>NW_027397119.1:5224746-5439328 GCF_003265705.2 Callorhinus ursinus
ACACACACACACACACACACACACACACACACACAGACATATCATCTTATTTGATCCTCATATCAGTTCTCCAAGGGGGTGCAATCTATTATTCAAATGAGGCAAATATCACGGTGGTTACGTGGGGCTCAAATGACAAGTTAGCCTTAGCATTTAATAGCCAAACAGTCAAGCTTTGCTAGAGAAGGACAAGATGAGTAGTGGTCTGATGCCCCCAAACCCTGCAATCTCTGATTCGAGGCAGGCTCTCTGGGTAGTTGGATGGTCCTCTAACTTGTCTTGTAGTCTGTTTTCCTTTTTATTCCACTAGCAGTGATCCCCAACCTCTGTCACTGTTCTCCAGCCCCTTCTTCCACCACTGACCTGCCTCACTCTGAACATAGATTCGGCCTCCTCCTTAAATAAGAAAATTTTCAAGTAAGAACTCCATTGACTTCCCTGCTCCATCAATTTATATTCATCCGATCCTTACTTATTTTTCTCGCGTTTCGTTGGAAGGGGCTGTCCTTTCTGGCCAAGAGGGATCCCTTGTCTAATGCTTTGGGATGCTCCCTCTAGCATTGATACCCATTGCGCACACATGCATGTGCGCATGTACACACACACACACACATCTACATCTTTGACCTCTTATTCTCCATGCACTCCTTCCCTTCTGCTTATAATGCTGCTAAAGGCTCTTTTATCTTTAAAGAAGATGAAAGATGTATCTGCTATATCCTTTCTAATTACAGTCTTATCTGTTTCCTTCCTTCACAAACTTGCCTTCCGCTTCCCTTACCCACCTGACCCCACCATAATTTGCTTTCCTTCCTTCACAGACTTACCTTCCGCTTCCTTTACCTGCCTAACCCCACCATAATTTGCTTCAGTTACTATCACCTTTACCAGAAGACCCATGTGAGCATTCACCATGGTGCCAGGCATTTGGTAGGGGCTCAAAAAAACCTCTCCTAAACATGCACACACACGCGCGCACACACACACACACACACACAGAGGCAGTATCCCAAGATTTCCAAGATTTGGCCCTGTTTTGGCCTCCTTTCTTCATTAAATTCTCCCCATAGCTTCTGAGTCATCACTCCCATCTTGGCCTTGTCCTACCGTCTCTGACTCCTTCACAGAGCCCATTCCTTCCTTCCACTTCGTCTTCAGGGACTGGGCTCCCAGGGCTCCAGCCACAGCTTTTTGTTTGGTTTGTTTTTGGAGAGTGAGAGAGAGAGCCAAGCAAGCGCAAGTGAGGGGAGGGACAGCAGGAGAGGGAGAGAGGGAATCTTAAGCAGGTTCCACATTCAGCCCGGAGCCCAGTGCGGGGCTCGATCCCACAACCTTGAGATCATGACCTGAGCCAAAATCAAGAGTCAGACGCTTAACTGACTTGAGCCACCCAGGCACCCCTGGGTCAAGGTCTTTTTTAAGATAGAAGGCAAAGGGTAGCATGCCTTTCCATTTATTTATTCTTTAATTTCTTTTGGTGGTATTTTGCTGTTTTCAGTATATAAGTCTTGTATCTCCTTTGTTAAATTTGTTTTTGATACTGTAAATAGAACTGTTTTTCTTAATTTCCTTTTTAGATTATTCATTACTGGTATATGAAAATACAATGGATTTTTTTTATATATTGATCTTGTGTCCTGCAAACTTGCTGAGTTTATTAGCTCAATAAGTTTTACAACCTCCTCTTAATATGTATCTCTTGTCTTCCTAACCTGTATCCCCATCCTGAATTTTGTACCTCTATTTCCAAATACTTTTGGACATCCCCACTTAGATCACCTGATAGATACCCCTAACTCAACATGTCCAGCATTAAAAGGCAGTCCCTCCACCTCCCTTACAAATACACAAACCAACACTTTCCCTTCTGCAGTTTGGCCCATTTCAGATATCATCTGCCTGGTCACCCAAACCACTAATGTAAGAGCCATCTTTTATGTCTCACTGGTTTACCATATAAAGCCATTGAGTTATATATATAATTCAGATAGATAGATAGATAGATAGATAGATAGATAGAGACTCAATTCTCTCTCTGTTCTGACTTAATCATTACCCTGGCTCTGGTTTTCATCACTCTTCTCCTGGATTATTACAATAATTTCCTAACTAGTCTTGCAATGTTACAGTCCTTCCTTCATGCACCACCCCCCAGCGTAATCCAATCATGTCAGTTGAGATCAGAAATCATTCCAATTTGAGTATGGACTAGATATTAATTTAAAAGAATTACTGCTCATTTTCTTAGGTGTGATAATGATGTTTTGGGATAATGTCCTTATTCTTAGAAGATGAGTCCTGAAGGATTTAGTGGCAAAGTGTCATGATGTCTGCCACTTCTTTTCAAATTATTCAAGAAAATACCTGTACATATGTGTGCTTGTATGTGTGCGTGCACTTGTTTGCATGTGGAGGAAGAAAGAGAACACACACAGGTGTAAATATAACAAAATATTAACAACTGTTAAATTAGGTAGAGGGGGCATACGGGTGTCCATTGTCCTATGCTTTTAAGTATTTCTGTGTGTTTGAAACATTTCAGAAAAACAAGTTAAAGGGAAAGAGAATATGCTCCAAACCCATTTGTGTGGGGTACTGTCTTCCCGCTCCCAAGACAGACATTTCCTTCTAGCCTCATCTCCCGCCCCTTCTCTTCTTGCGCTCTGTATCCCACCTATGGCGCTAGTAAAAAATGTATTTGTTGAGCATTTGGCATATGCTGGGCACTTTTCAAGGACTGTACTTGTATTGATTCATTTATTCCAGATAACAGCCCTATAAAGTATATTTTATGGTTGAAAATAAGATCAGAGAAAATAAGTCACTTGGTCAAACACAGCTCATAAGTGATGAATCTGGAATATTAAGCTATTTCGGGCTTCCCAAGTGCACCTTACTCTTCAGATATGTATTTGTTAAGTGAATAAATCATTTCTGTCTTTTGCGATGAGTTTGCATGTTTTCCTCCGTTCAGGTTGACCCAGGCTCAACTTGGTCAGGAGGATTTCTAGGAGCATTCAACAAGCTAATGCTTAAAGCAATGATACCTACCCTTATTTTATTTGTGAAAAGGTGATAAATGTATGTGGCACGAAATTAAAAATGCACAAAAGAGTTCCTAACTTTCTGAACGTTATTTGATTCTAAAAATCCTTTCCTTCTAAAACGTATATATGTATATTTATATATAAAAATATATAGCATATTTTTAGATTTTAATTGATAGACTCACAACTACTTGGAACCTCTGAGTAACTGGTGATAGAGACACACACTTATTTTGCTGCCCTTCATTTTAGTTTTAGTTAACTAATTTTTAATTAAGTTTATTTTTATCATAAAAGCAATACATGTTCTGGGGGGGAGATGTGAATTAGGGGTTAGCAAGCCATGGCCCATTGGCCAAATCTGGCTCACGACCTGTTTTGTTTTGTTTGTTTTTTAAGATTTATGTATTTATTAGAGAGAGAGAGAGAGAGAGAGAGAGAGAGAATCTCAAGCAGACTCTCACACTCTTTCTCTCTCTTAAAAAAAAAAAAAAAAATCTTGCTCCAAAATCTCTGCTGCTCTTGCTCATTACCTATGGCACAAAGGCAAATTTCCTTAAAAGGCATTCAGGGCTCTGCTGATCTGGCCTGAGGCTAACCTCCAACCTCACCCTCACCTCTTGCTGTGCTCCTTGTAGTGCTTCCATTCCAGTCTGCCTGAGGTGCCCCAAAGCAAAGCCTGCACAGGGCCTTTGCATGTACTTTTTCTTTAGCCCAAATAGTTTCCCAGTGTTCCCATCTGAAGAAATTCTGTTCTTTCAAGACTGAAACATCTCCTCCCTGGTTAGCTTTTTTCTTCCCTGTGGTGGAAAAGTAGATCATCTTCTGTGCCATTCCAAACCTCAGAGTGCTGAAAAGATTTTCTACCTGTCAGATAAGACAACTAAAGCTCATTCAGGTTAAATGCAGGACACATGGCTAGTTAAACTTGGCCTTGGAGCACCAGGCAGCCAAGTATTGCTGGGGAAAATCATGAAAAATGATAGGTTGAGGGGTGCCTTGCTGGCTCAGTTGGTGGAGTGTGCAGCTCTTGATCTTGGGGTAGTGAGTTTGAGCCCCATTCTGGGGGTAGAGTTTACTTAAAAAAAAAATGGTAGGTTGATGTCTCCATCGAGTTATCAAGGGCCAGTGCTCATTAAGCCCTTCTCAGACCTATTCAGGCTGAGTTCGTTAGTTTGTGTACTGCTGTTTATCCTGCTAGACTGGAAGCTTCTTGAGAACAGGGATCATTTCTTACTTACTTTTTACCATTAGCGTTTTTTATGTTAAAACATGATTGGCCCTCAATAATTGTTGAAAGAATGATCCAGAAAATGAATACTGTGGACGGAGAAGTTGCTGGTGCCCTTCTCCTCCACCTTCTGCAGCTACACTTGCCCAGAGCTCCATGTCTTCTTTAAATCTACCCTGTATGTGTTCTTCCCACTTGTACTTGGCCCCTAGAACTCCGGATCAAGAGACAGAACTCCTCGGACAGCATCTCGAGCCTCAACAGCATCACCAGCCATTCCAGCATTGGCAGCAGCAAGGATGCTGATGCAAAAAAGAAGAAAAAAAAGAGCTGGGTAGGTCCAAGTTTAGGGGGTAGGAACTATGTAGAGCCGTGGTGGGTCACCTCCACCTCAGCATAGGGATTGGTTCCTTCCAGAATTAACCAAGATATGGTGCCTTGGGGCAAATACGAAGAAGCCCCAGGCATCAAGCTCAGAGCAAAGTCTGCTAAACTCTCCTCTTAACCCCATCCTGCCCCACTTGTACCGAGGCCGTCTCTCCAACCCCATGCACACCCGCTTCCCTGGAGCTCTCCATGCCTTTGATTGGGTCAGATATATTTGGCAACAGAAGGAAATATCCAGAAAGGAACATCCTATCAAACTGCTTGCCCACCCCACCTCCATTCCCTTCTATACTATAGAGAGATTTTTCTGAACAAAGCCATTCATTCTAGATGCTCCTGCAGGTTGTTTCTTCAGTTTTTTTGGAGAAGTATTTGTGGAACTTTCCATATTACTTCAAAAGGAACCATTATATTACCATTGACTAGTCGAGAGATAGTTAACCCCCAAACTCCCAAGCCCCCAACCTCCCCCAAGCTGGCTCCTGATAGCCCTAAACTGACTTTGGATGACCTTTCTGAAATTCCATAGGCAGACCTAAAACACTTTTAGCTCCTCAGTTGCCTGTGGTAAGGAGAGGATCCCCAAAAGGAGACTTCTTGCTCCTCTGTCCCCTGTGCAGTAGGACTGGCCCCCAAACCTTTGTATAGCACAGATGGGTCCCAGCTGTGTGAAATGAGTGATTAAGTGTTGCTTCTTTTTTTTTCCCTTCAAAATGCTGACTTCAAATCCCTATTTTTTTCCAGGTCTATGAGGTAAGAGACCCAGTTCCTCTCTCCTTGTTTTTTCTTTCCTTTTGCCATACCTTCCCCATTTCCAGAGCAACTCCCTCCCCCTAAACAAAGAGCGGCCACTCATGAAACTAACCGTAACAACCACCCCAGAGTTCCTAACTCACTCCACTGCATGGTCCATCCACGGCTGCCCCCACATGAGGACAGAGGAGTGGTCTGGTTGGGGGCCAAATGGAAAAGTTCAACAAAATCCTAATCTATTCCCTCCTGTCTGCCCGTTGTTATAAAATCAGCCTGTTATAAAAGCAGTCAGTTGAAGTTCCTCCTTTCCAGAAAATGAGCTTCCTGATTTTTTTGTTGTTGTTGTTCCTTCAAACCCTAGAAGCCCAAAATGGAAGAGATTCACTGGATGAACATTATTTCGACCACAATTCCCAAAGACCAGTTCAGTTTGGGTCTCATCTGAAGATTTAGCTCTGTAGGGAGACGAACCAGATATAGGAGAGGATATGATCCATCCAGTCCAGGGCACCCTCAAACCACCTGAGAACCTGAAACCCTCTGAGCATCCATGGAGTTTCCAAAGACATTTCAGGGATTAGAGTATACTCTCAAGACAAGCGGAAAGTGAACCCAGAGTTTCCATTACAAACCAGACATCTGAGGTCCACTAACCTAGCCCAACATTGCGCCAGGTGTTACGAAGGATGTGAAAAGTGGAGTCTGTAATCTGAACCATCCAGGAGCCTGCAGAATTGCTGGGGAGACAAAAACCAATATCGTACATAAGAGATTGATAACAATCCAACGGTGCCAAAATGCCTAATTCAGCCAATGAGGGCTAGAGGAGCTCGTAGATGAAACTTTTTACAGGAGGCTGGGGAAACACCACAAAGGAGGTAAAAGCTAAACTGAGATGGTACTGTGATAGGAGAGTGTGTGGAGAGGCTTTCTGCAGGAACAAAATCAGGATAGCTGGAGCACTAAGTAGGGCGGGGCGCAGATAGGAAGGGCTTGAAATGCCAGGATAATTATTTAAACTTGATTCTTTAGGTTAGCATTTCCCAGCATGTGTTGTGCACAAGTCCACGGCGATGCTCCTTAAAACAGGGATGCCATCATCAAATTTGAGAAGCCCTGCATTTCTGCAGTGCACACCCACATAGGAACGTTCTGAGATGTCCCTCAGTAAAGGGTCTGTTTCCTTTTGCTTGACCCACTGTTTCCTGAATTCGGGGAATGCTTCACCACATAACACCAATGAACATCTGCCAACAGCTGTGCTTTGGGAACCCTGAATGACACAGAGAACACTACCGTCTCTCACTCAGGGTCTTCGTGATCTTACAGAACGTGTGCTTTGGGCAGATGGTGGTCATGGGATCTCTTTGTATGCGCACACACACACTTAACGCACACGCACATACTCTCTCTCTCTCTCTCTCTCTCTCTCTCTCTCTCTCTCTCTCTTTCTCTGTCTCTCTCATAGACACACAGCTTCCCATGAGGCAATAGTGTAGAGAAGACCATTGGGTTGAAAATAAGGAAGCCTGGGTTCCAGTCCCAGGCCTTCCTTCAATTCTGCAATCTCAAGCAAGTCAACTTTTTATCCTCGGTTCCTCATCTCTGCAGAGAACTGAGCTTTATGGGATTCTTGAGCCTTGACCACTCCATGATAATCTATCCCCTGCATGCACACTCTAGCTAACTGCACACATTCTCTCTCTCTCTCTCCTATCCCCATCACAGCCAGATTGGTCCTCCTTTATGTCCTACCTGGTAGACACCCCAACACACACCACCATCAGCTCTCCTCATTTACCTAACAGCCTTCCTGTGTTCCAGAAGAGACACTTTGAAAGAGTACCCTCAAGTTTTCCTTTCTTTTCTCTCACTGTCCCAAAGATCTGGTTTACTTTTGTCCCCTATAGCCTTCGACCCCTCCTTTACTCTCTGTCTCTTGCTGCCACTCCATATCTGTGTCCCTGTGTGTGTGTGCATGCTATATGGATGCATGTGAATGGGTGGGCCAGGACCCTGGTTTGCATCTCTAGATCACAGCCCTAACACCCAAGCTCATCAACACCTAAGGTCAAACAAGCTATGGTCACATTATAGTCTCTCAAGTATTCTGAGGAAATGCTGGGAAATATTCCTCATTCTAGGACATTTGAGTGGGAATAGGAGAAAGCATTTGTATCTGATTGTTTTCACCATTCTGGGATGTGCTGAGCACAAGAGACACTAAAAGAAACTTGATACCACTCCCTTCCGTTGATTTCCACAGAATCATATGGCCAGTTTCTGGTTAATAGGTAAATAGATAAATGGATTCCGATCTGATGAGCCACGGTCAGGGTAGACCCTGAGACCCAGAATGAGCAAGGCTCTAGACTGAGCAGTAATTGGTCTGCTGGAGAAGGTGGAGTTCGATCATTGAGAGACTGGCCACCATGTGACCTCTGGGGACTGCTCTCTGTCCTGCTCCGGGGCATAGTTTCCCCATGGGAGAGAGCAGACCCAAGAAGTTCCTGTAGCCTACAACCACAGCAAGCCAGAACAGTTGACTTTCTCTCAGCCCTAATTTCTAGGCAACTCTTCTGTCCATATTCCATGAACCAAGTGAAGCCTTAAGAGGGAGGCTTGCTGACAGCAAGCAAATACCCTGCCTGTACACCTCTCCGTCTCAGAAGTCCCAAACCAGTCCGCCCCCAGTCTCCAGAGTGGAGCCCTGATGTCTCTCTACCTGGATCTGCTTTTTTCTAGCTTCGAAGTTCCTTCAACAAAGCCTTCAGCATAAAAAAGGGACCCAAGTCCGCTTCTTCATACTCTGACATTGAGGAGATCGCCACACCGGACTCCTCCGCCCCTTCGTCCCCCAAACTACAGCGCGGCTCCGCAGAGGCCGCTTCACCCTCCGTCAAGTCCTCCAGCCCCTCCTCTGTGGGCACAGATGGCGCCGAGTAAGTGCTGTCTGCCCGCCAGCCAACGGTATATGGCCGGCGGCGGCAGTTAAGCCCGTTGTTTGCCCCTGGCCACCGCACTACAGGGCTCTCCTGGGGCGTGAGAGACCTTCCCCCCACCACGGCTGATTACCTCCGTGTCCCCTAGCAACTCTACAGCTGCCCCACATGGCCTGGCTTCACTCTCACTTTCTTCCAGGGGCCCTGCTCACCCGGCCCCCCACACCAGGCTGTTCCATGGCCATGAGGAGGAGGAACCGGAGAAGAAAGAGGTATCGGAACTGCGCTCCGAGCTGTGGGAGAAAGAGATGAAGCTTACAGACATCCGCTTGGAAGCCCTCAACTCTGCCCACCAACTGGACCAACTTCGGGAGACGATGCACAACATGCAGGTGGGTATCTGGGCGGAGAGCTGAGCAGAGGGAAGACCGAGCCTTGAGATCCATCCAACTCTGCGGCCCTGCCCCATCTGTTCTCGCTGCAGTTGGAGGTGGATCTGCTGAAAGCCGAGAATGACCGGCTGAAGGTCGCCCCAGGCCCCTCATCGGGCTCCACTCCAGGGCAGGTCCCCGGATCTTCTGCGCTAGCCTCCCCTCGCCGCTCCCTGGGCCTTGCCCTCACCCATTCCTCCAGCCCAAGTCTCACTGACACAGGTACCTGTTTGGGAGAAGAACCTGTAAGGGTGGCAGGAAGAAGAGGGTTTGGGTCACTGCTGCACCATTCTGCTTGCTCTGGGGGCACCCCTCTCGGGTCATGCAGGTTAACAGCGCCTAAACCAAGCGCATCCCAGTGTCATGAGACACGAAGTGTTGTTCTGGTCCTTCAACCCTAATTGCTTTTCAGTTTTGGAGTTTCGGTTTCCTCTTGGTAGTCAGTAGTCATTTGGAAGGGATGATGACTAGAAAGTTTAGGAAAGCCTGTGGGTGCCCCTAAAGCTAATAGTTGTTTTCACTGCTTACAGACCTGTCACCCATGGATGGCATCAGCACCTGTGGTCCAAAGGAGGAAGTGACCCTTCGGGTGGTGGTGCGGATGCCCCCCCAGCACATCATCAAAGGGGTAAGGAACTTCAGGGAGGCCTGGCGACACTATTATTTTTATCCAAAAACATCTGGGCTCTGAAAAACCCCCAAACCAGAGTACCCCACGGCTAAGGCCTTTTAGGACCACCCCCCTTTCTTGGAGGGACCGTACTGAGGCTCACACACTTCTTTCTACTTGGCCATATAGGACTTGAAACAGCAGGAATTCTTCCTAGGATGTAGCAAGGTCAGTGGAAAAGTGGACTGGAAGATGCTGGATGAAGCTGTTTTCCAAGTGTTCAAGGTAAAGGGATACATGTACTCACAAAGGTTGTTTATCCTCTCATGGGATATGGAGCCATCCAGGCATTGGGATCTTGGGGACCTTTGATGCTTCGTGGGGAAATGCTAACTAGGAAAAACATAGGTTCTTCCCTTTCTCCATTGACTTCTGTTCCCTCTGAAATTTGTGGCTTGTACATCTGGGTTTGCATCATCTTGGTGTTCCTCTCTATCTTTTTTTTCTTCCTCCTTTTCTCCTCTGTTAGGACTACATTTCTAAGATGGACCCAGCCTCCACCCTGGGACTGAGCACCGAGTCCATCCATGGCTATAGCATCAGCCACGTGAAGCGGGTGTTGGATGCGGAGCCCCCAGAGATGCCTCCCTGCCGCCGAGGTGTCAACAACATATCAGTCTCCCTCAAAGGTCAGTCTTTGTCTTTTGGGGTGCAGCGATATGGGGTGAGGGAGGGAGAGGAACATCAGACAATCCGTCACTCATTCATTCAACAGGGATTTACTGAGAAGCTGTAATGTGCACCTCACTGTACTCAAGTAACTAAGGGGAAGGGAGGAAAGGGAACAGAAGGTAAAAAGATGAGTAAGATCCACTCCTAACTTTGTTCCGAGGGCCATTTTCAGTCCCAGGGAAATTTCTAAAAAGCCTGGGTTTCTCACTCCACCCACACACCTATAACTCCAAGCATGTCCCTAAAAATAAGATCTGTGTTTTCAAAACTAGGGCTTAGGGGATTCCTATGGAACCCGGGGACAGGTGGCCCTGAGTTATTTCAGTGGGCTCCTAGGTGAAGAAACATATGCCCTTCAGGGGTCCTTGCCGCCCTCGGGGCCCTGGTCATGGCTCATGCTCTCTGGGGCCGGGGGTTCAGGTCTGAAGGAGAAGTGCGTCGACAGCCTGGTGTTCGAGACACTGGTCCCCAAGCCGATGATGCAGCACTACATAAGCCTCCTGCTCAAGCACCGGCGCCTCGTCCTCTCGGGCCCCAGCGGCACGGGCAAGACCTACCTGACCAACCGGCTGGCTGAGTACTTGGTGGAGCGCTCCGGCCGCGAGGTCACCGAGGGCATCGTCAGCACCTTCAACATGCACCAGCAGTCTTGCAAGGTGGCTGCCTCCTGGCACCCCCACCAGCCTTTGCTCGGGCCTCAGCCCCCAAGGCCTTCCCCGGGCCCCTTCCTGCCCCTTCTGTTCCCTTTCCTCCCTTTCCCTTAGCATTCCCCTTTGCTAGTCCCTCCTCTGCCCCCAGTTTCTTTCCAGACGCTTCCCTTCCCTTCTTTCTCCACACTTCCCCTTGCCTCTGGTATACGCCTTTCCCTTTTGCTGATCATTGACTGAACGATACCCTCATTTCCACCTCACTTTCTGCCGACCCTGAAAATCCTGTCCCTCTGTTTATTTCCTTCCCTCTACCCTTCTCGTCAGTATTACCCTGACCTTGGGCTTTCTGGGGAGAAGAACTCAGAATTACATGTGACACGTTCTGCTGTCCCCTGCCAAATCTGGATGTCTCTCAAGCACGCCCTGACACTCTGGGGTTGCCCCAGCAGGGGGAGGCTTATCTATTGGAGTGGTTCATGGTACCAACCCAGTGAAAATCCCGTTAGGAAATAAGATGTGATCCCCACCCTTCAGGGATTTAGAAGCCGCTACTTAAGATGGTTGCCTTAGAGCCTTTGGGACCCACTGTTTATCAGTCCATAGTTGTTCTGGAGTCGAACGTTCAGATGCATCCAACAGGAACCAAAGGCCCCAGGGGAATCCAGAACTAGCTAGCATACCTTCTCCAAAACCCCTCCCCCCAAGGCTGATCCAAGTGCTCACTACTCCTGAGTGCTGAGCCACTTCCTTCTTTTATTTCAGGATCTGCAACTCTATCTCTCCAACCTGGCCAACCAGATAGACCGGGAAACAGGAATTGGGGATGTCCCGCTGGTGATCCTGCTGGATGACCTGAGTGAAGCAGGCTCCATCAGTGAGCTGGTCAATGGGGCTCTCACCTGCAAGTACCACAAATGGTAAGCTGGAGTCAGGACCAAACTCACCGCAGTGGGAAGGAGAGCCTTGGTCCAGTCCAACCTGTGAGCTTTCCCTTGGGTGTACGTAGCAGAAAGCGAGTGTTAAGTCTAAGTGAACCTTTTTCCTCCTTCTTCCCACAGTCCTTATATCATAGGTACCACCAATCAGCCTGTAAAAATGACACCTAATCATGGCTTGCACTTGAGCTTCAGGTAAGAACCGTGGCCCTGGATAAACCTTCCCACCCTACCTAAAGTTCTGCAAACTAGTTCAATCCCAGGATCTGGCCAGAGGGGCAATAGATAGCAGGAAGGAGAACTAGGCAGGGCCTCTGGGCTGGGAAGAAAGAGTAGGGATACTTGCCCTGTCAGTTACGGGGTGGAAGAGAACCCTCGAGAAGAAGAAAGAACTACAAAACTAAGAGAGCTGCAGCTAGGATGCTGTGATTTGGGTTCTCTGCCCACACAACCCCCTCATCCGGGTCACTGAGGTCAGATGGTTCTCTGAAGAGGGTCGGTCACTGGTTTGAGAATCAGCTCTGCCCGTTCAGTCAACTCGGCCATCACTTGAGAAGAAACCCGGTGGGCGTTAGTGGGAGGCAGGTGGGACGAAGGACGGACTGGCAGGGGATGGATGCCGACTATGCCCACATGGCCGCCCTGACCCCTCTCCCCATTCCTGACTGCAGGATGCTGACCTTCTCCAACAACGTGGAGCCAGCCAATGGCTTCCTGGTTCGTTACCTGAGGAGGAAGCTGGTAGAGTCGGACAGTGACATCAATGCCAACAAGGAAGAGCTGCTTCGGGTGCTCGACTGGGTGCCCAAGCTGTGGTACCATCTCCACACCTTCCTTGAGAAGCACAGCACCTCAGACTTCCTCATCGGTACTGGGGTTTAGCTTCCCCCTTGGGGTCAGAAGGTGGCTTCCCTTTCCTACTTTGCCACCCAGAGGGATGTTCCCATTTCTTTCTGGAGTCTTCAGCATGTAAAGGAGTAGCAAGCCCTGTGGCTTCAGACCCAGGACTGCTTAATTACTCACCAAGCATTCCCCTTCGCAGTTAGCGCCATGATTTGGGTGAATGACTTCAATCATCAGAAAGCTAGCCCCACTCCCTCACTTTCCCCACAACTAATCGGGAAAAGAAAGTGTTTAGAAGGGAATTGGAAAACTTCCCTTCACTCCCTCACCTCACTTCCACCTTGTGAAGAAGTATTGCTGATGCGGCTGCCAGCCAGGCAGCCACTCCCATTGGTCTTGACAACAATCTCAGGACAGCCCGACTCTAAATTTCCTTTACTTCTTTGGTTATCAGGCCCCTCTGCCTGGTGTGAAGGAGTGAAAGAGACAGATGACTGGGGAGAGCTGAGTGCTCAGCCATCTTACCGGCCTCACTTTTTTCCATAGGCCCTTGCTTCTTTCTGTCCTGTCCCATTGGCATTGAGGACTTCCGGACCTGGTTCATTGACCTGTGGAATAATTCCATCATTCCCTACCTACAGGAAGGAGCGAAGGATGGGATCAAGGTGAGCCCTACCCTCTGACCCTACTCAGTCCCCCAAGGTCAGGCTGTCCCACCTAGCAAAGCAGACACATCCTCCAGTGTTAGACGTGAGGCTCCGAAGACTTGCCAAGGTCTTTTGCTAAGAGGTAGAGTAAGGCCCAGTGTCCAGCCACCATTCAGCAAATGGCTACAGGACCACGGTCTCTGGGGCCTGTCTCCAGTCCTGGGCCTTCTGGCTCTGTGCCAAACTCAGACCTCTCTCTAAGGATCAGAGCTCATAGAGAAATCACCAAGCTCAGAATTAAGGAAAACCCTGTTACAGCCTTAGCTTACTACTAACTACTAATAAAAATGTTACATTGACCAAGTTACATAACCTTTTTTAACATCCCTATATATATAAGAAAGGAGATAATAAAGTCTGCTCTGCCTAAATCACTGGGTTGTTTGGAAGACATGAAATATGTGAAAAGATTTTTAGAAACTAGAGTAAGAACTTTATGCAAAAGGAAGATACCATTTTAGTAAAGCCTCCCTAGTTTTTTTCACCTGTGAATTAGGGCATAATGATGACTAGCATCCATTCCAGCACTAGTGAACTACAATGCAGTGTCTGGATCCTACTGGCCGTGTATTTTCCATAAAAGTAATTTGTTATTGCAGTAGATATCCCCTGATGATGTGGTAAGTGTCTATTGAGATGCTATCAGGCGGTGCCAGAAACCATTATCTCATTTATTTTTGCATTATTATTTTTATTTATTTATTTATTTGAGAGAGAGAGAGAGAGAGAGAGCACAAGTAGGGAGAGGGGCAGAGGGGCAAGCAGCCTCCCTGCCGAGCAGGGAGCCTGACCCAGGGCTGGATCCTATCCCAGTACTGTGGGATCATGACCTGAGCTGAAGTCAGACGCCTAACCAACTGAGCCACCCAGGTGCCCCAAATTTTGCATTATTATTTATAGTTTTCCAATGTCAAAGTGTTTTTACACAGATAACATCTGTTTTCAACAAAGTCAAAATCCTTTTAAAAGATAGGAGTACCGGGGTGCCCTTTTGGCTCAGTTGGTAGAGCGTTCAACTCTTGATCTTGGGGTCATGAGTTCAAGCCCTATGGTGGGCGTGGAGCCTACTGAAAAGAGAAAAGAAAAAAAGGTTTTAAAAAAAGGATATAGTCCCTGCTCCTCGGGAAGCCTGCTTCTCCCTCTCCCACTCCCCCTGCTTGTGTTCCCTCTTTCGCTGTGTCTCTATCAAATAAATAAAATCTTAAAAAAAAAAAAAGAAAGAAAGGATATTAAAAAAATGAAAAAATAAAAATGTTTAAAAATTTAAAAAAGGATATGATTACTAAGGAAGAACTTCCTACTAAAATTATGGGGTCATGGGCGCCTGGGTGGCTCAGTTGGTTAAGCGACTGCCTTCGGCTCAGGTCATGATCCTGGAGTCCCGGGATCGAGTCCCACATCGGGCTCCCCGCTCAGTGGGGAGTCTGCTTCTCCCTCTGACCCTCTTCCCTCTCGTGCTCTCTATCTCTCATTCTCTCTCTCTCAAATAAATAAATAAAATTTAAAAAAATAAATAAATAAAATTATGGGGTCATAAGATGGGTACATACTAAGTGTTTTTCATTGTTTTTTTTGTTTTGTTTTTTGGGGTTTTTTGTTTTTGTTTTTAGAGAGTGGGGAGTGGTGCGGAAGGGCAAAGGGAGAGAGAGAATCTTAAGCAGGCTCTACGCCCAGTGCAGAGCCCAACGCAGGGCTGGATCTCACAACCCTGAGATCATGACCTGAGCCGAAATCAAGAATCTGATGCTTAACCAACTGAGCCACCCAGGCGCCCCAAAAACATGTTAAGTTTTTAACACAGTCTGCCAAATCATCCTCCAGAATCATTTTACCTAGTCACCCAACTTATTTCCTTTGTGGGGAAACTCAAAGGAGTTGAGTTTCAACTCGTGGGGATCAGAGTCTCAAGGCTTTCCATTGGAGGAAATGCATATGGCCATCAGGAGACTGCATGTGCAAGCCTCCATCTGTGGATCCCTCTGCCAGTAACTGCATTTCCCCTTCTATCCAGGTCCATGGACAGAAAGCTGCTTGGGAGGACCCAGTGGAGTGGGTCCGGGACACTCTTCCCTGGCCATCAGCCCAACAAGACCAGTCGAAGCTATACCACCTGCCCCCTCCCACCGTGGGCCCTCATAGCATCGCCTCACCTCCCGAGGATAGGACAGTCAAAGATAGCACCCCAAGTTCTTTGGACTCGGACCCCCTGGTGAGTAGAAGCCATTCGCAGGTAAAAATAAGAGTATTATGGAACTGAACTTTTTTTTTTAAGATTTTATTTATTTATTTGAGAGCGAGCGAGCACGCACGTGCACACACGCGCGTGAGCTGGGGGAGGAACAGAGGGGGAGGGACAGGTAGACTCCGCACCACGCACGGAGCCCACTGCGGGGCTTGATCCCACGATCCCGAGATCGTGACCTGAGCCGAAATCAAGAATCAGATGCTCAACCGACTGAGCCACCCAGGCGCCCCTGGAATTGAACTTTTCATGCATACCCGATGGAGGCTGAAGGGCATCAGCAGAGCTAGGACTAGAATGAAGCCAGTGAGGAGCTCACCAGTCAGAATCCTGGGTTATAAAGATCATATGCCTACAACCTATCTTAAGCTAAATAATAATGCATGCTAGCAAGATGTATTTTAGTAAAGACCTGAGTCTCAGGCAGATCCCAGGTAGGACTATTAACCAAAACAGAGAGCAGTGGGACACACATAACACTCTGTCTCTACCTCTCCCTCTACTCTGGTATTATCCTGAGGATTGCCGCGGTTCAGTGGATTTCATGAACCGCTATGAAAAGTAGTCTGAGACAAGTGACCAACTGGGGCAAATATTTGCAAGGCTTGTAACCGAAAGAGGTACCTAGAATATATAAAACTTCCCATAAAATTTCCAATTAGAAGAATGGACAAAGGATACGAACAGGCATTTGACTAGGGGAAGGGCAAACAGCCAATAAAAATACAAAAAGAACCTTGACTTCTCTAATAATTGTGGAAATGCAACATCAAAACAAGGAGAAAACCATTTCACATTGGCAGAAATAGTGTGTGTGCAAGCACAGACTTCATCCTCTGCTGGTGGGAGTGTTCATTAGCAAAGCCATTTTGGAAGATAACTAAGCAGTTTGTATTAAAATTTAATGTGCACCACTCCTGTGACCTTGCAGTTTTACGTTGCAAGTAAGAAATTCTTCCACTTTAGTCATAATACGTTTTAATTTAAATTTTGACTTTGCTAAAAACAGGTGTTAACCTGTGTAAAAAAAAAAACCAAACACCAAAAAACAAGCCATTAAATTGGAGGACTGTTAATAATCATGTAAATAGAAGATTCAATAGAGAACCAGCCAGGTGTACTTAGCTGAAACGGAGGGTCACAGTCTTGAAGAGGCATGGGAGCAGGAGAGAGGTAAAGAGGGAAGGAGGAAGGAGCGTTTAGACCTGACAGGAAGCACTAGGCTGTGTGTTGGGGCAGAGGGTGGGTGTGCAGGACAGACTCGTGATGACACCAAATGTGTTCGGCTATGATCTCTTTGGAAGAAGTTGACACACACAGGCGTTCTTACGGCCACTTCGCACATCCCTCCCAGTATTAGTCGGTACGTCCAGGCCCTCTGTCCTCTCCTGAGTGTGACCGCCTTGGAGGCAGAGGCTCTCTCGTTTCAACATCCCTCCCACATCACAGCACCGCACCTCGTATAGCCGAGACACTCCTGAGCATCACACACACATGCTTACAGACAGGGTTGAAGTAACCATTGCTGCTTTTTCAGGAGGCACCTGTACACTCTCTGGGCCCTTCATCACTTCCAAACCAAGGATCAGACCCCTGAGCTAGATTGCTTTGTGTTTCCCTTCTGTGGCCAGGACCCTGAGTCCCGACTCTCATGAATCCATCCTTTTGCCCCTCTTTAGATGGCCATGCTGCTGAAACTTCAGGAAGCTGCCAATTACATTGAGTCTCCAGATCGAGAAACCATCCTGGACCCCAACCTCCAGGCCACGCTTTGAGGGTCCAGCAGTCACTGTCACCCCGGACAGCAGAATGCTGGCATCAGCGACGTTCTCTCCTCCTCTCCCCTCTCTTGTTCCAGAGGACTGGCTCTCCGGCCCGAGAGAACAGGAGGGGGAGGAGGAGGTGAAGGAAGAGGGCAGGTTCTTGGTGCTGCACCTTGAGAACTTCCTAGGAAGGACTGGTGGGGTGGAGTTTGGAAACTTGTGTCCCCTAGATATATTTACTGGCCTCCTCTCATGACTTTGGGGAAAAGATAATTCTGGGTCTTTTTCCTTGATTTCGTGTCTCAATTATAAACTCCTAGGCTTTCTGGGGAGGGGTTCAGAAGACATCAGAAAAACCGGCAGCAGTTCCTAACTGATTCTCACGAACAGCTCTGGGAGAGACAGCCCTGTGTGGGGAAATCTGAGGGAGGAGGAAGCTCCTCAGAATTTCTCACAGACCCTTCCGAGTTCCATCACCACTGCCAATAACTCTTCCCCCAGAGATCTGGCTGGAGCCCAGAAAAAGAAGCATGTGGTTTAAAAAAATGTTTAAATCAATCTGTAAAAGGTATTTAAAAAAAAACACACACACACAAAAAGAAAGGAAAAGATGACGCTGGAGAGAGAGGAAGAAGTTGCCAAAGTAGAGAACATGCTGCCCATCCCTGGATGACTTAGGGGATGATGACAAGATGGCTGCCTATCTCGGAAGTCACCAGACCACAACAATAGCATTCCAGCCTTCAGAGAAAGACTGTTAGCTCTGTCTTACGCCCTCTAATTTAACACGCATGAGAGTCAATAAACCCTACTTTTTTTGTTTTTTATTTTCGCTTTTTGTTTTCTTTTCTTCCCCCTCCCATGTGCCTATTTATTTTCCTTTTCTTTCTTTCTTTCTTTCTTTCCATTTCCTCTCATGTCCACAAAATGCTTGGGTTGCTTTTCCTGGGGCTAGTTTGGCTTTTCCAAGTGGGTTTTCTTCGGAGAATCTGATGCCATCTAATTGGCACTAGCTAGATGCCTGCCATGGCCACTATCTTTGGCATCCTTGGGACTTACAGGAGACCCGAAGCATTGGCTCAGACAAAAGTAGTAGAAGAACCTTGACTTCCCTTTTGAGAAAGCACATGTTCTGCCTGGGAGCTCAGCTGCCAGCCTCCGGTCTGAGAGTGTATCACCCCATGTTGATAGAAGATCTACCCTGAGCTCCACACTGGACTGGAGGAAAACCAGGAAACTGGGAATATTCCTTTGTCTTGTGGCCTGTTGGGCCCCCCATTACATTATTCTGATGGCGGCCGCTCTGCTCAACTGAATCCAAAATCTGTAGGTGGCCTTTACTATTTGTTCTTGACAAGTAAATATTCACTTACAGGAGACTGCACATCCATATGAAATACCCCTAGTCAGAATATAAGGTTCAAGGAGTTTGATTTGGTGGCAAACATCTGCCTTCTAAAGGGATCCACCTTCAGTAGAAGTTGCCCCGAAGGCCTGGCAGTCTATGTGCTTTCACTCAGCAAGGACTTACTGAGTACTTACTGTCTGCCAGTCACCAGGTTTGAAAAAACAAAAAAGGCAAGACTTGAACTGTTGTGTTCACCATCTAGTAGGAAATCTTAACCTCCATTAAGTGCACATCCTCTGCTTATCTAGACCCTCAGGATCATCTAAGAAATGTAGCCAAAACCCAAGGTGCCAGCTAGAAAGAAGCCTTTGATTAGATGTCTAATACATGGGGGGCAGAAGATCTGGGATCCATTAAAATGGAACTTTGCTTATCTCAAGTGGACAAGTCCTCTACCTGCCATTTCTGGAAGCCCCTGTGGGATGAGATCCAGGCTGAAGTGCCTGGCGAGGATGAAGTTTCAGGGCTCTACAGATCAAAGACCTGTGATAAGCCTGGGCCCAAGTGTGCATTCTTCAGATTCCTTTGTAGCACAAGACCTTATCCGAATCTACAGGCATACTCACCTGGACTGTTCTGTCCCACCCAACCAAGGAGTACATGCATCTGACTCTTCATATCAGAATCTTTCCGTTTAGGTCCAACAGATGGTTCAGGTTGCTCCCCAAGAAAGCTTCTGCATTCATCTGGTAGCTCCCAGGGATGACAGGGTCCTCTATGCTAGAGACTGTTAGTGCTTTTGCTGCTAAGTCCATGAGCTGTGAAGATCCCCAACCAACTCAGCTGTTAAAATATGCAATTCTGTGGTGGGAAGAGGCTGTTTGTTCAAGGATGGTGCTGATATCACTGCCTTAAGGTCTCTGCTGTGCAGAATGAGGAGGCCCCAGAGCTGGATGTTCCAACTTGGAAGGAAGGGAGGACCGGATGGGCCTTCTTTGGACCGAGGCCTCTTCTGAACCCTGTCCTTAGCTCCAGTCCCATGACAAGGCTCAGACGTTTAATGCCATCTTGATCAGGTGGTTGAGCCCTTAACTCTCTACTTTCTGGTGCTGCCCAGCCAGTGCCTTCTATCATGGATGTTACTGGCTACTTGAGAAGAAGGAAAGGGGAGAACCCCTTCCTCCATTCCAACTGCCTCAGACCTCCAAAGGGATTCTTGGCTCCCTGGTAACCATGGATACCACCGTGAATTTTACTTGGATCCTCAGCAGGTTGATTCTGGAGGCCTCTCATGTTACTAATTTTACTCTCTATTTCTGGGACCCACCACCCTCTACTCTGAGTTGACTGCTGCATTTAGCCCAGGTCTCTAGTTGCTTTCCTCCAAAAAGTGCGTTCCCATCTAATGAGGTGGCACTGCAGCCTCAGCTTTCCCTCTGGAGCCTGGGACCCAGTTTACAGTTGCACACTTGGGCCCCTCATTGTGGGGATCTGTTATCTCACCAAGGAATCATGCTTATGTGGCAACTGCAGAAAGTTGAGCCTCCTCATGGTGCTATAACCCCTTGGGGTGCTCATCCAGACTTCTCTGAAGCAGAAAACCTGAGCTTCCCCCTTACTGCCCTAGAATTAATGACAAGAGCGAATCCACAGCATTCTCTCCTACCTACGCACCTGCTTCTTAGTTGAGACTACTGGGATCCCTCCGAAAACGAAAACTGGGTCCCACGGCTAATTTCTCATCCCCCGGGCACCTTCAGAAGAGCCCAGCCTATGTAGGACCGGGATGTGTGCTCTCCCTTTCCTCTCCAGACCCTCAACTCCATTCCTCACCAAAGCGGGCTAGCAGATGACATGGTTCAATACCCAACATCAACTTCTGGGGAGAGCCGTGACTCCAGGAGAGGTTCCTCCGCAGACTCCCTCTCATTTCTGGATGAAGACAACCAACACATTTTGTCCAGTGTTTGTGTTTCTCAATCCCTGCCTAGGCATTAAAAATAAAATACTAGGTAATTGGAGGCTAATACGGGACCTGACGTCTGTGTGTGTGTGTGTCTCTCTCTGCCCCCTGCCCCCTTCAAGAGCACTTTGCTGTTGCTGTTTCCTAACTTCTGAGGCTTCAGAATATTTTTTAAAAATCTATGCTTTGTGGCAGCTCTACGGTGCTTATCTCTGTCTTTGTGTGAATCCTTATACCAACGTCTTTTTCACGTAGTCTGACCATTGGGAAGCTAGAGGCTAACAGGGAAGAACGATTTGCTGTCCATGGACAGACCCTACAATGAAGTCCTTATTGATTGGCATGCTACATTTTGGTCTTGAATTACCAGGCTTCTAACTAATCTATTCATACTCCTTAAGGATTTCAGAAGAAATAGTGATTTTTTTTTTCCATTTCATTTCTGGCTTTTTGGTTTTCCTGTTTGCAAGACTCCCAATGGACCTAATCTCACCACACCTCCACTCCTAGCTCCCTGACATGAGGGTCACACGATTCAGAGGGACATTCCCTTCCAGTCTCGGAGGTCACTAGTTCCTGTGGTATTCCAAAAGGGTAGGAAGACAACAGCCTTCTCTTTCTCACAAACACCTCACATCATCACCTGAGAGGACACCCATATCCAGAAACTCTGCTTATAGGTGAAATTTGCAAGACCAAGTGGGACTTGGTCCTACAAGCCAGCACCAGGAGACTTATAGGAGACTCTAAGAAGTCTTTATTTCAGGGTGTTTAGGAAAGGAAGCTGTTCTTGTCCTAATCACAGATTTAACACAGGGTTCAAGTGTTAAAAGTAATACAGATCACCAAATGTAACTCCTCATCATACTTGTTTTTCTTATTCTCAGGCCTTAGCTAAGCTGATGCTAATAAGCAGACTATAAGTCAACCCCACTGATGGGATGAAATGTGTTTTTCCAGCCAGAGGGTTTGCTAATGGATATACTAATTTAATGCTGGTACACTCTTTTGATGACTAGAAACTACTAGCAAGTTCTGACTGCTAGTGGTTCATCGCTCCACTAAAGAGGCCATAAGTAATAAAATGGCCTTAGGGACACTGTGTTCCCAAAAGGCCAATGCCTGAAGATAATTGCCCTTTATACTTGAATCAGCTTTATATATTCATGAGTCCTCAACCAATCTGATCAGGGATCTATGGGGCCACCAGCTGGGCTCTCCCCATTGCTGAGGATCCATGTGTGTGCAGATGCGTGCTCAGCCTAGCCCTGGAAGCAAGCACTGCCAGCCAGAGACTGGGAAACAGAAGTAAACTGGAAGATGAGGATCCCGATAGAAATTTGGAGGCTGCACAGAGACCATTAGAGTTGAAAATTAAACCTATGTATACTGGCTCCTCCCAGTTTGATGTTTTGGCTATTTTTCTGAATGATTATGCCATGGAGAATTTTCTGTTGACAAGAGTGGTCATGGAAGTAAGTGGACCCTTGGTCCCTTGATTCAACTCTCATTTCTTAGAATACTGGTTCTCATCCTATGTTTCCAGACCAGCAGCTGCAGCAACATCTGGGAACTTGTTAAAAATGAAATTCTCAGGCCCCTACTGAATCAGAAACTAAGGAGAGGGCCCAGCCATTTGCGTTTTAACAAACCCTCTTGGTAATTCGTATTTACGCTATAGTGTGAAAGTCACTTTTTTAAAGGGAAAGGCAAGTAGCAGAGTCCCCACACCGAGGGGCTTTAGGACCAAAAAATAAGGTCCTAGGTTGTAATTCAGGCTTTTACATTAATTTGGAAGTTACCTTTCCCATGCTTCCTTATGTTTCTGGTTTTCCTTTTATTTAACACAGAAAACGTTCATGTGCCTTTGGGCAGACGGGAGGGGGAAGGCAGGACTCTTCGAGTTGAACACAGTCTTCAGAGAAAAATCTCCTGGCTCTGAAATTTTTACCTGGGAAACAAATGGGCTGTAGCTGAAGCAAGCAGTTGGAGCTCTCTTCCAGACTGCTCTTCTGCTGGATTGTGTCTACTCCAGGGCTTTTTCTGATTATATAATAGGATGAGAAAAGTCAGAAAATCTCATTTGTATTTCCATGGCAACTTGTGCTCTTAGCAACATCCCCTCTCCTTTAGTTGAGTTCTAAATGGCACTGCTGGGTCTGAGAAACCTGGCCAGAACCTCCTTCCCCAGGGCAGCTGGAGGGCTCCAGTACCCCGAGAAAGACCCCGTCTCCATGCTCTGCTCTGCTCACAGGACGGGCTGAAGCACAATGAAGATGCAGGACAGGGACAACTAAACCCCTGGGCTCATCCTTTCCTTTCCCCACGCCAGGCCTAGGGTACAGAATGACTCAGCCACAGTGATAGACTACAATCCCTTTAAAAAAAAAAAAAAAAAAATCTGAGAGGAGCTTCTTACCTTTCCAGATTCACAGATTCTAGTTGATGGGGCCATGGGGTAGATGAGGCTATTGACAACTGGTTTTGTTTCAAGTTTGTCAGTTTTCCCTGCGAGGGAGCTTATGGGTAGAGGACAAAGTAATGCGCTAGCACTAGGCCTCTTGAAATCTAGGACCAAGCATCTGGGGAGGAACGAAGGCTGGAAGAAGACAAGTGTAAAACAGATTTCACTAAAATCACCCCTTCGGTACCCCCGAAGGTCGATAACGGGCCTTTGGTCATCTCCTGTGCGATCTTCCTGCTTCCCTGCCATCCCTCGGAGACTGAAGATGTTACATGATAAGCCAAGAGTTCCCATATCCCAGCCAGTGTCTGGGCTACTGCTGTGCAGGAGCCTCCCACTTAATGACTTTTGTTACTGTTGTTGTTTTTTGTGTTTTGTTTTGTTTTTTTAACAGAACAATCTTTTTTTTAAATGAATTCCAACCCCTACCAGATTCCTTTCCTTCCCTCCCCTTCCCACCCCCATCCTGTTTTAGGCAGCACTGTTTATGTGATGGAGTCTGTGTTTCTCAAGTGCATGGCAATCCTCAGGTGGAAAGTGGGGAGGAATTTTTGCACCAGGTCTTTGTGTTGTTTTTTTTTTTTTAATTTATTGGACATAAAGCCCCAAACCAGGATATGTGTGTGTCTGTGTGTTTGTTTTTTTCTCATTTGACCCTCCCCTCTTTCAGTCTACCCCCTTTTATATCTAATGTAGAGAAAGCAAATTTGAATCTGGAAAGCAAACCGTTGTATATAGTTGCGGTAACAATCATGAAGAGAGGTGAGCTGTCCCCTCAGTAATTTGTTTTAAGTAACAAATTGGTTGAAAATTAAATCCATGCCAGGCCAGCTGAAGAGGCCTTCCTCCATCATTGCCAGAGGCCCCTCTCATCTGGGCCCTCTGTTCCATCAGGCATGTCTCCTCCCAGCAAGATTCATCTGTTTGATGCCATTTGCGTTTCAATAAAGTTATCTCCTGTATTGTCCACTGGTTCTCTCTAGTTCCCTCTCTGTCTGGTTTCTGTCTCCATTTATCTTGTGGCCCATTCCTTGATCTGCAAGGTGAGACTGCTTGTGGTCATTCGCCTAACCAAGAGGTAAACCTCATCTCCCTGGAAATGTCTGATCCTCAAATCCTAAGCAGGAGCTCTGGAACCCTTTGGTTGGGGAAGGGGGGGGTCGGGGAGTTCCCTACTTGCACACTGTGGACATAGCATCTTTCACCAGCCCAAAATTCAGGGTTCTTGAGTCCTCCATCCACTGCCACAGTGTTTGAAAATCTACCACCCTCTGGACTTTCCTGTTCTCTTCCAGGGGTAAAAGTGAATTAACCCAGGAAAAAAGAAGCTGCTCTAATGGAACAAGAAAAGAAGGAAAAGAAGTCCTACTATTCCCTACTTTGGAATGTCAAGGTCCAAGAAGCAATCTTTTCCCTATGAAATTTTGGTAACAACCCACCTGTCCTCTCACATGGGAAATGACGAATGTGTTTAGAGCTGTCCTCAAATCAAGGAATAAATCTTTAGGAAGAATACTCAGATGAAGTGACACCCCCAGATCACTATCAATTTAGCAGCCATAGTCTTAGAACTAGGCTAGGAATTGCCATCTGGTTTCCTCTGCCACTTGGGAATGAGAGTTAGAGTTCCTAGAAACCATTTTAAGGCACTCAACCTGAACAGCTTGCTAAAAATTACCTGTTCCTCTTGCTCTAGAACCGCCCACTCCGAAAACATGCCATTCTACCCCTCTGCCACCACGTGCTTGCCAACCTGCCGTGCATTTTTTAAAATTTGAAATGTATTGTTTTATTTACATTCCGCCCTGCATTTTTAACCCCTCTGGATAATCCTCTCCACTTACTCCAGTATTTAGCATTATCTCTATTCCTTCAACCATTTCCTACGACCAGCCCTAGGATATCCATATTAAACTTCACTCCTTAAATGTCCAGCCACAATTTCTCTGGGGAAAAAAAATTTATACGTTCTCAGCGAACAGGATTCATTCTCAAATAGTCATTCAAGTACTTACTCTGGAGGAAATACCCTTCCCCACGCAGGTGCCCTCTCCTGGTCAGACACTCCACAATTTTGAAGTTGGGCTCAACTAGGCTGGAAAACCAAGGGACTGGGTCTTTTGCAGGTGACCACTCCCCACTGCCCAGTCCACTTAAGTTTCTTTTTCCCCACCTTTGAATTCTTGAGGCTGAGATGAAGAGACACTCACTTGAGCCGACGGTTTTTTTTTTTTTTTCCACTGTTTGGGGTGGGGGGGAAAGACTGGTTTAAAATAGCTATTTCTGACCCAGACCTCTCTCCTTAAAGCCCTCTACACCAATTCCCATTTCACCTCCTCCTCCTCTCTCCTAACAAAGTATCTTATACCTGAAAGATCCATGAATTTAAAGTCCTATATCATGGCGTTTGTTCCAAGTGAGTTTGCTAACTTGCTGTTCCACTTTAGAAAAGCCCCCTAACCTCAGTTTTCACACACATGTGAAGCGATTCTTGCGCGAAAAGGTGCAGTTTTCGTCCATACGACAGGAGGCGCTGTCTCTGGAGGCTTAGGCCCATTCCCCACCCCCTTCTCCGCTCCCGCCCTGCTCTGGTGCGCAGGCGCGGCTTCGCGGATTGGCCGCGCGCGGGAGCCGTCATTTAGTGGCGGGTCCCGGCCGCGGGGCTGGCGGGCTGAAGGGAAGAAAGATGGCGGCAGCGGCAGCGGGTGGTGCGGCCTCCGGGCTGCCGGGTCCAGTGGCACAAGGATTGAAGGAGGCATTGGTGGATACCCTCACCGGAATCCTGTCCCCAGTGCAGGAGGTGCGAGCGGCTGCCGAGGAACAGATTAAGGTGCTCGAGGTGACAGAGGGTGAGTGAGGCGGGACCGTCACGAGGATGGGTCGGCCGGCCGTACTATCCGCTGGCCGCAGCTCCGGACCGGCCGGGGGCAAAGGGAGTCTGAGCCAATGGAGATCTGGGCACCGAGGCCCAGCAGGCAGGAGTGCGGTAGGAAGCGAGAGGCCGATGTCCCCCGTGGCTATGAAAGTCCGGGAGAGGGGAGGCGCGCCTGGAGGAGAGGGTCGGGGGAGGTGGAGCCTCGAAGGGGAGGGGGAGGGTGGAGACTAGAAAAGCTAGATGGAGTCTGGGATCTGCAGAGGACCGAGATGGAGCTAGACCTGCTGCTGTTGGAGGAAGTCGCGCGGTCTGGGAAACATTTTTGAGTTTAGACCAGGGTCTCTTGCTGTCCTTTTCGCCAGCTCGGTTGTACTGGGATAAGAGTAAGGGGAGTTATTAGAAGTGGTGAGAGGGCAGAGCCTTGAGAACGCGGCTATCAAAGCTTAGTACATATCAAACAAGTTTCTGCCTCTGAGTTATAAGCCTCGCTGGTCGTTTTACCTCTTAATGCTTTTCCAGAAATCGAATTCAGTGCATGTACAGATGATTCACCTTCCTGATCATACTCCCCGTTAATTTTGAAAATAATCTGCACTTGTTAAATACCGCTGTGTGTATTTCTGTTTGAAGGAACTGATCCTTTGTCTTTGACTCTTTGTCCCCGTACTCCTATTATATGCTTTAAAGTGATGGAGAAAAAACAAACTATTGGTTTGAGAGTGTCAGTTTCCTGCTGAGTGGGCCTTTCACCAGGCCCAGTGTCGCCACTTTACAAAGAACAATTTGATCGTAAAACAGGAGGAGGGAAAATCCTCTTGGTCTTTATGTAAGAAATATATTTGGTTTGTCAGGGCTTCACTGGAAGAACTGCAAATCTTTAGAATTTCCCCCAGCTCAGCCACCTCTTAGAGACCTCTTCTGAGATACGGGAAATTGTCCATGGACTAACCAGTCACGCTCAAAACCTTGAGTTTGCTCTCCTACTGGGCTTAGGATTTTTACTGAAAAAGAACTTCAGACAAATCTTCCTTTAATTTTATATTTTCTCACAATATGAGATCGCTGTTGAAAATGAATTTCCTTCTGTTGAAAACACATTGAGATTTGGGGTATAATAGGTTAAGGACCATTTTGAAGGCCTAATTGTAATTGTCATTGTTCTATAAAATGTCAGACTCAACAATAGGAGCAACCACTGGTTAGGAGAAAGATTTTTGAGAGCCATGCATAGATTGATTGCAGTTATTGCAGTCTCCTAGATAAAAATTTTTTATTCACAGTCTCTGCCTCCCTTGGATGTTAAGGAGGAAGAGTGACAAAGCAGAGGAACCTCATCACATTCAAGTTACTGCTTGAATAAAGTTGAGGGTCTGATGCCTTCCCTGAATGATATCCAGTGTTCCTGGTGCCCAGATGTAAGTCTGGCACCTTCCTACAAGAGATGTACCTTGGTGCATGTTTTAACTGTCCAATAACAGCTCCGCTTGGGCTCTGATCCCTTCTCTAGCCAATACCATGGTCTCATCCAGGCATAGCCGATTATTGTATAAACTTCTTGAGATCTTTTTGAAATTCTAGTCTCTCATTTTCTTCATCTTTTGGGGCCTTGAAATCTAAAATTAAACAGAAGTGCAGTGTTTTGCATTTGATTTAGGCCACTGACGGGAATAGACTGAAACACACACACCTTAAACTTACTGGGAATGTGCTATCAGGCATGCTGTGCTACATAAAAAGGCTATAATACAGTGACCTGATGTTGATGGTCTAGTACTAAGGCATATGACTCACAGGTTTAGGATGTGATGTACAGGGTTGGACCAGGTCTCTGGAGTTGATTGCAGTGCTTTGGACCCTTTGGAGGCTATTTGCGTTGTTTAAATAATCCAATTCCTTATGTTTATTTAAAAATGATAAAAATTCGCCCCTTTTCAGTAACCTCTTTATAGATGGAGGGTGATGATCCATTCCTCAGATGTAGTACCTTGCTTCTCTCCTTTCCTCTTCTTATGGCCTTTACCGAGTTATTTTTGCCACTGGGTCCAGAGTACCTGCTGTCTTATATTCTGTCTGAATCTCAAATGGTTCCTTAACATGGTCACTAATTTCTTTCCACTAGCCATTGCCTTCCTTTACATGAAAATATAGCACCTGGCTTCCCAGCCAGGATTTAGCCAACTATCTGTAATGGTGAAACTGGTAGGACACTGCTCTTCCTATTATTATTAGAACACCCTGCAGGCCAAGGTAGGAACCCTTCTTGAAAATGAATGAACAAATCATTTTCCATTCCTTTGGAGTTGCTTCACATTTTAGTTTTATCCTAGTGGAAGAACCTTGCTTTCTGGTCCTAGGAAACACACTTCCTTAAAACTTGAAGTTAATGAGAAATCTGAGAATGGGTGTCTAATCATTTGTGTTCTGGTAATCTTTTGATCTTTTTGGTTCCTGGGGCCTGGTGTCAGGTGACAACCAAATCTGGTTGTTTCTAGTCCCTCTGTCCCCTCAAATTACCACACTGTCTTTGTGAGCCATTTATTATTGCCTCACATGGAAGACTGGTCCCATTTGATCTTTAAGATTTACCAGTCTGCTCCCTTGGACAAACAGACGTACGTACCACCTTCCTTGGTTGCCAGGTCCGAGTCCTGGAGCTTAAGTGGAAGAATTTCTAATTTTGAAGGAAAGAACACAGATCATTTGTTAACCCTCTCTGTTAAATGGACAGACAAGAGAGGTTGACATATTCTGACCAGATTCTTGGGAAGAGATTTTAAGAAGCATTTATTCTAGAAAATTGAGGTAGCTGGAGCCCAAAGTACATTCTGGTCATTTAGTCTGCCAACTGAAATTTTCCAAGAAATAATTAGTTACTGTGTTTTCCAGAATGGGAGCCTACTCTCTTAAGTCTAAGCCAAGGAAGTGTATATATGTGAGAGGTCCATCTCTGATACTGGGTTGATTTCAAAAGGATCAAGATAAAATCAGCCTGGAGTCCTGGAATGATTTTCTTGAGTTCCTGTGCTTTCCATTTTCCCCAGTCACTTGGAATCTGAGGAAAACCCAACAAACCTTTCTGAGTAGAAACCCTATTTAACAGTGGTTCATTAGAGAAGGAGATGGTGCCACGAACCACCTTCTTCAGACACACTCCCATCCGGAATTAAGAAGCATATTACTTGAAAGTTTGGAAGTGCCTCTGCTATTACAGCATTCCAACAGATAAATGGTACCCTTTCTTTTTTCCTGAGGAAGATTGAGGTTTTGAGTTTGATAAGCAGAATTTGCAGGAATTGAGTTCTGCCTCAACAGAGCAAAAATAAAACTCTTTTGATCTGCTAGAGGATTCTTCTTATTCTTGTTTTATTTAATAGGCAGGGCCATATCAAGCATTTTATAAACATAGTAGTGAAAAAAGATCGGAAAGGTTGTGAACTGCCAGAGATCTCTTACATCAAAGTCTAATGTCTACTGAGCTTTTCTTTTTTGTCTGACTTATAAGATCATGACTTTTGAGAATATCAGCTCTTTATTTTTGGTGTATTTATGCTTTACTGTTTTATATCTTAGAATTTATATCTTAACTTTTCCTTCTGTCTCTACTTTCCTCTAAGAGCAGCATCACCCAAGTGGTAGAAAGAGTTGCTTTCATTCATAAGCTCTGATTCTCCAGGCCAGCATAGCAGACTTTCTTATATAACAAAATTTAGACCCTAGGTCATTTTCTTCTCTTAGTTATTTCTTTCCGTCTATTGGAAGTGAAGACATTTTCCCCCACCATTTGGCTTTGACTTAGTCTTTTCTGGCTTGCTCCTAGCAGATACATCACATAAAATACTTTTTCCATCACCATTATATTGACCTGGGGTGGGGGGGAATTATCTCTCCCTCACTTTTCCTGGCATTCAGATGCTGCCCAGATATCTGTGTTGATTCCCCCCCCCCCCCCCCCCATCTTAGATGCCTAGAGAGATGTTCCTGCTAGCTGGAAGTTTGCTTTCTGGTTCTCATGGGCACTTTTCTGGCTCTCTTACAGTATAGCGTAAGCACTGTCACCTGCGAAGGGAGCCCCTCAAGGATCCAGACGCACTCCTGGGCATGTGGCGGGCACTGAGCCGAGCGGAAGGCGGCCACGCTCGGAAAAAGGCCAGTGGTGGAGTTTTCTTTTTCCTTTCAGCTGTGGTTTTGTGGTGCTTCCCAACCCCGTGAGAAAAGGGGGGCTTCTCCAGAGCTTTACTCAGAACTACCTCCTTTCCCAACCGGACGCTATTCACAGTTCTTCCTAGTAGTAGCTTCCCTGACTGTCAAAGCACTACCAAGTCTCGTGTCTCTTTAGTAGACCCTTAAGACCAATAGCATATGTTTCTTAACTTATCCTTTATCCTCCATGCTCTCCTTTGGATCTTCCCTTCTAAGCCAGGTTTTAGACAGATAATGTTTTTGCCTAGTGGCGTGAAAGGGGAGCAAGGATAATGAGAGAGCAGAGCAAAAGTCTAAACACCAGTCTAAAACACCAGAGAATGAGTTAAGGGATGAGGGCAAAAGCTTTCTTAGAAAGGATGTCAGAGGATACCATTTTGGGCTGGATAAAAGTACTCAAGAACCTACAGTCAGGGTGAAAACCCAGACTGACAGAACAGGTCTATCTTACTTCACCTAGGGAAAAGGAACTAGCGAAATTAAATCTAACAAAAATGGCATTAGAAAGCTAACTTTACACAACCCATTTGAATGGTCCCCCTTTGGCTTAATTGGTTGTAGATTGAATCTTAGTTTAATCTGAATTGTCCTTTCAAGCAAGACAAAATAAAACAGCGATGTATCTCTGTGTCTCTTGTACTTTTCTGCCTTAATCATCCCAAAGCAAGTTATTCAGCTGTTCTTTCTAATGCTTTTTAAAGAAATTATGTTAAAGACACCAATCAGCAAAACTGGAAATCCCCCAATACACAAAAATATAAATAAAAGTACCTTTTCTTTACAGATATACTTAGTTGTATTTCTTCAAAAAATGTATGGTCTCTGTTAAGTAAGTATCTGTAAATAGAATTTTTACTACTTAGCAGAAATCAGCACTGGATAGGAACAGCCATGTTGATGGTCTAAAACAAGTCAGAGAACTTAAGGATTTTTTTCTGGCTTTTCCTTCTGTGCATTAGTTTTAAAGCACAGAGTTCACCCGTCACCACACCACCACTATCATTCCTTGTAAACAATTCTTCATATAGCTTTTAAATAAACTAAGTTTTATGGCATGAAACTCTCCCATGGTGACTGATAGCCCTGTATTGCTAATGGGTATATAGTCTAGGCAGAATAAATTGGATTAAATAAATAATAATTGAATTTTCCCTCATATCCCCTTATAACCTAATGCAGGTGAGTTCTTGGTCTTTGAAGTTTTGGGACTTCTAAACCAGAGCTGATCATGTGGCCACTGGTTTTGAAACTGTGGGAGCCTGTAGAAAAGAAAATCTGTTGTTTATTCAGTCTGTTTTTAAAATTTGTCTTTAGTTAATGGTGATTATATTATTTGAAGATTTTCCTTCCCATTAATGCTTTTGAGCAGAGAGTCATATTACTTGAACTTTCATGCCTCTTCTTTCCTATGTGGAGGAAATAAACTTTCAGAGAAATCTATCTTATAATGCTTGTTGTAGGTACAGATCCCCTAGTGGACTCAGGTTTCTTGGTCCCGCATGGATCTTAATCTTCCGATAGACTCTTACCTCTCACCATCCCTTGCAATCTCAGCAGTATATGCAAAGCAATTAGTGGAAGTTGGAGTGTGATCCTTAATGATCTCAGTACTAGACAAGATTAATTTAAAGCTTGTGTTAGAGTGGAGAGCTCCCAGCTATTGTGATCATTACTAGAGTACTACCTTCTTCTGGCATTGGTATGAAAAAAAAATGTATTCACACTAAGCTTTTCTTTAAAAAGAGTAGACTTGATGTTCTCGGGCTGATGAGAAAGGACCCTCCCCCCCCCCCCGAACATGGCAGGACCTGTGTATAGAGTTTGCCTGGTCTTCATGCTGTAACGATTCTTGTGATTGATGCCAATGTTGACTGATGGAAAGTGGATGGTTCCATTTCCCTCCTGTGAGCCATAGTGTTACCCTACAACTGTAACGGTATCTGTGCTTTCATTGGAAAGGTAGTTATTCAGATTTGTTTAAGCTTTATAGCCTTGCCTCAAGTTTCAAATCTTCTCAAAAACTCTGATTTTTATACCTCAGTATCTTTTTCATATCGTATGATTAAAAATTTTGCTCATCTTGATCCCATTTTAGTTTGTCCCTGTAATAATGATCCATAAATTGTGCTCTTGCCAGGAACATTAAAACCCATATCACAGTGGTGCACACAAAAACTGAAATAAGTACTTTAAAAGAAAATACTGCATGGCCCATGTAATTAATGAATACGTATGGATCATCCTGAAAGATAACACATAATTGTCACAGAATTGGCTGACTATATCCAAGGAAGCTAAACTTGGGTGGACAGTGAATTCTAAACAGACTTGGGGCTGTAAAGTTAACATCCGTCATCACACTAAGTATCTGAAGTCAAAGAAAGTGGGGGTGGGTACCTTTACAAGTGCTCTTTCTCCTTTAACTGAATTTCACACATGCATTTTAGAGAGCTTTTTTCCATTAAACTTGAACACTGGTTGGTATCCAGAAGGTCTTCCAGAATTATATCTGACTCATAAGTGTTTTAGTCCATTCTGAAAGCTGATTCCCATATCTTTGTGTTGTGGACACCTAGTGTTTTTTCTGTTTATAAATAGTTTCACAGACTTACCAGAGTCTGGGCTCGCCAAACCAGTCCTAAGAATTAGAATGAATTTCAGTATTTTTAGAGGTAATTCTACAGGTTTGAAGTGTTTGCTTGTGTTTTAATCACTTAACTAAATTCTTTAGAAAGATTGTGGCTTCTTTTGTGGTGCTCTTGCAAAAATTCTTCTTTCCTGGGTGAAAAGATAGGTGCCATAAGATTGTATCAAAAACTGCAGCTCGGGGCGCCTGGGTGGCTCAGTTGGTTAAGCGACTGCCTTCGGCTCAGGTCATGATCCCGGAGTCCCGGGATCGAGTCCCACATCGGGCTCCCTGCTCAGTAAGGGAGCCTGCTTCTCCCTCTGACCCTCCCCCCTCTCATGTACTCTCTCTCTCTCATTCTCTCTCTCTCAAATAAATAAATAAATCTTTAAAAAAAAAAAAAAAACTGCAGCTCGGGTGCTTGGGTTGCTCAGTCAGTTAGGCGTCCAATTCTTGATTTCGGCTCAGTTCATGATCTCATGGGTTATGAAATCGAGCCTCATGTGGGCCTCCCTGCTCAGCAGGGAGTCTGGGTGGGATTCTCTCTCTCCCTCTCCCATTGCCCCTCCCCCCCCGCTTTTGCTCTCGTTCTCTCTCTAAATAAATAATAAAATAAAAAATAAAAACATCTTTAAAAAAAACTGCAGCTTAAAATAAGGGTGTAATAAGAATGAGCTAAGAATCTAAGGATTCGGTAAAGAGGCAGGGCATAAAATGCAAAAATCAATAGCCTTCATATAGACAAACAATAAAAGCCTAGAGGACTTAATGGTGGCTTTTTAAAAGTCCATTTACAATAGCAACAAAGAAGATTAAATACTTAGGGATAAAATTAACAGGAAATGTACAAGAACCTATTGGGGGAAACTTAACAGTCCTGAAAGACTTACAAAGTAAACTTGATTTTCAGAGTCCATCTTCTCTCATGGTTCTGAAAAATAAACTGAGGGTTCTAGAGGGGAGGGGGGTGGGAGGATGGGTTAGCCTGGTGATGGGTATTAAAGAGGGCACGTTCTGCATGGAGCACTGGGTGGTATACACCAACAGTGAATCATGGAACACTACATCAAAAACTAATGATGTAATGTATGGTGATTAACATAACAATAAAAGATATGCACATTAAAAAAGTAAACTTGAACATAACTGCTTAATGGGTATGGGTTTTATTTTAGGATGATGGAAATGTTTTGGAATTAGGTGGAGGTGGTGGTTGCACAACATTGTGATGTACTAAATGTCACTGAATTTTTTATTTTAAAATGGTTAATTTAAAAAAACAAAAAAGGGGTACCTGGGTGGCTCAGTCATTAAGCGGCTTCCTTCAGCTTCAGGGTCCTGGGATCGAGCCCCACATCGGGCTCCCTGCTCCGCGGGAAGCCTGCTTCTCCCTCTTCCACTCCCCCTGCTTGTGTTCCCTCTCTTCACTGTGTCTCTCTCTGTCAAATAAATAAAATCTTTAAAAAAAAAAAAATGTATAAAAAAACAAAAAAATAAAATGGTTAATTTTATGTGAATTTTACCTCAATTGAAAAATGATCTTTCAGAGATATGTATTAAAGTATTTATAGAAAAATGGGGGGGAAAGTAGACTTGAACAAATGGAAAAACATACGCTATCCTTGGATGGAACGACTCAACATTATAGAGGAGTACACAAGTTGATTCTAAATTTCACAGAAAAACAAACATGAAAGAATAGCTCCAAAAACACTGAAAAGGAAAACTTTGAGGAGGGACTAGTTCTACCAGACATTAAAACATTATATAAAGCCTCTATAATTAAACAAAAGCATGGCACTTGTGCATGAATACACAAATAGAACTGTGGAATAAAATGGAAATAGACACAAGTACCTACAGAAATTTAGTATAGATGAAGGTGGCATCTCAAATCACTGGGGTAAAGATGGACTTCTTCATAAAGGGTGCTGAGGCAACTGGGTAGCTGTTTGGAATTAGATAAATACTTCATGCCATACAGAAAAGTAAATGGATCAGGAATCTACTTAAAAAATGAAACAATATAAGTTATAGAAGAAGATAGGGATGAATTTTTCTTTAACCTTGGCATAAGGAAAGGCTTTCTGACTATGACACAAAATTCAGAGGCAATAAAAGATTGATAAATTTGCATAAAATAATGTTTTTCATTTGCATGACAAAAACCACCATATAGAAAGTCAAAAAAAGACAGCTGAAAAACTGGGAGAAATTTTTCACAACATACACAGACAAAAGGATAATATTCTTCGTATGTAAAGAACTCTTAGAAAATTGAAGGCTCTGAAAAAAAAATTGAGGGCTATGTTTCCCTATCTTTATCTGGGAAAGAAGAATGGGGTAGGGATGCTGTCTAGGAGGATGGGGTTAGGATGGAGCAACCTAGACAAACTGGCTAGCAGGGAAAGACTTGGCCTGATAATCAAAGTGTTAAGAGATGGCAGATGGGGTTGGCAAGGACCTGGCATGCAGCTGTATAGTACCTGGAGTCAGGAGCACCTACAGACGGACCCTGGATGCCGCTCAAGGTTGCTTACTGGATTCCTGGAAGGGGAATGGCAAGCTGAGAGGTCTGAGGAGGCAGGAACCACTTCTCAAACTGGCCTCCCAGGACACAGGAGTGGGGATGGTGGTTGGGGACAGCCCCCTGAGCCCCTAACCCTTGCTGCCGTGGAACCTCCTGCTCACCTAGGCAGGCTCCTGGCCAACTGTAAGCTGGAGCAGTCCCACCAGCTCCCAACTTCCCCTGCCAGCATGTCACAACACCGCCACTCCCTGAAGCCACCAAGTGAGCCTGAATGTGAAGTGCCCCTTTTTGGAGCAAGGGAACAGGAAGCCACTGAAGCAGAAACTGACCTAGAGGCAGCCATGGAAGAAGCAGAGATGGTGCAGTACCTGGCCTAAACTAGGCCTGTCTCCCAGGGCAGAGTCTCCAATACCTGCAACACCTGTGCCTAGTACGGGAGCAGATGGCAAGGCTCCAGCAGCTCTACTTGCAGCTGCAGACCCAGAGGCCCCCAGGGGATTGTGAAGCGGGGGGTGGGGAAAGGAGCCAGCCCTGGCCCTTTCACCTCCACCTTCTTGTGCCCCAGGCAATGAGGTGCACAGACTGCTCAGCCACACACAGGAGACCGCTTCACCCCTAAAGGTAGGGGTTCCTAGTGCCAACCCTCCCAGGCTTTTAGAGGCCCCAGCAGAGCCAGCTTACATCTTTCCATCCTTCCAGGGACACAGGTGGGATCTCTTCCACTGGAACAAGGTCAGTCCTGCTCAACCGGATCCTTTGGAGGAACGTGAGCTACCTTGAGTCCCCTGCCCCAAGGATTGAGTCAAGGAGTGTCCCTAAAAGACCTCCATGCCAGCCCCTCTGGAAGACCTTTATGCCATCATTTGTGGTTAAGCAACAAGCAAAAACCTTTCTGTATGCTGAGACTGGTACAGGGACGTGACGCAGGGTGGAGGGGTGTTCGGTGAAGTCTTCTTCCTCGCCCTTTGCCCTGTTGCTGCTTCAGGGCACTGCCAGGAAAAGCTGCTGATGCTCACCGTTCTCTCTGAGGAGAGGGCTGGATCTTTCTCCTTTGGGCAGCCTGGCAGAGGAGCCCTGGTTCCCTGAGAGGCCCCGAGGTGTGGCAGCTCCCAGAAATCCCTGGGCCTAGACGGTGTGAACTAGCTTATTTATCTGGAGTCCATGGAGCGTGTTTGGCATGGTGATCTGTTGGGGCCTAGAATATCACAGATGTGATATTCTATGTATCTTTGTGAGTCTGTCACTGTTGTGAACTGGCTGGATCCAACCATCTTTTCTGAATCCTGCACTCAGCAGGTTGGTCTTCTGGGGGAGGTAACTGGAAGGATAGAACTGACCTTCATTCCTCAGTGGGCAGTTACTAATTTAGAGTCCTGCTTTCCTCATACCTTCGTGGGCAGCCCCAGAACAGAGAAGGGTACTATCTTGGGTGCCTCTGCATGGAGTCTGTTGCCTGTGGAGCAGAGTCCCTGAAAACCAAACCTGGAATGGAAGGGTCAGGGACAACATGGAGAATAGCAGAGTAAGCTTCAAGGTCGGTCTTCAGCTGCTTTGATCGCTGATCGCCTTTACACATCAGAACTGAAACCAGGGACTCATACTAGCTTTTAGATCTTGACGAAATCCCTTAACTTTTCTGAGCCATAGCTTCCTGCTCAATCTCCCAAATTGTTTAATGATACCTGCCCTGCCTACTTCAGTCTTGTTATGAAGATAAAACAAGATTAAACTGTTTAAAAAAAAATGAGGAACAAAGGACCAAAAAACTAGTAAAAAAAATAGAAGAGAGACATGGACAGACAAATCACACATACCCCCTCAAAAAAAGCACTCGGACGTACAAAAAAAAGTTTAAAGTGATTGGAGAACTACAAATTAAAACAACATCAAAATACCATTTCTTATCTATCAGCCTGGCAAAATTTTTAAATTACAATACCACATTCTGTTGATGAGACTGTGGAAAGATACTCTTAACATTGCTAGTGGGAATGCAAATTGGTACAGCCCTTTTGGAGGAAAATTGGCCATACCTAACAATACTATGTATGCACTTACCTCTTTTTTAAGATTTTATTTATTTATTTGTCAGGGAGAGAGAGTACAAGAAGGGGGAGCGGCAGGCAGAGGGAGAAGCAGGCTCCCTGCTGAGCAAGGAGCCCGATGTGGGACTGGATTCCAGGACCCTGGGATCATGACCTGAGCTGAAGGCAGATGCTTAACCCACTGAGCCACCCAGGTGTCCCTGCACTTATCATTTGACCCAGCAGACCCCCTTCTGGGCATCTACCCTGAAGGTACACCTTCAATATACATGAAAATATATACTGCACAGCATTGTTTACTGTGGCATTGTTTATAGAAGAATATTAGAAGCAATCTAACTGCCTACATTATATATATATGTGTGTGTGTGTGTATATATATATATATATGAGAGTATTTGAAAAAATAGATTTATACAGTGGTATATTATATAGCTATATAAAAAAGGATGAGAAATCTCCAAACTGATTTGGAATGAATTCCAGAATATAATGTTAATTGAAAAAAAAAAAAACCTGCAAAAAAGCACAGTATAGAACTGTTCATATAAATAAGAGGACATAAGAAAATACAGATGTGGGGCACCTGGATGCCTCAGTTGGTTAAGTGACTGCCTTCGGCTCAGGTCATGATCTGAGGGTCCTGGATTGAGCCCCGCATCGGGCTCCCTGCTCGGCGGGAAGTCTGCTTCTCCCTCTCCCACTCCCCCTGCTTGTGTTCCCTCTCTCTCTGTCTCTCTCTCTCTATCAAATAAATAAACAAAATCTTTAAAAAAGAAAATACAGATGTATCTATATTCATTTATGCAAACGATATACAGGAAAGATAAACCAGAAATTGATCGTTAACCTATGTGGAGTGAGTGGGGAAAGGGTGGAAAGAAGTTAATAGGAATGAAAAGGGAGCAACGCTTCTTGGAATATTCCTTTTTGTATAGCTTTGACTGAGAATCATAGTAGTACTCCCTAAAATAAATATTTAAAATCAGACAGTGGAGAGGGCCCAAAATGGAAGTAGTAACAAATAACCTAACTGTATTGCAAATGAATAGCATAATTATTATTAAGTGTTAGGAGAGAAAAGAATTAACCTAAGTAATTTTGGAAAATAGTATTTTGACTGCATATTTATTGTAAGATTAAAGTCAAAAAGAACTATATACAAAAATTGTCCTCCAGTTAATTTATCTGTTTTTCACAAGAGTATGGTTTAATAGTTCTGTAATTAGTTTACATGTATACTAAGATTGAAATGAGTAAGTCCATTTATTGCAGAAAATGAGAGCCAGGGGCGCCTGGGTGGCGCAGTCAGTTAAGCATCAGCCTCTTGGTTTCCAGCTCAGGTCATGATCTTGGTTGTGACCTCAGGTCGTGAGAGCAAGCCCCAAGTTGGCTCCATGCTTGGAGTTTCTCTCTCCCTCTCCCTCTGCCCCTCCCCTCTGCGTGCTCGCGTGCACACACACACTCACTCTCTCTCTCTCTCTCTAAAATAAATCTTTTTTAAAAAATGAGACCCAGATTTATCAATGGTAGAGAAAAAGTTACATCAGGAAAAGAAGAAAAGTAGAATGACCTTTGAGGCATTGGATTGGCATCTGAGGTGTCAGTATATGGATGGATGGATGTATAGGCACACGTTCACATACATACATATATTTCCTCGTGCCATTCTCTGAGAGGGCTTAAGAACAGTGATACCTCAGTATCAATGAGCATCCAGATCTGGTTTTGAGATAGCATTCTCCAATAAAATAAGCACCAGGGATCCTTGGAGAAAAAATTGTTTCCAGGGCCTAAGGAAAAATACAAGATAAGCCTGGAATATCTTATGATATCAGAAAAAAAGGCAGTGCTGTAAAAAGGATGGTAGTGTATAGAAGTATATGGGAGCCAAATGAAAGGAGTGCCAATGGCCAAAGTAGAACAATTTGGGAAACAAATAATGATAGTACTGGATTAAAACTATAGAATAAAATAATATGAGTCTACACTGGTGTAAAGAAATAATTGGATAAAGAAAGAAGAGACAGGGCGCCTGGGTGGCTCAGATGGTTAAGCGTCTGCCTTCGGCTCAGGTCATGATCCCAGGGTCCTGGGATTGAGTCCTGCATCAGGCTCCCTGCTCCTTGGGAGCCTGCTTCTCCCTCTGCCTCTCTCTCTCTGTCTCTGTCTCTCATGAATAAATAAATAAAATTAAAAAAAAAAAGAAAGAAGAGACAGTTCTCTAGAAAAGAATTGCAATAAATAAGAGTAAAGAAAAAAATACAAAAGCACCATTAATAATCACTGCAGACAGGATCTACAGGTGGGTACTAAAATCAGTGTGTCAAAGTTTAAAAAGAAATAGGATATTAGCATAATTTCAAAAGTATCTCTCCCAAGATTTTTATCAATCATAAAGGGAAAAACAGTACCTGTACAGTGAAGAAACCCAGTAGGTCCCACATTACCGTGATCATGGTTAACATGTCTAGTAATTTTTCAACACTAAGTATTCCCTGATAGGATATACTGAGGACACAGCGTCACCTCTCTGATATTTTTGCCAAAAATGAATAACCTCAGTGTAATCGCGAGGAAACTAGGGTCAAATGCACATTGAGACACATTCTACAAAGTAACTGATCATTACTCATCAGAAGTGTTCTGGTCATAAAAGACAAGGAAAGAATGAGAGAATGTCATGCATTGGAGGAAACTGAAGAGAGATGACAACCAAGTACATTGTGGGATCTTGGATTGGATCCTGAAACAGAAGGGACAGTAAGGGGGAAAAAAACTGGTGAAATTCTAATCAAGTCTATAGTTTATAGTATTACACCCATGTTAGTTTCTTGCTTTTGATCATTGAACCACAGTTGTGTAAGTTGTTAATATCAGAATGTGGGTAAAGGATATCCAAGAACTCTATGTACTACTTGTCACCTTTTCTTTAAGTCTAGGAAGTATTTCAAAATAAAACATTTTTAAAAATATAGACATAGATCATGGGGCACCTGGATAGCTCAGTCCATTAAGCTTCCTGGCTCAGGTCATGATCTTAGGATCATGAGATCGAGCCCTGAATTGGGCTCTGCACTGAGCATGGAGCCTGCTTAAGATTCTCTCTCGCCCTCTCCCCCTCTCTCCCTCCCTCCCTCTCAAAAAATAGAGAGAGACATAGATTATTTTCAGTAGCTTTTAACCTGTTAACTTCGATAAGCCTTGAATATGAAACACTGCATGGGTGACTTTTTCTTGGTATTAAGCTTTTCTATTTGTATAAATATCCTTTGCTATTCCAGTGGAATCCAATTGTGATAGTTAGAATTTACCATGGAAGGTAACTTTAGGGACGCCTGGGTGGCTCATTCGGTTAAATGTCTGCCTTCAGCTCGGGTCATGATCCCAGGGTCCTGAGATGGAGTCCAGCGTCAGGCTCCTTGCTGAGCAGGGAGCCTGCTTCTCCGTCTGCCTACCACTCCCCCTGCTTGTGCTCGCTCTCTCTCTCTCTCTGACAAATAAATAAAATTTTAAAAAATTTTTTAAATTAAATTAAAAAAAGAAGAAAGTAACTTTAGTTACAGAGAGGAAAGCCAAACAATGTACTCATTATGAGCAATAAAAATAATAATAGCACAATAACTGATTTTTTACAATGTGCTTATGGTGGGCAATATAAATAATAGCACAATATATGATTTTATTTTAGTTACAGAATTTTTTAAAGATTTTAAATTTAAAGGCAGATACTTAACTGACTGAGCCACCTAGGCGTCCCAGTTACAGAATTTTTATTTCTCTTATGGAAAGAACTTTTAAGATCTATTCTCTTAGCAACTTTCAAATATACAATACAGTATTATTAACAATAGCTGACATGTTGTACATTACTTCCCCATGACTTACTTATTGTATAACTGGAAGTTTGTGCGTTTTGACTCTTCCATTTTGGCCCTCTCCTCCCCCCCCCCCCCCCGGCAACCACACACACACACACACACACACACACACACACACACACACACAGTTTTCTTTATTCCATTCGTTAGTCAGTGGACATTTAGTTTGTTTCCATATTTTGGCTATTGTAAATAATGCTGCAGTGGACATGGGGGTGCATATATGTTTTCAAGTTAGTGTTTTTGTTTCTTTGGATAAATACCCAGAAGTGAAAATGCTGGATCATGTGGTAGTTCTATTTTTAATTTTGGAGGGAACCTCCATTCTGTCTTCCATGGTCGCTGTACCAATTTACATTCCCGCCAACAGTGCACCAAGGATTCCTTTTTCTCCACATCCTTGCCAACACTTGTTATTTCTTACCTTTTTGATAATATAATAGTATCCTAACAGATGTGAGGTGATATTTCATTGTGGTTTTGATTTGCATTTTCCTGATAATTAGTGATGTTGAGCATCTGTATGTCTTCTTTGGAAAAATGTCTATTCAGATCCTCCACTCAGTTTTTAATTGGATTGTTCTTTTGCTGTTGGGCTGTGCGTGTTCTTTATACACTTGATATTAACCCCAATCAGACACCTGATTTGCAAATATTTTCTCCCATTCAGTAGGTTGCCTTTTCATTTTGTTGATTTCCTTTGCTGTGCATCAGCTTTTTAGATGTACAGGCATACTCTGGAAACGCTGTGGGTATGGTTCCAGATGACGGCAATAAATCAGATATTGCCGTGAAGCGAGTCAGATGAATTTTTTGGTTTCCCAGTGCATATAAAAGTCATGTTTACACTGTCTTCTGTTAAAGTGTGCAGTAATATTACGTCTAAAAAACAGTGTACATGTCTTAATTAAAAATACTTTATTGCTAAAAGATGCTGATCATCATCTGAGCTTTTAGCAAGTCAATCTTTGCTGGTGGAGGGTCTTGCCTTGATGTTGATGGTTGCTGACTGATCAGGGCACTGGTTGCTGAGGACTGGGGCAGCTATGGCAATTTCTTAAACTAAGACTACAATGGAGTGTGTCACATCAGTTGATTCTTCCTTTCCCAAATAATTTCTCTGTAGCATGCAATGCTGTTTGATAGCATTTTACCTACAATAGAACTTCTTTCAAAATTGGAGCCAATCCTCTCAAACCCTGCCACCGTTTTATTAAGTCTATATATTATTCTAAATCCTTTGTTGTCATTTCAGAGATCTTCACAGCATTTTCACCAGTAGATTCCATCTCAAGAATCCACTTCCTTTGTTCATCCATAAGAAGTAACCCCTCATCCATTAAAGTTTATCATGAGATTGTAGCAATTCAGTCACATCTTTAAGCTCCACTTCAAATTCTAGTTCTCTCACCATTTCCACTACATCTGCACTTACTTCCTCCCCTGAAATCTTGAGCCTTTCAGAGTCATCCATGAGAGTTGGAATCAACTTCTAAACCCCTGTTAATATTGATATTTTGATCTTTTCCCATGAATCACGAATTTTCTTAATGGCATCTAGAATGGTGTTTTCCAGAAGCTTTGCAATTTGCCCAGATTCATCACAGGAATCACTATGTATGGCAGCTATAGCTTTACAAAATGTATGTCTTTTTTTTTTTTAATAGATTTTTGTATTTATTAGAGGGTGAGAGCATGAGCAGGGGGAGGAGCAGAGGGAGAAGCAGACTCCCCCGCTGAGCATGAAGGCCAATGCAGGGCTCAGTCCCAGGACCCTGGGATCATTACCCGAGCCAAAGGCAGACGCTTAATTGACTGAGCCACCCAGGCGCCCCTCAAAATCTATTTCTTAAATAGTAAGATTTGAAAGTCAAAATTACTCTTTGATTCTTGTGCTACAGACTGGATGTTGTGTTAGCAGGCATGAAACATTAATCTTGTTGGGCATCTCCATTAGAACTCTTGGGTGAGCAGGTGCATTGTCAGTGAGCGGTCATATTTTGAAAGGAATCTTTTTTTTTTTCTGAGCAATAGGTCTCAACAGTGTGCCTAAAATATTCAGTAAACCAAGTTATAAACAGATGTGCTGTCATCCAGGCTTGTTCCATTTATAGAGCACAGGCAAAGTAGATTTAGCATAATTCTTAAGGGCTATCGGATTTTCAGAATAGTAAATGAGCACTGGCTTCAATTTAAAGTCACTGGCTATGTGAGCCCCTAACAAGCAAGTCAGCCTGTCCTGTGGAACTTTGAAGCCAGGCACTGACTTCTCTTTAGATGTGAGAGTCCTAGATGCCATCTTCCAGTATGAGGCTGTTTTATCTACATTGACAATCTGTTGTTTAGGGTAGCCACCTTCATGAATGATCTTAGCTAGACCTTCTGGATCACTTGCTGTAGTTTCTGCATCAGCACTTGCTGCTTCAGCTTGCATTTTTATGTTACGGAGACAGCTTCTCTCCTTAAACCTCATGACCCAACCTCTGCTGCTTCAAACTTTTCTTCTTCAGCTTCTTCATTTCTCTCAACCTTCGTAAAATTGAAGAGAGTTAGGCCCTTGCTTTGGATTAGGCTTTGGCTTAAGGGAATGTTGTGGCTGGTTTGATCTGTCTGGACTACTAAAACTTTCTCCATATCTGTAATAAGCCTGTTTTGCTTACCATTTTGTGTTCACTGGAGTAGCACTTTTAATTTCATTCAAGAACTTTTTCTTTGTATTTACAACTTGGCTAACTGGCGCAGGAGGCCTAGCTTTCAGCCTCTCTTGGTTTTGGACATGGCTTCCTCCCAAGCTTTTTAAAGTGTGAGACAAGTACCTCTTCCTTTCACTTGAACACTTAGAGGTTATTGTATGGTTATTAATGAGCATAGTTTCAATATCATTGTGTCTAAGGACTAGGGACACCCAGAGAAAGGGAGAAAGAAGGGGAAACAGTCAATAGAGCAGTCATAACACAACATTTATTATTAAATTCAGAGTCTCATATGGACACAGCTTGTGTTGCTGCAAAACAATTAACATTGAGGATCACTGATCACAGATCACTATAACAAATGTAATAATAATGAGAAGGTTTAAAATATTGTTGAGAATTACCAAAATGTGTCACAGAGACATAAAGTGAGCAAATGCTGTTGAAAAAAATGGCACTGGTAAATTTGCTCAACACAGGGTGGCCCCAGACCTTCAATTTGTAAAAAACTCAGTATCTCCAAAGTACAGTAAAGCAAGGTGCAATAAAACAAGGTATGCCTGTAGTCACATATTTGTTTTTGCTTTTGTTGCCTTTGCTTTTGGTGTTAAATCCAGAAAACCATTGGTAAGACTAATGTCAAGGAACTTACCACCTATGTTTTCTTCTAGAAGTTTTATGGTTTCAGGTCTTACATTCAAGTCTTTTGAGCTGTTTTTTGTTAGTTTTTGTGTATGGTGTAAGATAGAGGTCCGGTCTCATTCTTTAGCAAGTGGCTGTCCAGTTTTCCGAACACTATTTATTGAAGAAACTGTCCTTTTCTGCATTGTATATCTTGACTTCTTTGTCATAAATTAACTGACCATAGGTTTATTTTGGGGCTCTCTTCTGTTCCATTAATCTATGTACCTTTATGCCAGTTACATACAATTTTGATTACTTTAGCTGTGTAAATTAATTTGAAATCAGGGATGTCTCCAGCATTGTTCTTGCTCAATATTGCTTTGGCTATTTGGGGTCTCTCGTGGTTACAAATTTAAGGATTGTTTGTTCTATTCCTGTGAAAAATGCCATTGGAGTTTTGATAGGGACGGCCACAATAACTGATTTTTAAAGTTTTTACTGTGTGTCATGTATTGTTCTCACAGGATTGCTTGGTATCTTGATACCGACCATTGTCCTTATTTTGTAGATGAGGAAACGGGGGTTTAGAAAATAAAACTTGCCTAAATTCAGACATAGTAGAATTTGAGCCTAAACTTGCCTAATTCCAGAATCCATGCTCTTAACCTCACTGATCTATAGCTCCCTCCAAAAGGGGACGATGCATCTGTTGTAACCTGATTGCCTACTACCACAACCAAACACATCTGAAAACCTACCATTCATTCTCTCGAACAGTGCTGTCCAGTAGGAATATAATGTGAGTCACAGGTGAAATTTTAAATTTTCTAAAAGCAATGTATTGAAAAGGTAAAACACACAGGTAAAAATAATTTTTAAAACTATTCATTTAGGGCGCCTGGGTGGCTCAGTTGGTTAAGCGACTGCCTTTGGCTCGGGTCATGATCCTGGAGTCCTGGGGTCGAGTCCCACATCAGGCTCCCCGCTGAGCGGGGAGTCTGCTTCTCCCTCTGACCCTCTTCCCTCTCGTGCTGTCTCTCATTCTCTCTCTCTCAAATAAATAAATAAAATCTTTAAAAAAAAAACTGTATTCATTTAGCCTAATGTGTGTAAAGTATCATTTCACTACATAATCAGTGTAAACATTACTACAATATTTTGCATTATTTTGTTTTCATACTAAGTTTGCAGTTTGATCTGTATTTTACATTTATAGCACGTGTCAATCCTCACTAGGCACATTTCAGGTAGCATGTAGCCATTTGGAGGTAATGGCTGCCATGTTGGATAGCACAGCCCTGGAATGTGAAGTGTGACAATTATGATGTACTCCTGGTCTTATATTCTTCTTCCTCATTTGACAATAGACTCCTTTGCAAGTGAAAATTAGATCTAATTTTTTTTTAAGTTTTTTAAAAATTTTTATTTATTTGACAGAGAGAGAGACAGCCAAAGAGGGTACACAAGCAGGGGGAGTGGGAGAGGGAGAAGCAGGCCTCCCACTGAGCAGGGAGCCTGATGCAGGGCTCAATCCCAGGACCCTGGCATCATGACCTGAGCCAAAGGCAGATGCTTAATGACTGAGCCACCCAGGCGCCCCAGATCTATTTTTTTTTAATATTTGTAGTAAAATATACTTAACATAAAATTTACCACTTTAACCATCTTTTAAGTACACACAGTTCAATGCCATTTAATACATTCACATTGTTATACAAGTGTCACCACCATCCAGTCCCATAATTCTTTTCATCTTGTAAAAGTGAAACTCTGTAAACCCATTAAATAACTTCTGGTTTTCCTCTCCCCCACCCCCTGGCAACCTCTGTTACACTTTCTGTATTTATGACTTTAACTACTCTAAGTACCTCATATCAATAGAATCATACAGTATTTGTCCTTTTGTGACGAATGTATTTTGTTTAGCATAATGTCCTCAAGGTTCACCTATTTTAGCAGTGGTAGCATATTGCAAAATTGTCCTTCCTTTTGAAGGCTGAATGATATTCAGTTGTATATATAATACCACATTTTATCTGCTCATCTGTGGTTGGACACTTGGGTTGCTTCCATCTTTTGGCTATTGTGAATAATGCTTGTGCTTGCTCTCTCTGTCAAATAAATCAATAAAATCTTTTTAAAAAAAAGATTATCTTGGCTCTTTGCGGTCCCTTGAGATTCCATATGAATTTTGGGGTAAGTTTCTGTTGCTGCAAAAAAAATCACTGAGATTTTTTATATGGATTGCATTGAAGGATCTAAATTTTAATGTGGGAGTAAGCGTTGCTTATAAGTCTCAATATGCATTTCAAGTTTACTGCTCACATTGCTTATTGGAAGCTGTTTACTTTTTTTTTTAAGATTTTATTTATTTGACAGAGAGAGACATAGCGAGAGGGGGAACACAAGCAGGGGGAGTGGGAGAGGGAGAAGCAGGCTCCCTGCCGAGCAGGGAGCCCAACGCAGGGCTTGATCCCAGGACCCCGGGACCGTGACCCCAGCCAAAGGCAGATGCCTAACAACTGAGCCACCCAGGCACCCCGGAAGCCGTTTACTTCTAACAGTTATATTTTTAGGACTAAACCTGTTAAAGCCAGATTTTCTTAGACTTAATTATCTCTTATCTGGTAGTGTATATCAGAGCAACTCCTGAAATCTCACCTATTAATTTGTCTTTGGGGTTAGATAGTACTGGTTTTCAGTTAGCTACTACATTCATTGGTCTAAGAGGAAGGTGTTGCCATCTTGGAAGAGAAGATGGCTGGAAGATGCTATGCAGTGATTGGAGAAAATGAGAGCACTGGAACTAGTAACTGTGAGCAGCCATGTCCTGCAGGCCAACCTGTTTCTCTTCCTTAGAAGAACCAATCTTAGCAGTTATCAGCACTTTTATTTATTTACTTTTTAAAAGATTTTACTTATTTATTTGACAGAGAGCACAAGTAGGCAGAGTGGCAGGCAGAGGGAGAGGGAGAAGCAGGCTCTCCGCTGAGCAGGGAGCCAGACGCGGGGCTCAGTCCTAAGACCCCAGGATCATGACCTGAGCCGAAGGCAGCCGCTTAACTGACTGAGCCACCCAGGTGCTCCAGTTATCAGCACTTTTTTTTTTTTAAAGATTTTATTTATTTATTTGACAGAGCGAGAGCACAAGCAGGGGGAACAGTAGAGGGAGAGGGAGAAGCAGACTCCCCGACAAGCAGGGAGCCTGATGTGGGGCTTGATCCCAGGACCCTGGGATCATGACCTGAGCTGAAGGCAGATGCTTAACCATCTGAGCCACCCAGGCGCCCCGAGTCCTTTTTTTTTTTTAAAGATTACATTTATTTATTTGAGAGAGAGAATGAGAGAGAGCATGAGAGGGGGGAGGGTCAGAGGGAGAAGCAGACTCCCTGCTGAGCAGGTAGCCCGATGTGGGACTCAATCCCGGGACTCCAGGATCATGACCCGAGCCAAAGGCAGTTGCTTAACCAACTGAGCCACCTAGGCGCCCTGCCCCGAGCACTTTTAAAAACAATAAATCAATCTCCTTTCTGAAATTTTTCTTGTTGGCATCAGGGTTAAAGCTCAGTATATTCCTATGGCTTTCCTGGGTGCTTTTACTCACAATAAAATTTTCTCTTTCAGAATTTGGTGTTCACCTGGCAGAGCTGACCGTAGATCCCCAGGGAGCACTGGCAATCCGTCAGGTAATTCCAGACTGGCCCAATTTATAAGTAATTTTCCTTTTACTTGGTAATGAAACTTTCTTATTGGAAAAAGAAAGAATTAATGCCAGTTTACAAATAACCTAGGATTTTGTACTAGATTTAGATATACCTCAAATGAATGTATCAGGCTATGTATATATGTATGATTTTTACATATGAAAAAGGTCTTGCTGTACTACTTGGCTTGTTCTTTTTGCAGCTGGCATCAGTCATCTTGAAGCAGTATGTGGAGACTCACTGGTGTGCCCAATCAGAGAAGTTTAGGCCTCCTGAAACTACAGAAAGGGTAAGGAGAATTATTTAATTAGTGTTCCTGTAGAGATTTGAGGAGCCTTCTTAAGATACTGAGCTGTCACTATTATTTGACAACATGGGGCAGTCAGAAGACTAGGCAGAAAAGATCGATTGGTAGCTGACATTATGGGCAACATGCTGTAAGTAAGAGAGCTCCTGTATCAGGCTGACCTGTGTTCAGATTCCAGTTCTGCCTTTTACTAGCTGTGAAAATACTAGAAAAGTATTTTAACTTCTTAGCTTCAATTTCTTAAATATCTAAAATTAGAATTAAAATTTCAACTCCAAAGAATTGTTTGAGGATTAAATGAGATAATGTTTCTACTTAGTACAGCACTATGCAGCCATTCTGGGCCCCCAAGAAATTTTGAGTACAAGGTCTAGGGCAATGCTGTCCATTGGAACTTTCTGCAGTTATGGAAATATTCTGTATCCGTGCTGTCTGGTGCAGTAGCTACTGGCTGTATATGGTGTTGAGCACTTAAAATGTGGCTGATGAACCTGAGAAACTGAATTTTTTATTTCATCTAATTTTAAATAATTTAAATTTAAAGGACCACAGGTAGCTGCTGTAATGGACAGATAAGTTTAGGGATCAAAGATGAACTCTCTGAATGAATGATTGTCAAGTTTGTATATTGGAGTTTTTGATATGCAGTATGTTACGCACATTGTTTTTCCAACACATAAATTGGATAGAACTCTGCCAGTCACTTACAACCTGGTCTAATGGCAAGTGGGCTTTTCTCCTCTGCAGGCAAAAATTGTTATCCGGGAGCTATTGCCCAATGGGTTGAGAGAATCAATAAGTAAGGTGCGCTCCAGTGTGGCCTATGCAGTGTCAGCCATTGCTCACTGGGACTGGCCTGAAGCCTGGCCCCAACTCTTCAACCTGCTCATGGAGATGTTGGTGAGCGGAGATTTAAATGCAGTCCATGGAGCCATGCGAGTGCTGACAGGTATCAGAAGTTTTTCCCTGGTGTTGGTACTTGGATCCCAAGAACACTTATGAGATGTGATGGAATGGCTCTGACCGATAGGAATTGATATTTATAGCTCTTCCTGATGCTCCTCCTCCCAGTTTTTAATCTCCATGTCTATCCTCCTGCTCTATTGACTCTTTCCAGGGAATTAAGTTGGTATAGTATTTCTACTACTATGAAACCTTAACCATTTAAGGATAGAGTAATTGCATAGTAGTTAAGGAGTCAGATTTCACTTCATATTCTGGTTTTACCTTGACCCAAATTACTTAGTCTCTTGAGCTTGAGTTTCCTTGTATATAAAATGAAGATAATGGTAGTGTTTACCTGAAGGGGTCTTTTGGTAATTTTAAAAAAGCTAAATCTACACAAATTGTTTAGCATAATAACTGACATGAGGTAAGCACTCTAAATTTTAGCCATTATGGTAATTATCATTATTATATTAATTTTCTACTTAATTCAACCACAGTAAATTTAAGAACAGTCAAAATTTTTATAGGAATATAAGAAAGAAGATAAAAGCAGTGTAGCTATGTAATTCTTACCTTCCCTTTGGTCAGCTTAGAGAATGTAGCATTTGGTATCTTTTTTTTTTTTTTAAGATTTTATTTATTTATTTGAGAGAGAGAGAGACACAGCGAGAGCAGGAACAGAAGCAGGGGGAGTGGGAGAGGGAGAAGCAGGCTTCCTGCAGAGCAGGGAGCCCGATGCAGGGCTCGATCCCAGGACCCTGGGATCATGACCTGAGCCAAAGGCAGACGCTTAATAACTGAGCCAACCAAGCACCCTGTAGCATTTGGTGTCTTTTCTTTCTTTCTGTTCTAAGAAGGTAATAAAAATATTTACAGAAAAATACTTTTAGTCGGGTGCCTGGGTGGCTCAGTCGTTAAGCGTCTGCCTTCGGCTCAGGTCATGATCCTGGAGTCCTAGGATTGAGTCCTGCATTGGACTCCCTGCTCGGCGGGGAGTCTGCTTTTCCCTCTGACCCTCCCCCATCTCATGCTCTTTCTGTCTCATTCTTTCTCTCTCAAGTGAATAAATAAAACCTTTAAAAAAAAAAAAAACCTGAAGGAGAAAGACAGTTGTACATTTATCATAGTTGGAATACTGTAGAACCATCATTGTGCTTGACTAAGGAAATCACTGTTGAATGAGATCACTCTTCTGTCAGCCACAGGGAAAGAACTATGGGGGAAATGGGTATTGTTTTATATTGGAGTCAGCAGACACAGGATGGATAGCTGCCAACCTCCATTCCCAGATAGCTGCTTCACATATTTTCAGATGAGGATAGATGGTACTCTCACAACAGCAACTAGGTGTACGTGAAGATGGCAGGACATGGTGTATGGACAGGAGCCCAATAGGAGAATGGGACTGATTCTCTTTGGGGTTTTTTTTAAGATACTATATACTTTTTTAAGCCTTTAGTAAGCTTTCCGTTAAGCTTATCTATTTGTAAATGAGAGCTAACACTAATGGTGTGAAGGAAATGCAAACATAGCAGCTAAGGATTGAAATATTTGACCACAGGTATAGCGCTTTTTTTTTTTTTAGCCTCAAAGAAGTTTGGAGATTGAGATATTGCCAATGCCCCACACCTTTTCTGACTTGCTGAATGACCTCAGAAAACTTATTTTGGGCTTGAGCTTATAAAATGTTAATCAGTAAGGACTACTAGGAATGATTATAGGAGAGTAAAAATGTGATTAAGCACTTTATTAGTAGAATTAAGCTAAACTGCATTTTTTATAAAACTTGTTTTCATTAATATGCTACTCATCACATTTGTTTGGACTAATTTCTTTGGATTTCTGGATGAAATAAGAACACTCATTTTATTCAGAGTTCAGAATTTATTCTTCAGGAGGAACCCAAGCTAGTAAAGAAGACTCAGTATTGAATATATGATCTTCATTTGACTTCTGGTGATTGATATTACCCAAAATTTGTGGGATATATTAACCTTGAAAGTGCCGACATGCATTTCTAGTTGTAGATCCTCCTGAAAAATGCCCCAGGTGATTAGCTCCATTTATGTAGTGATAATGTGGAATTGCCAGGAAAAGCAGCAGATAAAGTGAACAGACACTGGAACTCAAGGGCTTGTATTCCACAGATTAGTAACGTGAACCCCAGCGTCCTTCATGCTGTCTTAGTGCCTTGTGCGGAAAGTGAAGCAAAAGACCCGACCCCTATTTCCCTCACCTTCTTCAAATCTCATTTCATGAATAGGTTGCTTTTTGCCACATTCATATGGTAATCCCTTCTGTTCCAATGAGCGGCAGCCTCTGACTTCTAGGTCAATAAATGTCCTTCACTGGGAAGAGTAACATAAACAGAGTGGAGTTGAAGCCTAGTAAGCCTGCGTATATTTTATTGTGTTCATCAAAACAACTCACCAAGGGAGAATATTGAAAATGGAACAAAAGGTAAGACATCTTGAAGTGCACCTGGATGTTGACGATCAGGCATAAATTAGATTAATACAGGATTTCCCTAAGGTGACCTTACAAGGACTTTTACCCAGCTTTTACAAATTTTCTTTCAATATGTTTTTTTTTCAATATTTATATAAAGGTTTTTTTGTCAATCTTATGTATTTTCCTTTATCTTTGTACTGTTCTCTTCCCTTCTAACAAATAATAACTCTTGCACCTTTTCCTTCCCCAGAATAAGACCATCAGGCCACTGTCTTTACCGGTATGCTATCTGCTTGGGAACTGCCACCTAGAAGCAGTTCAAAAATTTTCCCACTTATATCTTTATAAAGCACTATTTTTTTATAGTACTCCTTTTTCCTCTGTAGAATTCACTCGAGAAGTAACAGACACACAGATGCCCCTTGTTGCTCCGGTCATTCTTCCAGAGATGTATAAGATCTTCACTATGGCCGAGGTATGAAATCTTAGCTCCAAGGTCCCAGCGAGTAAGAGCTGCTCAGGTTCTGGTCAGCCTCCACATCTCCTGTGGGAAACTGTTGTGTTTGCTGCCTATCCCCATACCTGAAGACCAGAACTGATGGAGATCTGAATCTGGATTAACCTTAGATCTTTCACTTATAACTGCGAGGACCTGCCTTTGATGAGAGAATGAAATAGCATCTGCATTGTTTCTTCATATATCTCCTACCTCCTGGCATCCTGCAACCCCTGAGTACCTACTGCTTTGTGTTACCTCTAGCCTCTTGTCGAGGCAGCCCACCTAAGCTTGTTCACCTCAGTTAAGTGTGTGCAAAGCAATCCATCACTGCATTGCCCATAATAGGCTTGTAATATATATACAGTGTAAATAAACTGTGAGTGCCTAATGGGTAATGTTTTAACCTCCTATTCCTCTCTGCCACCAGCTAAGGGTCTCTTTTGAAAGAAATACTTTGACTGTGTTGAAATTTCAAGCAGCACCCAGCCTTATATTTTTAATCAAATCAGCCCACAGAGGCCTACATAAAAGGCTAATTCCACTGAGTTCTAACATTCTGCTGGCTTTTATTCTCTGAATTATAGAAGAAATCTGTCCTGGATATGAGTAGATGATGTTTCCCTTCTCTAGGGAATCCAGTCCCATGTCAGGATTGAGAAGTCATAGTTTTTCTTCTAGTCACAGATATGCAGACACAGACACGCCTATCTCATGGCTACGCTGTAACTTTTCACAGGTGTATGGCATTCGGACCCGTTCCCGAGCTGTGGAGATTTTTACCACTTGTGCCCATATGATCTGTAACATGGAAGAACTGGAAAAGGTAAGGAAGCGTTTGGGTTAGTAACAGATTTTATGCTTAAAAATCTCTGTGCCTTCCATTAGAGGCGTAGCAGTGACTTACTTCAGTAGTACCAGAATGCACACTGATTTAATCAGAGTTGTGGATGCATTTAGCATTTTGATTACATTTTTCATTTGTATGTAGTTTAGCTTCCTTTTGTTTGAGCCATATTTCTTCAACCACCTTATCTTGAATCTTTTCATATGAGCCGTTGCCCAGAACTTCACTCTCTTATGGCCCTCTCACGTGAGACGAAGCTAGCTGAAAAACACCAACCCCTGTCATTTAGAAGCAGTTTGAAAAGTTGGTCTTATATATAATAGCTTTTAAAAAGGCCATGATGAGGAACTGCAGGGGTTAGAGAAGAAAACCAAAATTTTGGGTAACACCTCCAGTGACTTTATGGCCGCACTCTTGGAACCCGAGCCGGAAGAAATCTTTGGATGCCTCAAATCTCTGTTGCGGTGTTTGATATGTGTAGTGAAGCCATTGATTAGTGGTATGCCCAGTATTGACTTTGGTTTCTGTTATCAGGGTGCAGCCAAAGTTCTGATCTTTCCTGTGGTGCAGCAGTTCACAGAGGCCTTTGTTCAGGCCCTCCAGATACCGGATGGCCCCACATCTGACAGTGGATTTAAGATGGAAGTCCTAAAGGTAAACATTTACTACCGTTGAGATACTTGGAGTTTTAGAAGGTGGTCTGAAATCATTGTTTTTCTCCTATATCACATGTAACTCTTAGATCTTTTTCTTTGTAATTTCTCAGGCAGTGACAGCCCTGGTGAAAAACTTCCCAAAGCACATGGTGTCCTCCATGCAGCAGATTCTGCCTATTGTTTGGAACACCCTAACTGAGAGTGCAGCTTTATATCCTTTTCAGAAAGCTTAAGGGACCTGCTACCACCCATAGTCGGGAATCCAGCATTAGGTCTTACATTCATGTGGTTCCATTTTTTTGAATGAGTTTTTTAAAGTATCTACACTTAGGGTTGGAATGTTATACATTCCCTTGTAGAATATATGTAAAGCAGACTCCAAATTCTGTTTCTTTACTCTTCATCATACTTATGTGAGGACAGAAGTAAATTACACAGAGGAAGTTGAAGATCCTGTGGATTCTGATGGTAGGTAGTTTATGTGATCTTGACAGATACACCACGTAGGGGGGAAAGGGATCTAGGAAAGGAAAAAGACAAAGAAAAACAGTAACATAGAGGTTTCACTCTCTTAAGTGAGTCTTCTAGTTGAGTTTCCTTTCAGTGTATTAGATGTGGGAAAATGGGACATTGAAAATCTTTAATCTGTTCCTCAAAGGCATTTGCATAAATCTCATAAAATAGAATTTCTGAGTTGGAAGAGCTACCTCAAAGGCCATCCCATCCAGCCTACTTCTTTCTGGCAGATGATGATATTTTCATTTCTGTTTTAATATTTTTTAGGTATTTGAAATCAGAAATAGACATGTTGGAAAATATATTCAGTGTTTCTGATTCTTATTACTTGAAAAACCAAAGAATATTTAATATTCTCTAAGTTCCTTTCTTTGACTCCTTAGCTCCCCTCTTCTGTTCCCTTGGGAGTAATAATCAGCAAGTACTTTAAATATTCATTAATTTACCAAGATAATGTAGTTCATTTCCAGCAGACGTGCTTTCCTTTTGCGTTCTTGTCATTAAAATCTTCTCTTGTGTATTTCCTGTAGGTGAAGTCCTGGGCTTTGAAAATCTCGTCTTTAGTATTTTTGAGTTTGTCCATGCTCTCCTAGAAAATAGCAAATTCAAAAGCACTGTTAAGAAAGCCTTGCCTGAGTTGATTTACTATATAATCCTGTACATGCAGATCACTGAGGAGCAGGTAAATGATATTTGGGAGACAGTTACCAGCTTGTTTCGGGAAAGTGCAACTTGAATGTGAAATCTAGGTCAAGTGAACAATTTTTATTTCTAAAAATAGATACTAGAAGAGTAACTTCATGTGAAGTCCTAGGAAGGCTTTGATACCATCTTATTGCCAAAATTTCTGGGTGTTGTGGTTTTATTAATTCCAATATTAGATAATTGGACTCTGAGAATACTTTTACCTCCATAGTACCACTAACCAAAGACCCTGGTATCTAGAAGAACTTACTCCTTTTCTATAAATACTGACACACAGACGAAAATCATTAGCTTGGTTGGTGGGTCATTAGGCCAGAAAAAATAAGATAATGTTTCCTCTCTTAAGTAAATACCACAAGAATCAGCATAATTTTCACATTAAATATTCCGTGAGACCTAATATATTCAGAAAGTTGATCTGTCAGAAATAACAGCTGATGAAAGGTAGCAAAGAACTAGTAACCAGCCACATTCTAAAATAGTGTTTACTAGAGAGGAATAACTTTTGCTACTTAACTTGATAAAGGATTTGCTTCTCTACATCAAAAAGAAAAGACTTTGAAGCTAGAGTTCTGTTCCAGATAAAAACAAAAGGTTGAAATCTTCCTGTGTGTGTGGATGGAAAAAGGGAACATATGAACCAGATTGGCAGCCTCACAAAGCCCTAACTTCATCATCCTTTCAGATTAAAGTATGGACAGCCAACCCCCAACAGTTTGTAGAAGACGAGGATGATGATACTTTCTCCTATACGGTTAGGATTGCGGCTCAAGACCTATTGCTTGTAAGTGCGTTCCGTTGATACTTCCACTAAAAAAACCCTAATCACTCAGTTGAGTGTTCCCTCTTCTTTCTAGGCATCTAACCCAAGTTAAGCAGTGTTACTGAGTGACTGCATCTTAGATTTCTTTGAGGATAACAAGAGAGCATCTCAAATGAAGTTTGAGACTCAGGAATTCCAAAGTCATGGGTCCTGGTTTTGGTTTACAAGGAAATATTAGATAAAAAATTGTACAGAGGATAAAGTGTTCTAATGAGTAAGGGTAGTTAAATCAGGAACACTCAGTTTAATCCACTCTTAAGCCAGAATTTGTAGCACAAACCAGATGTTGGCAAACTTTAAAAAAAAAAATTAGATTGCTGAGAGAAGAACATCCAAACATCTGCTGTTTTCTTTGGCTCTGACTAGAGCATAGAATTGTCTCTAGGCTGAAGTTCTGTGAAGAAGCTGCCTCTTGCTGTCTGTTGGGTGGAAGATTTGTTCTCATTATTAGTGAACACTTCTCATTATCCTTCAGTTTTTTTTTTTTAAGATTTTATTTATTTATTTATTTATTTATTTATTTATTTATTTATTTGACAGAGACATAGCGAGAGAGAGAACACAAGCAGACAGAGTGGGAGAGGGAGAAGCAGGCCTCCCTCTGAGCAGGGAGTCCGATGCGGGGCTCCATCCCAGGACCCTGGGATCATGACCTGAGCCGAAGGCAGACACTTAATGACTGAGCCACCCAGGTGCCCCTATCCTTCAGTATTTCTAAGGCACCTAGGAAAGATCACATTAAGTTTCAATTTGTAGATTAGCCTTTTATTTCTACAGTCAGCCTCCCAGAGAATAAATAGTCTGGTCCATTGTCATCTGAAGCTGAGTCTATTAGTGCTCACTTATGCTCTGCTCAGTCTAGCCAAAGGGAGCTTTACATTTTGTTAGCTTTCCAATGCCTAGGCACTGCAGAAATAGAAATATTACTCTAATTCCATTAAAGAACCCGAACTAAGAGGGGTTGTATTTTTAATACGCCTAATCGGGGTTTAGCATGTATATGTAAAAGAGTTTGAACCACTGAGTTTGCAGTTAAGTTTTCAGTTTCAATTAAAATGGGTTTAATTCGGGAAGCCTGGGTGGCTCAGTCGTTAAGCGTCTGCCTTAGGCTCAGGTCATGATCCCAGGGTCCTGGGATTGAGTTCCACATCTGCTCCCTGCTCAGCGGGAAACCTGCTTCTCTCTCTCCCACTCCCCCTGCTTGTGTTCCTGCTGTCGCTCTCTCTTTCTGTGTCAAATAAATAAATAAAATCTTTAAAAAAAAACAAATAAAGTGGGTTTAATTTGCACAGACAGGTTTACTAGCCCCTCCCCTCTCTCCCTAGGCTGTGGCCACTGATTTCCAGAATGAGAGTGCAGCAGCCCTGGCTGCTGCAGCCACTCGGCATTTACAAGAAGCTGAGCAAACCAAAAACAGCGGTACCGAACACTGGTAAGAATGAGCAGCAGATACTTAAGGACATATTCTGGGCATCAGACCTGAGACAATCAAATCCTTGCTTTGAATCATGTGTTTTAAAGCAATTTTTCCCAACCTTAAAATAATTGGTTAAGATGCTTTTATTTTACCCCTTAATTTTAAAAGCCTTGAAGGGAAGGACTTTTACTTTGTTTTTAATTAGAAAAATCTGTTAATCTAAATGTCATTGTTTTCAGCTCTAGATTTAGATTAGAAGGACAGAAAATGGCCTTTTTGGGTCAGATTGTGCTGGAATGCCCTTTCATGTTTCTCCTTCCCTCAGGTGTTTATCTTTTTGGCAGTGTAGTTTGTTTTACCAGACTATGGTATCACTTTCTCAGGTGGAAGATACACGAGGCATGTATGCTTGCCCTCGGCTCAGTGAAGTCTATCATCACTGACAGTGTGAAGAATGGCAGGATCCATTTTGACATGCATGGGTTCCTGACCAATGTCATCCTTGCAGACCTCAACCTTTCAGGTATGTTTCAGCACAATGCCAGGATTCTGGAAAATCTTTAAACCTGTCATCAACTCAGTTATATTGTTCACTTAGATAGGTAAACCAGGTATTCATGTGTCCTTTGGGTGAAAATTCTTTCCACCCTAGAGCTTGAACTCATCTGAACCTCTGAAACAGCCTAGAGACCTTGGCTCGGGCTTTACCAGCTAAGAAATATTGCCGCATTCATAATTTTTCCACTCTGTTCACGTTTCCTTCCAAATTACTGCTCACATTTATGTCTGGTTTTGACATTTGAATAGGATGCAAATTTGGTTACTGTACCTTGAGAACTTTGGCTTGAGTTCTGTCATTATTAGGTCCAAAATACCTTCAGGTGGTTTGTGTCAGGCTCATTCTTCCTGTTTGTTTCCTGTCATTTTTCTCAAACTTTATTCTTGGCCAATATCTAAATAATTAAAATGTTCCATTCTCAAGTCCATGTTAGCTGCTTGCCTTTTTAAGGAAAAAAAAAAGTTGGTTCTACTATATTAGACTCGGATTTTTCCAGCAATGCAGCACAGCAATAGCTAAGAATTATCATCTTTCTATTTGACATCTTCAGCTATGTTGCTTCTGCCCATGCTATGCCTTATTTTCATCCTTAGACCCACCCACCCCCCATTACAAAAGGCCATCTTTGCTTTCTCGTGTACATAAATCATGGCACATTTGGCATTATTTGCTCCATTCACTTGCCTCTCGCTCATAGACTAGCCGTTTGAATAGCCAAAGCCATTTGAAAACATGCTACTCTGACTTTAGGTAATCTGTTAGAGGATATCTTACGAAGTCACTTCCATTCTCTGACTCACAAAATTAAAATGGTTGAACATCCAGAGCTCAGGCCCATTGGAAATATCCTTTTTCACTCTTAGGCTGATGAATGTTTTTTTCCTCATACTAGACTATAAGGTCTCTGAAGGTAGAAATCATGTCTAATACATGTTTGTATCCCACAGTGCCTTGCATGTAATAGGCTTTCATAATTATGTGTTGAATGAAAGTGTTTAAATTTCTTAAACCCATCAATATATTTTTTGTAGAATTTACCCTAGTAAAGAACCTTCAAAAATTCATGCAGACTTGAGAATATTTATAATTGAGACTGGGGCAAAGTTTAATACAGCATTTATTATCCTGTCAATAGCTAAAAGCTTTTCTGCACCAGCCATTCTCAAATTTTCTGGTGTCAAGTCCCCTTTATACTTCTAAAAATTATCAGTGATCAGAGAGTTTTTCTGTGAATTTTGTGTGTCAGTATTAAACATATTAGAAATTAAAATTACGAAGTTTCAGGGCCCCTGGGTGGCTCAGATGGTTAAGCATCTGACTCTTGATTGTGGCTTAGGTCATGCTCTCAGGGTCGTGAGATTGAGCCCTGAATCGGGCTCTGCACTGGGTGTGGAGCTTGCTTAAATTTCTCTCTCTCCCTCACCCTCTGCCCCCCCCCACTAAAATAAATAAATAAATCTGAGAAGTTTCTAAAATATAGGGAATGCAAGCATACATTTCATTAGCTGTCAGAGCCATGGTGTCACACATCAGATCACCTCTGGAAAACTCCACTGTATACTTAAGAAAGAATGAGAATGAAAAAGGTGGATCATATTTGGTATCACTATGAAAGTTTTAACTTTGGGACTCCTAGGAGCCCCTGGACCATACTTTGAGTACTGCTATTCTGTATTATATAAATTAGTATGTAACTATCTGACTGGCACAGGTTGTTAGGTTCTGTTCAATAATTCTCATCAACTACATGTTTACAGGTAACTAAGGTAAGCTCTGTGATAAGCTGATTAAGTATAGTCCCTGTCTTCAAGCGGCTTATAATAGGCGGCGGGTAGACATCCTTACACAGTGGCTAGAATATCCAACAAAATGTGTAAGAATATGTAAGAAAGCTAAAGACTAGCACAGAGATAGTTAGGATTACTTCAGCCTAAGATCAGTTGGATGATGCAAGTAGAGGTGAGTGTCTTGGCTTATATACAAAGCACAGAAATGGCAAGGTAAGATGCAAGTTGCTGGGAGGGGTGTGTGCTTGAGTTTAGAACACATAAAAGGAAATCATTGATAATGCTAAAGTTCCTGATCATACGGGGCCTTGAATCTAATGCTTAACTAAAATGGTCTTTATTTGTTAGACTATGGAATTTATTGACAGGTACTAAATAAAAGAATGACAGCTATAATTTATAATATTTCAGTAGTGGTCCAAGAATAGGAAAAAACTGGCAACAGAGACATTTAGAGGACTAACTAGTAGTGCAGGTAAAGGATAATGAGAGGTAGGGATGGAAATGAGGGAGGTAAGTCTTTTTAGCCTAAGAATATTCAAGATCTGCTCTGCAACGAATAGTGAAAAGCGAAACTGGGAAAATGATTCTGTACCATAGGTTGAACATTTGCTTTTATCTGATAAGATCATCCTTTTTCCTTAATTAAGTTGTATATATTATGTAGTATCCAGTTACTGTGACAAATTGATGGAGGTGGGAAAGGAGGAAGGGCAAGTAACAGAAACTTTTATTGTCCAACCCCTAATTGCTCTCTCTTCCTCCCAGTGTCTCCTTTTCTCTTGGGCCGGGCACTTTGGGCTGCCAGTCGGTTTACTGTTGCTATGTCCCCAGAATTGATCCAGCAGTTTCTACAGGCAACAGTTAGTGGTCTTCATGAGACACAACCCCCATCAGTTCGAATTTCTGCCGTGAGAGCCATCTGGGGGTGAGTACACCACCTTAGAGTGATAAGAGCTATTTTAAGAGAAAATTACTCAGAGTAGAACTCCCAAACAGCATTTGGCCAGTGGATTATGTTGCTTGGAAATTTCTGATGAAGCTCTCCTACCAAATGGCAAATGGACGGGAAAAAAACATACCATGAACATGGCTTCTATGCATGGGTTTGGATTTATGGCAGGCTCATCCCCCTGGGCCTCTCATAGTGCCCCATGCCAGAGCAAACTGTGGCCCCGAACCATTGCCTGGCCTCTGTGCCATAGGCTGCAGGCACTGAAGTGGGTTGCACAGTGAAAAGAGAAAACAGAAAAAAAAGAAACAATGTGGCTTCTTTGAGTCCCAGTAGATCTTGTTCCCTTTTGTTCCTCATTCCTTTAAAATTCACTCCAGCTCTGGAGACATCTAGACCAACTCCCTTTCTTAGGTGAAGAATTGAGGGATAAATAACTTGCATAGGGTTGTAAGTGAAGAATTACAGAAGCATGATTAGAGCCCAGGTCCTTTTGTTGATTGACTTCCCTGTTTTAGAGACTAAATTTGGGATAATGAGGCCTAGAAACACTGCTTATTTTCTCCTAGTTTTACCTCCGTTTTTCACAGCTAACATACTAGTGGCTCAACTAGTCATTTATTTATATTCCTACCAAGATCAGAGGGAGTACTGTTGTTTTAAGAAATATTTTAAAGTCCAAACTTAAAAATCTCAATCGAATCCTAAAAACTACCTAAAATCCTAAAAATACAAAATTCATCTTCTACCTACTGGTGCTCTCTTCTTTTGAAGTAGAGATTGAGATGCTCTGCATTATTATATGTCTTTAGACAGCATTGAGGGGAAATAGTGCATGCCGGATGGCAGAATAAGATGCCTGTCGCTTGTATCTCTCCCTCAACAACAATAACTTGGCATCTATTGATGGACAACAGTGCCTTTGTGGGAGCTGTGAGACCCAGAGAGGAGACTGCAACCCCAGTGCTGTCCAAGAACAAGGAGAGCCATTTTGAGAAGTCAGGCCCATACCAGGCAGCTGATGTATCAACCCTAGTCCTGGCTGTAGCCCCAGACACAGCTCCATGCCCTTAAGGGCTTGGATTCTATCACCAGCACCACACATCAAGTACCTGGGAGGATCTTACCCAGCTGTGTGTTGGAGAATAGGAATACAGACCTCAGTCCCACCTGCAGACCCTGAAGTAGTCCATGAACTGGCTCCACCCCCTCTCAGCTGTGGTCCAGGAACCCCTGGAGAACATGGATTTAGACAATCACCGAATCGCTTCTCGGCTTTTTGGCTAAGATCAAGTAGACAATCACCCAAAGATGAAAGAGCCTTTGTGGAAGTCCGGGAGTCCAGCAGAGAGATTCCAGCATAGCACTGGAGCCAAAGAAATCCAAGACTGGACAGTTTAAAGGGGTGAATCAGAAAAGACTGGAAGAAGTAACCGTTACTTCAAATGTGAAGACCTGCAACACAAGAAAGACTTCAAGGAACATGAAAAATCAAGGAAACGTGACACCACAAAAGGAGCACAATAATTTTCCAGTAACTGAGCCCAAACACGGAGATCTGTGATGTACCTGATAAAGAATCCAAAATAACTGTTTTAAGGAGCTCAGTGAGCTACAAGAAAACACAAAAAACAATTCAATGAAATCAGAAAAACAATACAGAAACATAATGAGAAGTTCAACAAATAAATAGAAATCATGGGGAAAAGAACCAAGCAGAAATTCCAGAGGTGAAGAATACAATAAATGAAAAAATGCAACAGAGACCATCAAAAGCAGAACAACTCAAGAGGAAGAAAAAAATTTGTGGAAAAGAAGACAGGACCTTTGAAATTATCCACTCAAGGAGGGCAACAAATAAGGAATGAAAAAGAATGTAGAAAACCTATGTGAACTTTAGGATGCCATTAGGAGAAACCGTCTGTGAATTATTGGAGCTCCGGAAGGAGAAGAGAGGTAGAAGGGGGAAGAAAGCTTAAATAAATAACGTCTGAGAATGTCCCAAATCTGAAGAGAGATTGTACATCCATGTTCATGAGGCCAGTATTTCACCCCAAAATTTCAAATTCAAAGTGATCTTCTCCAACATACATTATAATAAAACTATCAATTAGTTAAAAAAAATTTGTCTAAAATCAGATGACTTTTAAAGCAGCAAGAGAAAAACATTTCTCTCATGTAAGGAAATCCCTATAAGACTGTCAGCTGACTTTGCAGCAGAAACCCTGCAGGCCAGGAGAGAGTGGCATGGTATGTTTAAAGTGCTGAAAGAAAAAACTGTCAACCAAGAATACACAGCAAAGATGTCCTTCAGGAATGAAGGCAAGATACAGTCTCTCAAACAAAGCTGAGGGAATTCTTCACCACTAGGCCTACCTTACAAGAAATGCTGAAAGGAATTCTGAAATGAAATTAATAATATGAAATATACAACACACTGATAAGAGTATATAATCAAATTCAGAATACTCTAATTCTGTAATCTGGCAGTGTGTTAATCACTTACCTCTAAAGGTTAAGGGACAAAAGTATTGAAAATAGCTAGCTAAATAATTTAATGAATATACAATATAAAAAGTTAAATTGTGGTATCAAAAACATAAAAGAGTGGGAATAAAGAGAGCTTTTGTATACAAAGTTATCAGTGTGAAATAAACTGTTATATCTATAAATGTTTTATGTAAGCCTCACGGTAACCACAAAGCAAAAATCTATAATAGACAACAGAATCAGAGCATTCCACTATGGGAAATAATAAACTCACAAAGACAGCAAGAGGGGAAGAAAGGAACAAGGGCGCCTGGGTGGTTCAGTCGTTAAGTGTCTGCCTTCAGCTCAGGTCATGATCAGGGAGTCCTGGGATCAAGCCTCACATCGGGCTCCCTGCTCAGCGGGGAGCCTGCTTCTTCCTCTCCCGCTCCCCCTGCTTGTGTTCCTTCTCTGGCTGTCTCTCTCTCTGTCAGATAAATAAAAAATCTTTTAAAAAAATAGAAAAGACCCAACTTATATGCTGCTTTTAAGAGACTCACTTCAGGATACACATGTTCAAAATGAGGTGATGGAAAAGCTGTTCCATCCAAGTGGAAACCGAAACAGAGCAAGGGTAGCTATATTATCAGATAAAATAGACTTTCACTCAAAAGCTGTACAAGAGACAGAAAAAAGGTCATTATGTAATGATAAAGGGGTCAATTCATCAAAAAGATATAACCTTTGCAAATATGTGTACGTTTGACATTGGAGCACCTAAATATATTAAGCAAATACTAGCATCTGAAGGGAGAAATAGACAATAATACAGTAATTGTAGGGGACTTTTAATAACCCACTTTCAACAATGGATAGATCATCCAAACAGAAATCAATAAGGAAATACTGGATTAGAATTATACTTTTGACTAAATGCACCTACTAGACATATACAGAACGTCCTAACCAACAGCAGCAGAATATACATTCTTCTCAAGCATCCTCCAGGAGAGGTCATGTGTTAGGTCACAAAACAAGTCCTAGCAAACTTAAGACTGAAATCATACCACTCTCTTCTCCAACCACAGTGAAATAACATAGAAATTAGTTATAGGAGGAAAACTGGAAAATTCACAAATACGTAAAAATTAACAAACTCCTAAACAATCAATGGAAAAAGAAATCAAAAGAAAAATAGAAAAATATCTTGAAACAAAAATGGAAACATAACATACCAAAACTTAAGGATGCAGCAAAACCAGTTTTAGGAGAGAAGTTTATAGAGATAAGTCTCTACATTAAGAAAAAAAAAATCTCAAACAACTTTACATCTCAGGAACTAGAAAAAGAAGAACAAATTAAGCCCAAAGTTAATAATAGGAAGATCCAAGCAAAAATAGAGACCAGAAGAACCATAGAAAAGACCAACTAACCTAAGAGCTGTGTTTTTTGAAAACACAAAACCGATAAACTCTAGCTAAGCTAAAAAGAAGTGAGAGAAGACTCAAATATAAAATCAGAAATGAGGGGCACCAGGGTGGCTCATTCGGTTAAGCCTCTGTTTCTTGGTTTCAGCTCAGGTCATGATCTCTGGGTTGTGAGATTGAGACCCTAATCCGGGGTCTGTGCTCAGTGGGGAGTCTGCTTGAGGATTCTCTCTGTCCCCCTCCCTCTGTCCCTCAAGGCCGTTTGCACGTGTGTGCGCCCTCTCTCTCTCTCTAAAATAAATCTTGGGCGCCTGGGTGACTCAGTCGTTAAGCGTCTGCCTTTGGCTCAGGTCATGATCTCAGGATCCTGGGATGGATCCTTGCTTTGGGCTCCCTGCTCCACGGGAAGCCTGCTTCTCCCTCTCCCACTCCCCTGCTTGTGTTCCCTCTATCGCTGTGTCTCTGTCAAATAAATAAAATCTTAAAAATAAATAAATAAAATAAATCTTTTTAAAAAATCAGAAATGAACAAGGAGACATTACAACTGATAACCACAGAAACGCAAAGGATCATAAGAGACTACTATGAACAATTATATGCCAACAAATTGGATAACCTAGAAGAAATGGAGAAATTCCTAGAAACATACAGCCTATCAAGACTGAATTGTGACAAAATAGATAATTTGAACAGACATTCACAAGTAAGGATACTGGATCAGTAGTCAAAAATTTCATAAAAGAAAAGCCCAGGACCAGATGATTTCACTGGTGAACTCTACCAAACATTTAAAGAAGAATTAATACAAATCTTGCTCAGAGTTTTCCAAAAAAACTAAAGAAGAGGGGCGTCTGGGTGGCTCAGTTGTTAAATGCCTGCCTTCGGCTCAGGTCATGATCCCAGGGTCCTGGGATCGAGCCCCACATCGGGCTCCCTGCTCAGCCAGGAGCCTTCTTCTCAACCTCTCCCACTCCCCCTGCTTGTGTTCCCTCTCTCGCTGTCTCTCTCTCTGTCAAATAAATTAATTAAATCTTTAAAAAAAAAAAAAACAACTAAAGAAAAAGGAGCACTTCCAAACATTTAATGAAGTCAGCATACCCTGATACCAAAACCAGACAAAGACAGTAGAAGAAAACTACAGGCCCCGATATCCCTGATGAATATAGATGCAGAAATCCCCAACAAAATAGGAGGAAACCAAATTCAACAGTACATTAAAAGGATCACAACTATGATCAAGTGGCATTTATCCCTGAGATACCAGGATGGTTCAACATATGTAAACCAATAAATGTGATATACCACTTAATAAAATGAAAGATAAAAATGGTAGGATTATCTCAGTAGATTCAGTAAAAGCATTGACAAAATTCAGCATCCATTCATGATAAAAACTCTCAACACAGTGAATATAGTAGGGACACACCTTAACACAATAGAGACCAACTATGAGAAACCCACAGCTAACATCATACTGAACAATGAAACTGCAAGCTTTTCCTTTAAGACCAAGAATAAGACAAGAATGTCCAGTCTCACCATTCCTATTCAACATGGTAATGGAAGTTTTAGCTAAAGCAGTTAGGAAAGAAAAGGCATCCAAATTAGAAAGGAAGATATAAAATTGTCTCTATTTGCAGTTGACATGGTATTTAATATATACAAAACCCTAAAAACTCCACCAAAAAACTGTTAGAACTAATCCAGTAAATTTACAGGATACAAAATACACAAAAATCAGTTGTATTTCTAATAATGAACTTTGAGAAAATTTTAAAACAATGTTACTTATAATTGCATCAAAAACAATAAAATACCGAGAATAAATTTAACCAAGTAGATGAAAGATCTATACACTGAAGAGGTGCCTGGTGGGTTGCTCAGTCGGTTAAGCATCTGACTTCAGCTTGGATCAGGATCTCAGGGTCCTGGGGCTGAGCGGGGAGGGGAGTCCGCTTATCCCTGTCCTTCTGCCCCTCCCCCCACTCTTGCACGCATGCTCGCTCGCTCTCAAATAAATAAAATTTTTTTTTTAAATCTGTACACTGAAAACTATAAGATATTGAGGAAAGAAATTGAAGAAAACACAAGATGGAAAGTTAATTCCATGCTCATGCGTTAGAAGTATTAATGTTATTAAAATTTTCACACTCCTGAAAACAATCTACAGATTCATTGCAATTCCTATTAAAACTCCCAGTGGTAGACAGTCTTAAAATTTGTATGGAATCACAAAAGACCTTGAATGGTCAAAGGAATCATGAGAAAGAACAAAACTGGAGGCTTCACACTCCCTGATTACAAACTATATTAAAAAACTATAGTAGTAATCAAAAAGGTATGGTATTGGCATAAAACAGATAAACAGATCGGTGGAACAGAATGTAGAGCCTGGGAATAAACCCACACATATATGGTCAGTTAATGTACAACAAAGGAGCCAAGAGTCTACAATGGGGAAAGAACAGTCTCTTCAATGAATGGTGTTGGGAAAACTGGTTAGCCATGTGCAAAAGAGTGCAACTGAACCTTAATCTTATACCATACACCAAAGTCAACTCAGAATGGATTAAAAATTCGAACACAAGACCTAAAACCATGAAACTCCTGGAAGAAAACATAGAAGTTAAGATCCTTGGTATTGGTTTTGGCAGTGGTTTTTTGAGTTTGACACCAAGAACTAAGGCAACAAAAGCAAAAATAAATAAGTGGGACTACATCAAGCTGAAAAGCTTGAGTATAGCAAAGGAAGCCATCAAGAAAATGAAAAGGCAACCTACAAAATAGAAAATGTAAATCATATATCGAATAGGGGATTAATATTCTAAATATATTTTTAAAAACTCAATAGCAAATAAAACAGTCTGGTTAAAAAATGGCACAGAAACTGAATATACACTTTTCCAAAGAAGACCTATAAGTGGCCAACAGGTCAATGAAAATGTACTCAACATCTCTAATTATCAGGGAAATGCAAATCAAAACCACAATGAGATAACAACTCACACATGTTAGAATGGCTGTCATCCAAAACAACAAGTGTATTTTGTTATCCAAAATAACAAGTGTAGGGGCGCCTGGGTGGCTCAGTCGTTAAGCATCTGCCTCCGGCTCAGGTCATGATCCCGGGTCCTGGGATTGAGCCCCGCATTGGGCTCCCTGCTCAGCAGGAAGCCTGCCTCTCCCTCTCCCACTCCCCCTGCTTGTGTTCCCTCGCTGTGTCTCTCTCTGTCAAATAAATAAATAAAATCTTTAAACAAAAAACAAAATAACAAGTGTTGAGGATGTGGAGAAAAGGGAACCCTTGTGCACCGTTGGTGGTGGGAATGTATATTGATTGGTATAGCAGTATATGAAAAACAGTATGGAGTTTCCTCAAAAATTTTAAATAGAACTACCATTTCATTTAACAATCCCACTTTTGGGTAAATATCCAAAGGACATGAAAACAGGATCTAGAAGAGATCGCAGTGCCATGTTCATTGCTTGGTATTTACAATAGCCAACAACATATGGGAACAACCTAAGTGTGTGTCAGCAGATGAAGGGATAAAGATGTGGTATACATATGCAATGGAATATTATTTAGCTGTGAGAAAGAAGGAACTGCCATTTGCAGCAACAGGAATGGATCTTGAAGGCATCATGCTAAGTGAAAAAGGCCACACAGAAAGACAAATATTGCATGGTATCATTTATATCTAGAATCTAAAAATAAAATCATTCTCATTTAGAAAGAGCAGTGGGGCGCCTGGGTGGCTCTGTCCCACTTGTGTGTCTGACTCTTGGTTTGGGTTTGGGTCATGATCTCAGGGTCTTGGGATCGAGCTCTGTTATGGACTCTGGGCTTAGTGCCGAGTCTGCATGTCCCTCTCCCTCTGCTTCTCCCACTGCTTGGGCTCATTCTCTCTCTCTCTCTCTCTCTCTCTCTCTCTCTCTCTCTAATAAAATCTTAAAAAAAAAAAAAAGCAGAAAGTGATTGCTGGAGGGTGGGGGTATAGGGAGAGGTTGATAAAAGGGTACACACTCTCCTCTATAAGGTGAACAAAATCAGAAGATCTAATATAAAACTGATTAAGTTGATAACACTGTATTGTATAATTGAAGTTTGTTAGAGAATAGAACCTAAATTTTCTCACACACACAAAAATTACATGATGTATTGGATGTGGTAGCAAATGAGATGGGGAGCTTTCACAGTGTGTGTGTGTGTATATCAGATCACAGCAATGTATACTTTAAATATCTTACAGTGGTATATGTAATTATACCTCAATAAAGCTGAAAAAATTTAAGTTAAAAATTTTAAGTTGAGGGGCGCCTGGGTGGCTCAGTCGTTAAGCGTCTGCCTTCAGCTCAGGTCATGATCCCAGGGTCCTGGAATCGAGCCCCGCATCGGGCTCCCCGCTCCGCGGGAAGCCTGCTTCTCCCTCTCCCACTCCCCCTGCTTGTGTTCCCTCTCTCGCTGTGTCTCTCACTGTCAGATAAATAAAATCTTTAAAAAAAAATTTTTTTAAGTTGATTTGTTCATAAATTCATATTTTATAATCAGAAAAATGTGAAGAAAACTTAAAAATAATAATGGTAAGTCTCTGACTTCATGGGCAGTGATTTACTTGAAAGGTGAAGCAAACCTCTGGAAAGGTGACCAAAGCTTTGCACACCAGGGAAATAGACTTTCATACATGTTTATAAAATTTTTTAAAAAGTTTAACCTAAAAAAAAAATTTATATAATGTATCAAAGGCTGGATCCCTTGACCACATCTGTGGATCCCAGGTTAGAAACTGTCTGTGAAGGGATCCTAGCTATTCTTTTCTTCACAGCCAGGATTCTCCAGTTGATCATTTCCCTATTCAGTTTCCCAACCAGTTACGATCTGGCTTATGTCCTTATCACATTACTGAAACTGTTCTTTCTGATGTCACTAGCAACCTTTTAATGACCATCACACCACCTTTGCTTTTCTTTCGTCCTGGTTTTAATTTATTCTTCCATGTCATAATTTATGTATCATTGCAAACTGTCCGAAATCATTTTAAGTATCTGAAAATAAAGACATCCACTACTGAGCTTACCATTGACTGCCTCCAAGCCTGCCCTACCTGTATTTTCTGTTTTAGTAGAAGAAATCGGTACTTTTTTTTTTTTTAAAGAAATTGGTACCTTCAGATCTTATGCTTAAAGAGATTTTGTATCCCCTGTTTTAGTAAAAATGGAGATCCCAGATCTCTGCCTTTTAGGTCTTGGTTTGTTAGCCTTTCATCTCTTCTCTCCTACTACTACTAGCCTAGCTTGTATTCTCAACTTCTTGTAGCCTGAATTGCTGCTATAGCTTCCTAATTGATGTCTCGGCTCCAGCCTCCGCTACAGCAATCTGTAGTATTTTAGCTGTCTAACTGTTCTTTCTAAAATAGAAACCTGAGGGGCACCTGGGTGGCTCAATGGTGGAGCATCTGCCTTCGGCTCAGGTCATGAATCCAGGGTCCTAGGATCGAGCCCCACATCAGGCTCCTGGCTCGGCGGGGAGCCTGCTTCTCCCTCTCCCTCTGCCTCCCCCTCCCTGCTCATGCTTTCTCTCTCTCTCTGTATCTCTGTGTCTCAAATGAATAAATAAAATCTTTAAATAACATAAAATAAAATAAATAAAATAGAAACCTGATAGTTTTGCTCCTGTAAGTGAAATTCTCCTGGTTCCAGTTGTGCTCTTCAAATTGTGGTACAGGTACCCCAGAACAAAGTCCTAGTATGCCGGCTGATCGTGAAACCACAGGATAAATCTGTAGCATCTTCCTGGGGCTTCAGTTTTTCTTGAAGACTTTTGGGGAGGGCAAAGAAGGTATTGGAAATAATTTGTAAAAAAAAGTTTGAGATACACTGGCTTCCAAAATAAAGTCTAGCCTTCCTTAGTGTGGCATACAAGATCCCATATGATCTAAGCAGATAATTTGATCTCCATGATCTACCAGACTGTATAGTTTCAAGTTCCTCAGAAGAGCAAAGTAACTCTAAATCCTTGGAGTGGAGAAGCAAGAGGAGGAGGTAGAGCACAACTGAGTACCAGTAGAGAGATGGATGCAAAACCTGGTCTGAGAGCTGAGAGCTGACCAAGGCCAGATGATAGATCAGCTCTCAAGGAAAGTTAGATACAGAGCAAGGTAAAATTGAAAATCAAGATGTTATGGACCAAAAAACAAAAAGTCTGGGGCTCCTGGGTGGCTCAGCTGGTTAAGTGTGCGACTCGTGATTTCGGCTCAGGTCATGATCTCATGGGTTGTGGGACCTGCTTGTCCTTCTCGCTCTGCTCCTTCCTCCGCTCGCCTACTCTCTCTGTCTCAAATAAGTAAATAAATATTTTTTTAAAAGTCTTTGGACAAATCTGAGAGATCAAAGTCCACAGTTTCACTGTTCATTATGGACCTTTGAACCCAGCATCTGACACAAGTAACATGGTTATAAGCCACTTAAAAAAATTTTAGGAAAAAACATTTATTGAGTACCTGGGGAGGGCCTTGTTTCTGTACTAGGTTCTTTTAACATAGAGAAACAGTGTTTTTATTGACTTCTATTGCCATTCGGAAGATAAATGAAAGTAAAGACTTAAAACAGTATGTCTTTAATAATTATATTCCATTGGACATGGTAAACAGCACTCAGTAAATATTGATTGAATAAGAGGTGAATAAGTTAAAACTATGTATAGAAAACTTTAAACCCCACAAATAGTATACGAATTTTAGTACACAATTTTCTATTCTACACAGATATTATACAAGTTTATTATTGCATAGAATGTCTATACAAATTGACCTCATTTTAGGATGCAAAATACTCCAAAAAGTACAAAATTTTTATAGCATGAAAGTTAAATAATCTCCTACTAAATAACAGTTGTGTTAGAAAAGATGTTAAAAAACTAACTGTTGGGGGGGCGCCTGGGTGGCTCAATCGTTAAGCGTCTGCCTTTGGCTCAGGTCATGATCCCAGGGTCCTGGGATCGAGCCCTGCATCGGGCTCCCTGCTCCGCAGGAAGCCTGCTTCTCCCTCTCCCACTTCTCCTGTTTGTGTTCCCACTCTCGCTGTGTCTCTCTCTGTCAAATAAATAAAATCTTAAAAAAAAAAAAAACTGTTGGGATACCTGAGTGGCGCAGTCAGTTAAGCATCTGCCTTCTGCTCAGGTCATGATCCCAGGGTCCTGGGATGGAGCCCCACGGCAGGCCCTCTGCTTGGTAGGGCACCTGCTTCTCCCTTTCCCTCTGCCTGCTTGTGCTTTCTCTCTGTCAGATAAATAAATAAAATCTTTAAAAAAAAAAATCAGATACTGTGAACTAAGCCACCCAAGTGCCCCCAAATATTTATGGGGTTTTTGGTTTTTTGTTGTTTTTTTTTTAAAGATTTATTTATTTGTCAGAGAGAGAGAGCACAGGCAGAGGAAGAAGCAGGCTCCCCGCTGAGCCACCCAGGCGCCCCTGACTTCTTCTTTTTTTTTTTTTTAATTGAAGAGAGAGAGCACGAGTGGGAAGGGCAGAGGGTTAGAGAATCCGAAGCACACTCCATGCTGAGCCCGGAGCCCAATGCAGGGCTCGATCTCACGACTGTGAGATCACTACCTGAGCTGAAACCAGGAGTCAGAGACGCTCAACCGACTCAGCCACTCAGAGCTTCCCCCACAATCCTGTTTTTGTTTTGTTTAGGTTTTTTTTAAGATTTATTTAAGGCATCTGACTCTTGATTTTGGCTCAGGTCATGATCTCAGGGTGATGGGATCGAGCCCCTCATTGGGATCTGTGCTCGGGAGTCTACTTCTCCCTCTCCCTCTGCTCCTCCCCCCACTCTCTCTCTCAAATAAATTTTAAAAATCTTAAAAATAAAACCACTGTAACTATTTGAAAAATAAGAGGAATATATAAAAATCTGAAGGATGTGATTAAAGCAGTAATCTGAGGAATTATAAAGCATTTAATTAACATCTTAATAATTTGAATATAATGATACGACAGAGTGGGAGAGGGATGAAAGTTTAAAATAGCAAAAAACCAAAGCAGAAATAAATTAGCATAGAGATGGTGGTGCTGATGTTTACAAAATATGCCCCAGAAAGATGTAAAAACTAACTCTACAAGTAGCTTCATAAAGCTACACATATGGGGCGCCTGGGTGGCTCATTCATTAAGCGTTTGCCTTCGGCTCGGGCTCCCTGCTGCTCAGGAAGCCTGCCTCTCCGTCTCCCAGTTCCCCTGCTTGTGTTCCCTCTCTTGCTGTATCTCTCTGTAAAATAAATAAATAAAATCTTAAAAAAAAATAAAGCTACACATACAAATGCTGTAATCTGTGATAGCGAATAGAAGAACCAGGAATTAAGAGATCCACTTGAGAGTAATGCTTCTCTCTCTCTCTCTCTCTCTCTCTCTCTCTCTCTCTCTCTCTAGTTATTGTGACCAACTAAAAGTCTCAGAGAGTACCCACGTACTTCAGCCCTTCCTCCCCAGTATCCTGGATGGCTTAATTCACCTAGCAGCCCAGTTCAGCTCAGAGGTCCTCAACCTGGTGATGGAGACCCTGTGCATCGTTTGTACAGTAGACCCAGAGTTCACAGCAAGCATGGAAAGCAAAATCTGCCCCTTCACCATCGCCATTTTCCTGAAGTACAGTAATGGTATGCACCAGGACTGTGTGTGGATGAGGGACTCCAAAGGGAAGGTGGTGGCTGGTGAATTTAGGTGAAACTTTTCCCTGGGTCTGTTGATCTTAAGCATCATAAGCAAAGAATAGCTTTCACTCAGCAAAGAGGAGAGCCATACCGGAGCTACAGGAACACCAAAAAGTAGAGTAGCTATTCCTGTCACTTTGTCCTGCAGTCAGAACTGGGGAAGAAGACGACGAGTAAAGGGTTAGCAGGCAAGAGGTACAATTCAGAACTTTAATAGTCAAGTAGGAAATTGAGCAATTACATCAAAATCTTCCCTAAAAGAAGAGGCTTACAGCTATAATGTGGAAAGATACTGAAGAAAGACACATGTGAAGGGTTACGAACAGTGGGGTTCATCACATGGCTTTTGTAGTAGCAAAAATTTAGAAGTAATAAAAAATTAATTACATTTATTATATCCATAAAGTGGAATACCATGCATCCTCTAAAAATCAAACTTGAATAGTTAAAGCCATGGAAAAGTGCTCACATTATAAGAAGAGAATAGAGGGTTTTCCAAACTGCATAGAATATAATTCCAAGTTTGTGGTTTGTTTTAGACAAGAACTAAGTCATAGGTGTGTATTTAAAAAAAATACCAGAAGAAAATACATCAAAATGTTAAGGGTAGGTCTCTCTAGGTAGTGGAATTCCAGGTGTTTTCTTTCCTTGAATACTTTCCTACATTTTAAGTTTTTCATTAGTGAGTATGCATTATAACAACACTTTACTTGTGTAATGCTTCATTACCAGAGAAAATATTGAGGATATTTGTTTTTATAGAGGCAGTGCCAATATTGAAATACAGGATATGTAGAGGTAGGAGTTACATAATATGACATCTACTAAACATTTTATTTGATTTGCTTTTTCACTTAAAATGTGTCTTGAAGGGACACCTGGGTGGCTCAGTCAGTTAAGCATCTGCCTTCAGCTCAGGTCATGATCCCAGGGTTCTGGGATCGAGTCCTGCATTGGTGGGGGGGAGGGTCCTTGCTCAGCGGGGAGTCTGCTGCTTCCTCTGCCTTTCGCTCCCCCTGCTTGTGCGCTCTCTCTCTCTGACAAAATAAACAAAATCTTCAAAAAAAAAAAAATGTCCTGAAGAGGTTCCACATTGCACTCTTAGATCTCTCATTCTTTTCAGCCACCACATAATATTCCATAAAATGGCTGTGTCATAATTTGCCTGTTCTGTTAATGCACGTCTAGGTTGTTAGCAATTTTTTTGCAAAGTAATGCCGCAGTGATCTTTTAACATGTATCTTAGTACACTGCACACTTTCTATTTTTTCCTGCTAGATATAGGAAGAAATACTTCTTAAATAGGTGAAGTAGGTCAAGCCAAAGTTTCATTTCTTCACAAGGCTCTGCCTTGTGAGGGTTTTGCCTTTCGCCTTGGAAATGCTTTGGGAGCTCTTTTTGCTCTCATGACTAACCCCTGGGAGATGTGTATAGTTCCTCTCCAACATGGGAGAACCTGGCAATGAGTGTTGTGGCAATCTTTGAAACTTTCATGGTCTTCTTAACAGAGTGTCAGTGGGGATTTTTTTTTCCTTAAGCATTTGGTTTCATAATCCAGGTTTCATAAGAATAAAAGTCATTAAAGATTTGCCCCAGAAAAAGAGCCAAGTTTCATTTTAGGAGTAGCTATTACTGGCCAGTCTCTGACTTAATGAAACCATGCATACTCTGGCTCTTGCAGATTTAGCATCTCTCCTGTTTCAGGTTATTCATACGGCCTCACTAGTTCCCAGGTATGTGATGTGTAAGCAAAGCAGAAGTTGTTAACTTAGGTGAGGGCCGAACAGCAGGTGTCATTAAGCCAGAAGCACATGCAGACCATTGGGTGGGGGGATTCTGTGTTGCCTTATCCACTTCAGATCCTGTCGTCGCCTCGCTGGCCCAGGATATCTTCAAGGAGCTGTCCCAGATTGAAGCCTGTCAGGGCCCAATGCAGATGAGGCTGATTCCCACTCTAGTGAGCATAATGCAGGCCCCAGCAGACAAGATCCCTGCAGGACTGTGTGCGGTAAGTGGCTACAGGGCACTGGTGTGGGCGGAGGTATAAGAAAAAGAGCGTGCGGGGCGCCTGGGTGGCTCAGTCGTTGGGCGTCTGCCTTCGGCTCAGGTCATGATCCCAGGGTCCTTGGATCGAGCCCCACGTCGGGCTTCCTGCTCAGCAGGAGGCCTGCTTCTCCCTCTCCCACTCCCCCTGCTTGTGTTTTCTCTCTCTGTCAAATAAATAAATAAAATCTTTTAAAAAAAAAAAAAGAAAGAAAGAAAGAAAAAGAGCATGCACATGCTCTGCACGTCACCTGTAGATCGCACCTAGCTGACAGGAAACCAGTGGCCTTAGAGATTCATAGGGTGATTTTCCTGGGCTACTGTGCCCACAGGACAGTGGGTGATTCTTGAGGCTTTAAGAAAATGGCTCTTGTTGTTTCCGAATTGTCCTCATTGAAATATTGAACAGAGTGCTGTTATTACACAGTGCCACTGACTATGTCACCAGACTGTCCACTCCACCGCCGTATACTGCCTGCTCCCCTACCTGAGCAAGCAGTGAGCTATCAGGAGGAGGCTGAGAGCACTGTCTACTATCGAATTAATTCCTTTCCTTCAGAAACTTCATTAATAAAAATTAATGAGCTTTCTTTGGGTTGCTGTGTTGTATCCGTGCAATAAGGATCTTGGTTGTTGGGCGCCCCCACCCTAGGGGCGGTTCTGATTCTCTTGTTTCCCTCTTCTCTCCTTCAGACGGCCATTGATATCCTGACCACAGTAGTACGGAATACAAAGCCTCCCCTTTCCCAGCTACTCATCTGCCAAGCTTTCCCAGCCGTGGCACAATGCACCCTTCACACAGATGACAACGCCACCATGCAGGTATCTGAGCTGTGGTGACTAGAAGAGGGACAATAGCTCCCCGGCCGTGGGCATATAGTAGCCTGAGAAAGCTGACACAGTCGCTTGCTTTTGAGATACAGGTCTCTCAAATCCATATTTAACCAAGGGACCCAGGAAAGGTCTGGACTGCAGAAGCCAAGCATTCTCTGCTTTGGGATATGTTGTAATCTTACATATATAAGATTATGTAAGGATGCCAGACATCCTACCCATCTGTATCTGGGTATGGCTGTTGTGGACGAGATTACAGACATTTAGACTCGAAGCTATAAGAAAGTCTTTTCTGACTTAATAAAGTCAGCAAAGTAATAGGCCTTTGGAAACCTCTAAGCAGACAGTGGTTCATATAGGTTTGTCTTTATTCCCATAAAGACCTGTAATGTCCGTAATCATTGCTTATATCTGAAACATGTTTTTCCAGTACCAGAGGTAGATATTTATGGCTAAAACTTAGTTTACTTGGCCATTATCCCTTGTGATCGGAAATATGCATTTTTGAGATAGCTGATTAGGTAAAGCAAGGACTGTATAGTGCAGGCTATATCTGTACCAGTAAATGCCTGACTCCAGTAGTATGTGCCCACCACAAACCCTGTAGGCTCATTACTCTTATGAGGCACAGGCCTCTAAGAAGAACATTTGCCTGTACAGACTGAGGGCCTCCTGACACCTGTCCCCCCTGTTGCTAATCTCATTTGCCACCTTTGTCTCCCCAGAATGGTGGAGAGTGCTTGCGGGCTTACGTGTCAGTGACGCTGGAGCAGGTGGCCCAGTGGCACGACGAGCAGGGCCACAATGGGCTGTGGTACGTGATGCAGGTGGTGAGCCAGCTCCTGGACCCCCGTACCTCCGAATTCACGGCGGCCTTCGTGGGTCGCCTCGTCTCCACCCTCATCTCCAAGGCAGGGCGGGAGCTCGGGGAGAACCTGGACCAGATTCTTCGTGCCATCCTCAGTAAGATGCAGCAGGCAGAAACGCTCAGTGTCATGCAGGTAAGGGGGCAGTGGGGAGCAGGGCTTTCCTGGCCTCCAGGTGGTAGAGATTGAAATGGGTATACAGGCCCTGAGGTGTTTTACTTTGTCTTACTGTCCTTGCAGAACAGTTACGTAAAATCTGTGTATTCTGGCCCAAGAAATACTGACAAGGAAATCTCCGTGTTCTCTATTTCTTGACTGGCCAGCCCCATTCCCTCTCATCTCCAAGTCTCTGAAATTGGTTTCCCTGAAGTAGATGTCCTTCTTGTTACCTCCTAGTCTCTGATCATGGTGTTCGCTCATCTGGTGCACACTCAGCTGGAACCCCTCTTGGAGTTCCTGTGCAGCCTCCCGGGACCTACTGGCAAACCTGCCCTGGAGTTTGTAATGGCTGAGTGGACAAGCCGACAGCATCTGTTCTATGGACAATATGAGGGCAAAGTCAGGTAGAGCCCATCTTTCTTCTGTGGGCATTCTGCCCTCTCCTTGCATTTCTTCTTTCCCTGACTTGCTTCATTGGTTTTTGTTCAACATGTCAGACTGCCCCCTTGTATTCCCTTTTCCCTCTATTTCTCTATTGTTAATCGGTGTCTTTGAATAGCTGCCACCTTGAAATTTCCAAAACACAGTCGACACAAGTATACCATGTTTTTTTTCCCCTCTCTGCTGGCTAGAGATCCCCCTCTGCCACAGACTTCACCCAGCCAAGTACTGCTAGTGGCTTATTCTCCTTTATAAACCCAAGCCTTCTAACCCTGGCTTTGCTAACTTCCTGTCCTAGACTTGCTTCCCACTGGTTCTCATCATCCTGTTGCACCTTCCAGTGTGGCCAGCCGTTGTGATCCTTGCCCACCCTAGCTTTGTTCAAGAAGTTCAGAAGTTCTCATTAGCCCATCCTCATGAACACTAAATCCCATTTTCAGCTAGGTTCTCTTATCTCTCCTAATTTGTGAATAGAATTTTCACCAACCAAGAGAAGAGTCTTAGGACATAATTGCTTGTCTCCTTGGAGTGAACTCTAGATGGGTTGCTGATTGACCCTTTTTGGCTCTTCCTTGCTAGCTCTGTGGCACTGTGTAAACTGCTCCAGCATGGCATCAATGCAGATGACAAACGGCTACAGGATATCCGCGTGAAGGGAGAGGAGATCTACAGCATGGATGAGGGCATCCGCACCCGCTCTAAGTCAGCCAAAAGTGGGTGATGCTGCTGCCCCTCCAGTCTCCTCCTTAGGGGCTAAGTGGGGTGGAAGGCAGGGATGTACTGTGATCTAGATTTTTAAAATATAATTGTTAGTGATGGCTTTGATAAAAAGAAACAGAAAGCTATAGGTAAACAAAGGATCAGAACATATGGTTCTTTCTTGTTGCTGAAAATTGGCAAAAACAATCTCAGGGACCCCAACTTCCAGCTTCATTCGGGGGCTCTGATACCCATATCAGCTGTCTTTGTTATCAGATTGCTTTTGGCCTGTGATGTCAGTGATTTGTAGGCAGCGAGTACAAAGCTGCCCTCTTCAGCTGTAGGTTTATAATCCCTATGCTGTTTCTCAGACTGCAAGTCATGGGGACTGGAGTATTGCACTCTGTTCAGTTACTTGGTGTCCAAGCTTTGTTACCAGCAAAACCCTATCTCTAATTCCTGAACTCTCTTATCTGTCCTAACTTCTGAGCTCTTAGAACACCAAGCAGAATGAAGTTATTTAATTTTCAATCGTTCTGTGGCAAGTGGATACGGTCTGGGATGGCGGAAAGCTCGAGGGATGGTGAACTGTGTCTGGTGAGCACTGCCAGAAGTGAGCCCACTGACAGTCTGCCTAGAAGCCTTTCCTTTCCTTTCCAGACCCTGAGCGCTGGACAAACATTCCTTTGCTGGTCAAGATCCTGAAGCTGATCATCAATGAGCTCTCCAACGTCATGGAGGCCAATGCCGCACGCCAGGCCACTCCTGCAGAGTGGGGTCAAGGTGCACGAGGCTCTTACTCCCAGCAGACTTTTAGCCTGGCAGATCAAGTTACAAATGTTCAAATTGACCAGTTTCGGTTATTGAATCACGGGTTTTTTTTTAATGTTTATTGCCTGCCTGTCACGTGGCTAGCATGGCCACACACGTTAAGAGCTGCTCTTCTGGTCTGCCTTGTGAACTCTCTTCAGAGGCTGGGGTAGGAGGCAGCCGGGAGGCAACCTTTCTGTTTGGTTTTTCTCAGGAGTTTCCGCCTTTTACCTACCCGCCAGAACACCCTCGGTTCTTCCACTTAAACATTCTGGGAGGGCTTGGCCACAGGCCACATTGCAGAAACCCTTGGGACCCTTCTGTTCTGGCCTGTGTGCATTTGGGAAGGGAAAACGTGTGAGCGTGCTCCAGCCGCTTTTCATCTCCAAGTAGATGACTCCAACGATATGTGGGAGGACCAGGGGGAGGACGAAGAAGAGGAGGAGGACGGTTTAGCTGGCCAGCTCCTATCTGACATTCTCGCTACAAGTAAATACGGTAAGCCGTTGGAGACGGGGGCAGACTTGCCAAATAGGTTTTCTGTGCACAGGTACCAACAGTGGGGTGCCAAAGAAAGGGGAGGGGTGGGCCCACAAGGAACGTTCCTTGGGCTTTTTTAGCCCTTCTACCCCAGCCGTGTGGTGACGCCTCCCTGCTTGGGGCGCAAGCAGGAGCCTCTGCCCTGAACCCTCTCTATGTTGGCTGTGTCTAACAGAGGAGGATTACTACGAGGATGATGAGGAAGATGACCCTGATGCCCTAAAGGATCCTCTCTATCAGATTGATCTGCAGGTGAGAATGTCCAGAGAAGATAGATCTCTTGCAAGTGACAACATCTCAAGCCACGGAAACAGGAATATGGCCTCAAACCCATTCATAGTTCATCCTGGGAGCTTCAGGGCAGAGAGTTCCTGTCTTGCTGAGTAGTCAGGGGCTCTGGGTGGTCTGGGCCTTTGCACCTTGGTGTTAAACCTGCAGTCCCAATTTCTTGCAACCCGGCCATCTTGTGAAGGTCCTTGGGTGGAATATGAGATCTGTTGGGAAAATTTTGTTTCCTTATGGAATTTAGTCTCTGGGTTGAACCTGAACTAGATCCAAGAATGTAGAAAGCCACCGTTCAGGGTGTTGGCATTTGTCTAAAAGCCAGTGCTTCCTGTACCACTTGGAGTTCTTGCCCTGCTACAGGTGGTGAGCCTGGGAACCTTCAGTAATGCCATTCTTTTTCTTCCCTCCAGGCATATCTCACGGACTTCCTCTGCCAGTTCGCTCAGCAGCCCTGCTACATAATGTTCTCAGGCCACCTTAATGACAACGAGAGGCGGGTTCTGCAGACCATTGGCATCTAAAAAACGGACACTTTCCACATCTGCTCCTCCTGGCCCAGCCACAAACCATTTTTCAGCCCTAAACTGGCCTCGAGATGTACTTTCTTTTCAACCTAGAGTGGCCTCCTGACTCTCGGCCTTTGACCTTTGCAGAGTGACAATTCAGACCAAGCTCACCAGTGCTGTCACTTAGGAATACTGGAACAAAGGACATTTCTCAAAGACCCCCTGAAGAGACTCCATCTCTAGAACCTTTTTCTCCCCAACTGTGTCACCTCTGTTCCTAGAGTCCTCTGCTGGCCACTCCAGAAACATATTGCCCAGAAGGATTATGTGTTCATGGATTATTTTGCCCCACCTCAGGAGCACAGGAAGTCATGACCATTTATATTCTAAAACAGACCTGTTTACTTTCATAGGACATCTGATATGTTCAGATAGGAATAACCTTGAGAGATGATTCTGCTTTCTGCCCTCCACCACAGATGCTCTGGGTTCTCCATAGGAACGAGAGAGAGCAGCTACATTCTGAGCCCTCTCCAGTGACCTCTCCTTGTCTCCCTCCTATAACACTAAGGCTCCCCTGTCAAAGGAAGTCATCTTGTTTTTGCCTCATTGCATGACACAGCCCCTCCCCCTAAGCTATCCCTGTGTATACATGCACACACACAAAATAAGCCAGACAGATGGCACGTTGGTTTTCCTTTTTTAGGGGAAAAAAAAAAAGTGGGAAAACCATTTTTTTAAAAGTCCTCCTGACCCAACCATATTTAATATTCCTCTCCCACACATCACCACCCAGTCTGATATTCAAAGGTTACCCCATCTCCCTCAGAAATCCTCTAAAGTGGTTAAGTTGTAGCCCTCAAATTTGCAATGTGTATTTTTCTAGGAGAGTAAAGTAATCTTTACAAATGAATTTAGTCCACATGGTATAAGGTGTACCAGCACATCTGCCTTCTGTTCCTTTTAGAAGGAAAATAAGGGGAAAAAGATTAGGCAGAGCCACGTAGACACCCTAGTGTGTTTTAGCTAAGCTAGCTCAAAATGAATCTTAGAGAGTTATTATCGTCCAATCAAGTATTTTTAAGGGCGGTCCCTTATTTGGGAATTTCAATCTGTTGTGGGTGAATGAGGATAATAAATCAAGGGGAGGAAGGCAAAGCCCAGCATTCCCTTTTTTGATAGTGCCCACACCTGGTGCCTCAGTTTTAGCAGCTACAGAAGATTTCTTGAGGTTGATGGTCTTACAGACAAGAAATAGAATATAAAGTGAATTTAAGTCTGTTCTTTTTTTTTTAAGATTTTATTTATTTGACAGAGACAAAGCGAGAGAGGAAACACAAGCAGGGGGAGTAGGAGAGGGAGAAGCAGGCTTCCTGCGGAGCAGGGAGCCCGATGTGGGGCTCGATCCCAGGACTCTGGGATCATGACCTGAGCCGAAGGCAGACACTTAACGACTGAGCCACCCAGGCGCCCCTTAAGTCTCTGTTCTTAGCTGACTGAGCCGTTCTTGAGGAAAGGGCCCCACTTGTGGGGCATTTACTGTACAGGACTGTTAGGGAAGCCTAAGGATTTTGTAGCTAATAGTGATTTCACGCCACTAGGTGTCCCCGGTGTACAATTCTCACATCTGAGTTGGGGAAAGTGTCTTTTAACCTTACTATCTTTGAAAAGCCTGAGGGCGTGTGCACAGCATGGTCCGCTGCCAGCCAGGTTCTGAGACTAGTAACTGCCCCTGCTGTTTCTCCCCCTTGAGTTGGGAGAGTTGCTCATATTGGGGAAATATAGGAGGTCTGGCCAATTGGTGCTCAGGAAAACCACAGTCAGCCTTAGAAACTCACTCCATAGTTGATCTCAAGGCAGTGCCAGTTGGTTTCAGTGCTGAAGGTTACACAAGGCCAAATCAACTGATTGTGGCACAAAAGAATGGTCTCATGCCATTGGCATTGAATTGCTGAGTTTGGGGAGGCTTGGGGCTTCCACACATAGAATATGATATGGGCCCCTTCTGGGCCTACTAATGAGAAAAAAGAGTGTATCTGGTGCCAAAAATGATCTCTTGACAAAGGTCCTCTCTTGCTGATTTTTGGGGAGGACTGGAAAACTTGAGTCCTGAAGGAAAAGGTCTCCGTATCATCCAGGGGGCCACCCCTGCCCAACAGACATACTGTTGTGGATGAGAGCAGAGGGTCTTGGGCCCGTTGGTGTGCAGGCACTTCCTCCGCTCCCACAGCATCTTCACATCATCCCATTTAACCTTTACAGCAGGTACACAGTGGATAATATTCCCATTCTATCAATGAGGAAGAGAGTTCAGAGACTATATCCACTGTCAGGGAGAAAAAAGAAATGCTTGAGTCCAGTAGTATTTTCAGAAAGTTGAACTCCAGCTCCTATTCTGTCTCCTGGTCTTTTGGCCAAAGAACTACCTTGGGTCTAAAAGATCAGGGCTAACTGGTTGGAAGAAGTTGAAGTTCAAGACAAGATAAACAAGGGAATGAGAGAGCGCTGGGCTGTTCTAAAATGCTTCAGGTCTCCTGAGCCTGGTGAGTAACAGCTAGGACACCAAGGGCTTTGCCAGCAGTGTGTTGAGCTCTTAGTGGAAAGAACTGAAGGGAAAATGGAAGAAACAACCAGAAGATGGAGGAGGTGGAAGTCCAAGAATGGAAGGAAGCTGGTTATGATAAGTCCCTGCCCAATCTGTGACATTGATCAGGGACTATCCTGCCAGATGTGTGACATTGATCAGGCACTATAGACAGATGACTTGAGCTGATAAATAAGAATGTTGTAATCACTGGAGTTTAATAGATGTTCATTATGAATTCAGAGCAAGTGATGCCCAACAAGACTCGTAGTCTGATTTTGTTAAAATCTAGACACGGTAAAATCAAAGCATTAGGGAAATGGAGAAGTTCGTTACTGGCCACCAACTCAGACTACAAACTGGCTTATTGTGGAATGGTTTATGCTGTGCCCCAGGGCTCCGTCCTTGGCCCCTCCTTTGATATTAATGACAGATGAGGGGGCTTTTTAATGTTCTACCCATTCCAAAAGAGGATTTGAGGCCATTTACAAAAAGGAACAGTACTAGATAGAGTTGCTGATACGATTTTTTTTTTTTTAGATGGGAGGGGTTTGAGGGAGAGAGAAAATCCCTAGCAGGTTCCATGGGGCTTCATCTCTCAACCTTGGGATCATGACCTGAGCAGAAATCAAGAGTCAGATGCTTAACCGACTGAGCCACCCAGGCTCCCCTGCTGATCAGCTGATCAGATTTTTAGACAACAGGAACTCCGGGGAAGGATGACAATTTAGGATTCAAACAAGTATCTCTATAAGCTTTAAAAATAGGCAGAATTTAAAGGTAAGGTTGTTTTCAAAATTGAGATGGATGAGTATGAAGAGAGTTAAGGATTACAGAGCACTGTGCTCTTGTTAACAATTCTTTGTGCCAGTAATACATGTTTATGATGTCAGGAACTGTTAACGTGTCCTCACTGAACTCCAGTGTAGTCCTGGCTGGGGTAGTAGGCACAGATGGCTTAAGATCATTTCGGTCCTCTGTGTCTGTCAGCAATCCTAGAGTGCTCTGTTCCATTATGGTGCTCAAACAGGAGGCTCCCTGACAGACGGTGAGCCCATCTGCAAGAGGAAAACCAAGAACTGGAGGCCCAAAGCTGTGTCAGGGGGAAGAAGCTTGAAGGAGCTGAGAAGACTCAGGGAAAATAGGACACTGCTTTGGAAACTGAAAGGGTTGTCCGGTGAAAGACATTCTATACTTCTCACCCCACCCAGGCAGACCTACGGCCAATAAGTACATGATAAACTCGAAGCCAATTTCTGGCCACCATGTGTTTATTCTGTTCAATAAATACTAAACTTTTTTTCCATGCAAGACCAGTGCTAGATGCTGAAGAGGCTTGGCCCCTTCCCTCAAGAAGCTAGTCCAGTAGGGGGTCAGAAATAATGCAACAGATGTGGGTAGTACTATGAGAGAAGTACTGGGGTCAATCCCCACTACCCGAAAGAGGAATGGTTAATGGTAACTGGGAGAAGTCAGGCAGGGTTGCATGGAGAAGGGGACCCTTAAACTGCGCACGCGCAAGGTGGCTAACAACTGCTAAGGTTTCAGAAGCACTAAATGCCCATGACTGTTCCAAAGTGTTACTTGGATTATCTCGTGTAGACCATCTAATAACTACAAAGCGCATACTTTTGTTTACCCCATCTACAGACTGATGAAACCGAAGCATAGAGTTATTAAATGTTACCTGCCAAAAGCCACATAGCGAAGTGTGTGATTCTGATCCAAGTAGGTTTTGTACTTTTTGCCAGTTTTCTGTCGCCTCCCCTGCGCATTTGTCAGGCAGACAAGGGTGGGGTAGGACACTCCAGAGAAAAGAATTTTAAGAAAAGACCATCCCAGAATATGACTGCATTTTCAGCTTATACACAGGTTAAAAAGTACTAGAATTTATGGTTCACAGGGCTCTTGGCCAGAAATCAGCTGGGGGACAAGTGGGAGCCAGAAGGGGAGGGATCCTATAGGCCTTGCCCTCTTCGGGGAATGGGTGACCACTCATGAATTTTAGGCAGAGATGTGGCATGATCAGGTTTGCCTTTTGAAAGCATTCTGATGTCTGTCCAAGCATGACTAGAAGGGGAGACAGGGGCAGGAGTGCAGGTGAGAGACCCGAGTAACAGGAGATGGAGGGGAAGCGGCCAGACAGTGAAAGGCTGAGAAAGGACAGTCCGTGGGCCCTGATGGCAGGTGGAGAAAGGTCTTCTGAAAGTGACAGCTGATGGGCAGGATTTGGGTAACAAAGCAGGCTAAAGTGATTGTTAATAAAATTCAACCATTTGTGAATTATTTATCTTTCTCTGCTGGATTGGTACAGGTTCAACAGCTATCTAACAAGGACCCTCACATTCTTGTTTTGTTTTGTTTTGGGGTTTGTTTTGTTATGTTTCGTTTTTTGAGTACGTGAGAAATGAGTGGCATTACTGTTGTTTTCCTAAAATTGCGAATTACACCGGTCTTTTAGACCTGTATGGTACACATGACTTTACGGCAGGTGTGCTGCAGGAAGAGAAAAAGAGGAAACGCTGGCCTGACTGGAAGGCCTCGGCAGTCCCTTCAAGTCTCGAGTTGCTCTAATTTGGCGTGACTGCATACCCGGAAGGTGAGGAGGAAGCTGCAGGAACTGACATCCCCTCTGATCCTTGGTTTCCATATTTGTAAAATGGAGAACTAATACCTACCTCAGAGTTGTAGTTAGAATTAAAGATGACTTCATTGAAGCACTTCAGATGGGAGAGAGTGCTTCTCTCCGTGTCTCCCCCGCCCTCCAGTAGCTGGGAGCTATGTTTGGCTCCGTCTCCCTGACTCACTGGATTAGAATGACTCAGTTCGGTTTCACAGATGCTGCTGCTAAATTAGGGTCTCAGGGAGCCTTCGGGAGGCCAGCTCTGTGAGGAAGAACTGCCGCACTGCCATCCTGCCTGGGAACAGGATAGAAACAGGTGCTGGCTACAGCTCCTGCCTTCCACCTGCTAAGCAGTCTTTCTGTGAGGATCTGCATGATAAGTTACCGATGTATTGGCTTGCTTCCCCTAGGTTTTTTTCCCCTAGGTTTTTTCCCCTCTACTTAGTCCAAGAACATAGCCAAATTCTTTGCGTTTCCTTGCCTTAGTTGCTTTTGCAGGGTGGAAAACATAGCATGCTTCTGGAGCATGCTTGAGTGCACTGAGGCAAGGCTCAGGGTCACAGAGGAAGAAGGGGAGGGGGTCCCAGAAGACAAGAAGGAGCAGAAGTCCATGGGATCTGAATGGCGGGGACCCTGTCCGGATCCTGGATGGGAGGACTTCTAAGGAAGAGACTGCACGGAGTCCCTGGGGAGGCAGGCTGCTGGGTGCCAGGCTCTGGAGAACGGTGTCTGTGCCTGTGGCACCCAGGCCAGGACTGCTGTACCTGCCGGCCCCTGGATGGCAGAGGATAAGGCCTGCAGGGTCCACCCTCAGTACTTTGCATTGTGTGAGATCCCAGGACCTTTTCGTGATCCCAGAAGGGGGACAGATTGTTCCCCACCACCCGGCAGGGTAGAGACTTGGTCTGATCTAACTGGATGGAAAGAAAAGCAATGTGGCGTTTCTCTTACACCTGGTTTTATGATTGCGGATCCACACCTGATCTCCTATCCCTCACTGGCTTGGCTCCCTTGCCTCATCCCTGACTCACGGAGCTTCACTAGCAAGAGTACAGAAATATATGTAGAGGCAAGAGGGCTGGAGCTCTGCTTGTGACCTGTTATGTGACCCTGAGTAAATTCTTTTTCCATTGAACAGGGAGAGAGAGAATGGGCCAGAGGGCCTCTGTCCGCTGACTTGAGGATTCTAGTGGGTTTGGCTGAACTAGAGTCCATTACAAAGAGGAAGCCCAGCCCAGAGGGATTAGGTGGCTTCTCCGAGTCTGCAGAGCCAGTAAGAGACAGGGCAGGACTCATGCTCTGGTTAGGGGTTCAGAGCATGAATTCCGGAGCCAGACTGCTTGGGTTCGAATCCTGGCTCTGCCATCTAGCAGCTGGGCGACTTTGGGCAAGCTACTTAAATTATCTGTACGTCCATTTCCTCATCCACAGAACAGGTGTAATATTAGTATCTGCATCAGGGACTCATTTTGAGGATTAAAGTCAACACAATGGAGTGCTGCCTTATAGTAAGTATTAATGGCAGCCATTAGTCTAATTCCAAGCCCAAAGCAACTCTCACTACCCAAACTTGTTCTTATAGAGCCTGTCATACAGCAAACACCCTGTGCCTCTGTCGGCCCAACAGTTACCCCCCTGTGCCCCTGAATAACAGGGCTGGGCTGAAAACAGAGAGCCAGGTGGAAAGGACCGGCTGAGGCCCATGTCCCCAAACCCTTCACAGGAGAGAGGGGATAAACGAGAGAGCTGTAAACAGAACCGTCTTCCTTCCTTACTCTCAGATCCCAAAATAACATTTGTCTGCTCCCCACCCTACCCAGCTGGCAGAGGTGCAGTCTGAGTAAGGTGCCATTTAAAGATAACCTGGCCCTCCCCGTCTGCCCCACTGGTTGGGCTGCGCTCCTGAGGTGAGCAGTGGCTGCCTGTGACGGGCACTGCTCCCACAGTCCCCCCCAGAGCAGGCTGATCCCAGATGCCACCCAAACCAGCCCAGCTAACCCCTCCTTTCCTGAGGCCCAGGCTGTGCAAGTTCTGCCCAGGCTGCCCAGGGCCTCTGCAAAGAAGAAGCCTGGCATTCTGGGGCAGGTAATCCTGCAAAGGCATTGCTAGAAGAGTGCTCCTTCCTACCAGTAGCTGGGTCCACGGTGAGGCTGATCCCCACTGTCCTTCGCCCACCTCCAGACCCCTCCCATCAAGAGGACAAACTCGAGAGTCATAGTCTTTCATTTGCACTGAGAAAGAATAAAGCTAGACACCAGGGAAGACCTTATGTTGCAAGAGAGATGTTTGTTTATTTAGGGACAGTGGGAGCCAGGAGATCTGGTTCCTTCAGTCCCCAGCTAAGCCCTGAGACCTTGGCCAACTTTCTGGGGCTCTCCTGGGCCTTACTCTCCCCAGGCCTGGGTTGCAAGGAAGAATCAGTGTGTCTTTGACACCCTAGAGTGGGTGTAATGAGATTAAATCAATGAGGAAAGGGCTCAGGGCCCTCGGGAAGAAAGGAATGAGTAATTAGCTATCTGCAGGAGGTGACAGTGCCAGAGGACAGCTGGGAGGAGGAAGACTGGCGAAAGCATGGGACTAACCTGGAGGCAAGTAGGGGAGAGTAATAGAGCTCCCCTTATCTCACAATGGCCCCAAATTTCCTCCCCCCCCCCCCCACCGAGTCAGACAGCTGGGTGGGGCAGGAGCCTCTGGAATGGAGGCTCCAGGGCCCTGGTCCTGGGAAGGCAGGAAGGCCCTGGAAGAGTCCAGGCCTACTCAGTCAGCTCTGATTTGAAGAAGAGCAAGAAGGGGGTGGGGAGGAGCCCTGGGCTGGTCATTCAGCCCAGTAGTGAGATGACTCAGCAGCTCGCTCACTCGGGTACCACAGCCCCGGGCAAAGCCCAAACTGGGTCACAGGCTTGGTCCTAGCCCCTCCTCTCTGCCCGGCTTCCACTGCCCTTCCCCACTCTAAATATCCCGCTATCTTCCCACACAGACTTCTGCTGGGGATAAGGGCTGGGTATCATAGTTTCCCCAAGTATGCGTTCTGTATGCCAAGCATAGCACGGAGCATTTTAGACATGTTACAGGAGAGGCAGGCTGTGGACTGCAAGGGCCTGGACTTAGAAGTCACAGAAGCCCACCTCCAAATCCCAGCCGGATAAGCTGGGAAAATTCACTTCCAACCCCTGTACGATGGGACAAATTCATTTGCAGTGTTAGCTGCTAGCATTACTATTATCCTATTCCAGGGCCCCTGGGGAGAGCCTGCTACTGGCAAAGTTCATATTTTGTCTCATCTGATCACAGATTAATTACTGTCTGCCTCTCCTTTTCCAGGAAAGTGCCTCTGCCCCTCACTGGGGCCCAGGAGACAGCCTTGGTAAGGGGAAGAGGCTCCTGTGTGCCCTGAGCGGACGGGGTACAATGAAGCCCCTTCGGGCCTAAAGATTTGGACAAACCCCTTCTCAGGTGCCCCAGTCCCTCCCCATTGCTCCCACCCAGCCTCTTCCCACTCCTGCCCAGTTCCACAGCCTCTGCCAGGACGCAGGTCCATTATTGTGACAGAGCTAACCTCAGCCCTCCATCTCCAGGTTCGCCCAATCCTGCTGGTTCTCCCCCCTGGCCCGCCCCCAGCCCTTCCCCACCCTCTGTCCCAGTCAACACTCCTATCCTGTGGACTGAAGAGTTTCCCTAGAATTTTACAGTAGAAAATCACTGATGGTGGGAGAACTCGGTGTCGTGGTCAGCTGGAAGCCTCAACCAGGGCGAGATTTGAGGAGGACCAGTTGGAGAAGAAACGAAAAAAGGAGAAAAGCAGGAAAGTAGCTAGAAAAGGATGAATTTCAGGAAGCATGTGGCTTGGCTTTGTTTGGTCTTGTTTTGTTTTGTTTTGTTTTGTTTTGTTTTGTTTTGTTTTACCAGGAGAGACTTGAGATTTTGGTTTTGCTCTTGGGGAAAGAAGCTGATAAGAAAGGAGAAACTAAGAACACTGAAGAGAAGAGATAATGCGGAGAGATCAGACGGGGGTCTAGAGTACATGTGGGAGGATCAGCCTTGGACGGGAAGAGAGACAACCCTCCCTCTGAACTTCATTCAACCTACAAGAATTACCTACGGCAACGGCTGACCACATGGTCCGCACTCATGGAGCTTGGGCAGTAGGAAAGAAGACAGGGATGGCGAAGGGCACACTGTCCAGGGGGTGGGGAAGTGTGAGTTGTTTCTCTTCATCCTTCGGCCGCTGTGTTTGTGACTGGGGCCTGCACGGGGACATATAATCACTTGCCCCCCATCAGACTACCAGCAACTTCCTGGGACAGGAACTAATGCTCTCCTTACTCCAGCTCTCAGGTTGGGTGTGCTAGCAACCACAGGGGCCCAGGACAGGGCAGCTCTTCTTCTGGCTGCCGTTCCCTAACTTATTTAGATTCTGCTGGACCTTCCCTGCCCTGCCCTGGTTCCCTCACCTCGGAACACCAGCGAGACTCACTGTCCACGCCCTCTGCTGTTGGGGAGGGGGAATCCACCTGGATTTAGATGACTTGGGCCCCGCTGTTGTTGCCTCTGCCATTTACGGTCTGTATTATCTCTGGCAAGTCCTACAAGTCCCTTGAGTCCTAGTTTGTCCATCTGTAAAACAGGATTGATGAGAACACCTGTCAACTTCTGAGCTCCCGGAGTTGTGGAGATCCTCCAATGAGGTACATGTCAAAGTGCTTTGTAAAGGACTGCACCATGGCCACGGCTTGAGGCAGCCTTTTGATTTGGTCCCTGGAGTGATAGGCAGTTCCTGGTCAGGGTAGCCCAGGTAGCAGGGGGCACAGTCACTGACAGTATAAATTTGTAAGGGGATTAATTGGCTCCCCCTCCCAAAAAAAACCACTGTCTCCACTGTAATTAACTCTTGCCCTCCCTATGCTCCCCTAGCCAATGCAGTATTCTGCAGGACTGCTTTGTGAAAAAAGGGGCTTTTGAAGTGTCTAGCTGGATGGGCTCCAGGCGGCAGCCTATCATCCCGACTGATGAGGCCACAGGCTGGTGCATGCCAGCGCTGTCCTCTCAGAGGGGGAAGGGGCCATCTCGGGGAGCCAGTGCAGCTGGCAGAGCCCAGGCCCGTGGGGACAAAGCGGCTCTGAGCCGCCTCTCAATGGGTGCCTGTGTTCTGGGAGTGGGGGCGGGGTGCCCTCAGCCTCTTTCCCTCTTCTCCCGCCACCCCACCCCTCCCCGCTCCCCGCAGGACTTCCTGGGCTGGACACTGGGGCAGAGGAGGTCCTGCACAGGCGAAGGTCGGGCCCTGCCCCTCTAGGGTTGGCCCATGTGCCTGGGCACTCGGGGATGGCACCAGGATCAGGGCTTCTGGGGTCCGGGATACTGATTGGGCCCAGGCCGGGGGGCGGGCCCAGGGCACGGCCAGGCCTCCCCGGCTGCAGAGTCCGGCGGCCAGCTGTGGCCACGGTGGCTCGGGCGGGAGGAGCCACCGTGGAGCCGGGGGCGGGGGCGCAGGACAGTACCGGGCTGCGTGAGGGGGTGGGGAAGTGTGAGCCCGGGCTGGGTGGGCGTCGCCGGTGGGTGGCCGCCTGGGCCGGGCGCGGAGCGTGGGGGGCAGGGTTACCGCGGCCCGGGCCTTAGTCCCGCCCTCGCAGGAGGCGGGAGAGGAAACCGAGCCTGGCGGCGGGCTGGGCCCCGCAGCAGCTCCCGCCGGCCGGCTTCGTCCTGCGCTCCCTGCTCCAGGCGGCCGGTCTCGGCCGCGCCCAAGCCCCGCCATGCGGCCCCCGGGGCTCTGCGGGGCCGCGCCGCTTGCCGCGGCCGCCCTCCTGGTGCTGGGGGCTCCCCTGGGTAAGGGGGTGGGCGCGGGGCGCCCCTGGGTGCTGCCGGTGCGCAGGGAGCGGGAGGAGACCCGGCCGGGAGGCTGGGCCATGGGAAGCTGACCCGGGGCGCGGGGGTCAGCCCCGGAGGGAGGCCGCTGGGGCTCAGGGGCGGAGCCCCTCAGGGTGGTGACGAAGGGCAGCTCCCGCGTCCCGGGAGCCGGCGGGATGGGAGCCTCGGGGAGCGGGGCTAAGGGTGGACGGAAAGCTGGCCTGGTGGCCATGCCCCCCACCCGCCCCCCCCACCCCGCCCTCAGCGCTGGCCCGCGAGGACTGCCTGTGGTACCTGGACCGGAACGGCTCCTGGCATCCAGGCTTCAACTGCGAGTTCTTCACCTTCTGCTGCGGGACCTGCTACCAGCGCTACTGCTGCAGAGACCTGACCTTGCTCATCACCGAGAGGCAGCAGAAGCACTGCCTGGCCTTCAGGTGGGCCCCCGCCTCCACCCACGCCCCCTCCATCCTCCTCTCAGGAGGCCTGCCCGGGCCTCCCGACCTCCGTGTCTCCCTCCTGCCCCTCTCCATGTCCACCTCCACAGCCTTAGCCCAGACCTAGCACTCAGCTTGGTGACAAAGTGGGTGTTGGTGCAGGGGCCTGGAAGGTCCAGGAAGGGCATATTAACCATCTTGCGCTCGGTGGAGGGTGGGTACAGGGTGCAGCTTTGTGGAAGACGCTCTGGCAAAAAGCAGGAGACTTGGGTTTGATTCCCAGGTCCACGTCTCTGTAGCCTGTCATTGTGGGGAAGACTCATCCTCACATGGGTCATTATTTCCTTTTCAAAAAATGAGGCGGTTGCCAAAATTAGTGGTTTCAAACTTCTTTTTGAAAGGGACTGCTAATACATGAAAGGTATAAGGAGACTGCATGATTGGGGGGTTGGAAGAAAGTTGTAGATGTAGGGGCGTTGAAGTGGGGAGCACACTACAAATCCCGGCATGCCTCACACTAGCCAGCCAGGCAGCACGGTCTTCTGGGAAGTGGAGGTCCCCTAAGATCTCCTCCACAGGGTCGGGGCAGAGCCCCTCAAGGAACCCCAAATCTCAGCTTGCTGTGGCCCCCTGCTGGCCAGGAGTTGGAGCACAGTTTTATGGCTACCATAATGAGGAGTCCCTCGTACGAGTGCTGGAAGGTGAGGGGACCTGTTCTTTGTCTAAAGTCCCAAGACCATAGCAGGCATCGCTTCGGCCGTGATCCTCTTTGTGGCTGTGGTGGCCACCACCATCTGCTGCTTCCTGTGTTCCTGCTGCTACCTGTACCGCCGGCGCCAGCAGCTGCAGAGCCCGTTTGAAGGTACGTGCAGTCCTGGGCCCGGGGGATCAGATAGGCTGGACCGAGCCCCATGATGGGCACCAGAGAGTTCCAGGACGTGGGACCTGTGTACACACACCTGCCAGCCTGCAACCCCAGAAACGAGAACGTGCGGGTCTGTGTGTGAACAGCGGACATGATGAGTACGCGGGTGGACGTGCGTGCATGTGAATGTTCAGCTGTGCGCGGCAGGCCGTCAACAGTGGTGCGGTGCAGTGGGTACGTGCGTGCACGTGACTCTTGGAAAGGACGTGTGGGGGGGTCTGTAGTGGTGAGCATTAATTGCATGTACTCTAGTGAACGGTGGACTGTGTGCCTGAGTGTTGGCATGTGACCGAATATATATGCCCAACCCCGAGGGGCATGGGCATGGTGTCGCTGCACGGGGGATCAGTGTGGGAGGAAAAGGCTGAGGGCGGACCCCCCCTGAGTGGCAGCTCTGCTAGATTAGAAGATACCAGACCCTGGAGCCGCCCTGTGCTTGCCTAAGTGGGACATTTCCCAAGCTGTGTTCTCTGGCTCATGAGGCTTCTGAAACCTGCTGAGGGGAGCAAACCTGCTAAACACAGACTGACCCGCTGGGACTGCGCGCACAGCTCCCCGCTCAGCTCTGCCAAGCAATGTCGGGGAGGCAGAGGCAGCAGGTGGCCAGCCGGGAGCCCCCAGAACAGACAGCAGGGGCCCAGGGGGGCTTACGTCGGTTTCAGGGCAGGAGGAGGCGGCTTCACCATGGAGGTGGAGTTCTGAATGCTGGTCCTTGTCCCCCACCTAGGCCAGGAGATTCCAATGACAGGCATCCCAGTGCAGCCAGTGTACCCATACCCTCAGGACCCCAAAGCTGGCCCCGCACCCCCACAGCCTGGCTATATGTACCCTCCTAGTGGTCCTGCTCCCCAGTACCCACTCTACCCGGCTGGGCCCCCTATCTACAACCCTGCAGGTAAGTGAGCCATCTGGAGCTTCTTGCTCCTGCCTGCCCCCCACCTCTGCGCTGGGACCTCCCCTACCCCTTTCTCGCCCTGAGTCCCTCTCCCAGACTTCTACCTCAGCTGGAAACATCCAGGCTACCTCTTCCCCATGGATCCTTCATGCCTCTGGAAGTGGGGGTCACTTCCCATCCTCCTATGCCACCCCTGATCCTTATCCTGTCTGCTTGGCTTTCAGCTCCTCCCCCCTATATGCCACCACAGCCCTCCTACCCAGGAGCCTGAGGAACCAGCTGTGTCTCTGCTGCCCCTTCAGTGATGCCCCTCTCCTGTATCTGCATCTGGCCCTGGGGGTGGGCAAGGGTCCTCCACTCAGCAGGCCCCAGACCAAGCCAAGCCCTGGGTCCTACTGGTGATGGAGCCCCAGGGACATAGACCAGGAGCTGAGCTGGAACTTGGCCGTGAATGAGGGGTGGGTGGGGAGGGCTTGGGGTCAGTGGACTATTTTTACCTGGGACAAGAGAAGGACATGAAAGCCTGGGTCAAAGCCCCTGCTTTCTCAGAGTCCTGCGACTTCCAAGATCCCAGCCAGGAACGCTGGGGCCCGCCCTGTTTGCTCACTGTGGGCTCCATCAGTAGTGGGCAGAAGCCCTGCTCCTGGCTGACCCACTGGCCAGGGCTCCAACTGCTGGATTAAAGCTGTAAAGCTGTAACTCATGTCGGTTGCCTCATTGGGCCCATCCACACCTTCCAGGAGCTCTGCCTTCAGCTGGGCCCTGAGGGCTGTCAGTGTCACATCCTCCCAGCCGGCAAGGCAGGTGCCAGGGCTGGAGCCCAGCGCCACCCTCCCCCACTTCCACAAGCAGAACCACCTCAGGCTGAGGGCCCCTTGAGCTGGTTCCCAAAGCCAGTGAGGTGGATTTTGCCACAGCTGGGAAGAGGGTGCTCATTTGCGTTACAGGCATTCTGCACTAGGGGTCAGGCTCCTGTGACATAGAAGGCACTGCAAATTTTTACAAAGGCACCTTCCCCTTTTCGGGGACACTTAGCTTCACATGTGGGTTCTGACACTGGCTGACCTTGAGGGTGTCTTTGAACCCAGTTTTCTCAGCTATCCCATGGAGATAATGCCTCAGGGCTGTCATGTGGGTGAAATACGAAATGAAACTGTGACCTCTGTCCGTCCTTCCTGATCAGAGAGGTTCTAGGAGCCAAGCGGAGAGACTGGGCCACCCAAGAGGTTGGTGCAAGGTGTTCCTGTTAGCTGCCTTGGGTCATCAGGGGACCCTAAGACCTTAGGCCCCTGCTGAGCCAGGCAGACGCCCCCTACCCTTGGAGATGCCTATGCACCAAGCTCTACCCTCACCTTCGCCTGGTTCCCTGAGGACCTGGGTCCTTGTGCTCTCAGGACTTGTCTGGTGACAGATGTAGGGAAAGAAGTTTTACAGGTTTTAATTCAAGTGGGAAAAGTGCCATACTGGCTTGGCAACACCACCACCAACCAACGGTCTCCTTTCCCCAACACCCATATGCTCAGCCCCTCCTTCCCTCAGCCAAGGTCCTCCAGCCCTGCAGCCTTGTCTTCCAGCTGGGTTCTGCATATGGCCACTGTGCTAACCATGCCCTCTGGCACCCATATACTGTCAGGGAGGCTCTTGTCACACAGGCTGGAGTGGGGGAGCTCCTAGGCCAGTGTCAGAAACAACTATCGGCAGAGCCAATCACAACTACGGGCAGAGTCTCTGTCCGTGGATTCACAGCTTCCCCCCTTCCTAATGAAATTTTCAGGGGGGGGCCAAAAGGGCCCTGGACCTGACCAGAGAGGGAAAGCTAATGCTGGGGTGGGAGGCAGGGGCTACGGAGCTGGGGCCACAGCTGCAAATCCACCTTCTCTCTTGAGGGTGGAGGCAAGAGGTGGGAGTTGGGGTCACAGTGTCCTGGCTTCCAGTCTGCAAATTCTGCCTTCATTCACACTTCAGGAGAGAGGGTGACCAGCTCATCTCAAGGTTTGGAACCACCAGTCAGTCTCTGGCTCGCTTGCTCTCCCTCTCCCCCTCTCTGGAAGCTGAGAGGGGGAGGAGGTTGGCAGGATAAGGTTTGAGTTTCCCTAAGGAAAGAGGTGTAAATGGATGCATGGCCATGCCCGGCTGAATTAATTATCCTTAAATCCACAATCTGGGGCCAATTAAAGATTGCTTTGTTGACTGGGGTGGAAGGCAGGTTTATCCCAGTCATAGCTGCCTCCCAGAAGGTGGAGTCTCCCCTCCCCAACATTTCCAGTCAATTAACTCTGCAAAGCACTGAGAATTCTAAGGAAAAGGGGGAAACTACGAGAGAGTGGGGCATTTCACATGCCCCGAGCAGAGAGAAGGCCCCTCTCACATCCTCTAGCTCTGTAAATAGGGCAATCCCCTGAATCTCTCCCAAAGCTCTCCATCCATGATCCCATCTTATTTGCTTACCACCAGGGGAACGGCCAGCAGGAGAACAGAGCTGTAGCTGCCCCTCCCCATCTTCAGCAGCTAGCACCCCTGAAAGCCAGGCAGGCACCCTACAAAGGGGAGGAAGATACAGGGCGGGTGGAGCAGTGACCCTGAAGGATTTACACTCCAGTGGTGTAAATGGGGTCCTGCTGAGCTGCGAGGGCACATCAAGGACCCTAAGGGAGGTCTGGGAAGCACAGACGGAGAGCAGCGCTCCACACAAAAACAGGGCACCTCTTTCTTGGGCGCCTGCTCAGGCAGGGGAGGGGGAGGCTGAGCTCAAAGGGTGAGGGCAGGGGTTCAGATGCAGGGAGAGAGCTGGCAGAGGTGAATGGGGATACAAAGGGGCCCCAAGAAAGGAAAGGGGGGCACTGTCGGAGAGGAATAGAATGGAGGCAGCTGGGACAGCTGGCACTTCAGGCAAGGGGTGAGGGAGGGTAGGTGGGATAAAGGAAGAGGAGTTAGAGGCCTGGGGAAGGTGCACTGGCCAGGCAGAGCAGCTAGAGCACAGGGCAAGGGGCTGGGAGTGAGACATCGCCGGGCTGGGCTCCCAGGCCAGCCGCCTGGCCCCCACACCACAGGAAGGCCAGAGCGGGAGCTGGGCCCCAGGCTTGAGACCAGCCTGCGAGGGGTGGAGAGCACCTGTACAACAGGCTTGGTCGTCCTGGTGGTCCGGAAGCCACGCTCAGTGGGTGACTGGCGTCCAGATCTTTGCTTCCTAAAGAAGGCCGCCTGAGTGGCCACGGTCCCAACTCACAGCACCTGTGACTGGAGCCCCTCACTCACTGGCTTCCTGCGACAGGAAGTGGGGCGGGGAGGCGCCCGCCATCCCACCCACGGCCAGCGCCAGAGCCTCGGTCCTACCTAGCCCGGGGTCCCCCAAGGCCTGCGGGGGCGGGGCCCGCAGGTGAGAAGCCGGTGCAACAGTGGGTGGCGGCGGGCCCCAAAAGACGCCCTCCGTTGGGGGAACAGGAGACCCAGGATGTGGCCCCTGGAAACGAAAGGGGCCAGCCGGGGTGAGGCGGCTCAGAGGGCCTGCCGGGGCAGGGTTGGCGGGGGGAGGGGGGGACGGACCCCCTTGGCCCAGGTCCGTAGGATGCAGTCGGCGGCAAGAGACGTAGTTTGAATACGTGTGCATCAACTTGTTCAAGTCATTTGCTGCCTTTGAATCTCATTTTCTTCCCTGTAAAAGGCGGATGCGGACGAAGATAGATCCTTCCGGCTCATGCACCCTGGGTTTCAGGAAGGGAAACCGGGCAGACGGGCGCCCGCGGAGGCCGATGGGGCAGGTGGGCGGCGGTGGGTGCACTACTCCGCAGAAACGCGGCCCCGCGAATGTGGCCCGTTTCCCGCGTTCGGCCGACCCCTGAGCACACGCAGCTGCTCGATGCCTGGCGCTCCCACCACCCCCCCCCGCCCCTCCCAGGCAGCGGGAAGGCGCCCCCCAGACCGGGCGCTGCATCCCATCTGCCCACCTTCCCTGGCCCCCAGCGCAGCTCCGCCGCGCCCCTGGCACGGCGGGAGAACCCGGGACGCGGCCGGCCTGCAGGTGGCGCTGCGCTCCCGCATCAGGTTCTAACGCACCAGAGGAAGGATGACCTCATCAGCCCCCACCCCCCAAGAGGACTGTGTGTGTGTGTGTGTGTGCGTGTGTGTGTGTGTGTGTGTGCGTGTGTGTGCGTGTGTGCGTGTGTGCGCGCGCGCGCGCGCGTGGTCTGGCTATTGGAGATCTGTCGTTTGGGTTTGGTTAGGCTTTCAGTGTTTTCCTGAGGCACCGTTATGAGTCTCAGTTCAGGAAGGGGAGGAGGGGGACTCTCATCAGAAGTGGCTCTAAGAGCGGGAGATCTATCTGAGCTCTCTTTTTATTAGCTGTGTGATCATGGACTTGTAGGTTAATCTCTCTGGGCTGAACTTTTATCTGCAAAATGCTCTCCAGAATTGAGAGAGCACCTGAAGCAACCTGCAGCATCTTGCCAAGGCCTGGCAACCACAGACACAGGGTAAATGGAAGCACTGGTTGCACTCAGCTCCAGCTAACACCCTTTGAGGTCCAGGAGGCAGCAGGTGTCTGCCCCCCTCCCAGGGGCCCAGCCCTTGTTTCAGTTTTTGAGGCGGACAGGCAAGTGGGTAGAGGGGAAGGGGCGCAGAGTGTCCCCTGGGATCCAAGCTTTCCCACAACTAGCCTGCCTCTGTGTTTGGTCAGACCTAGCACAGCAATCCTCCTTCATAGCAGGGATGCCCCCTCCTTCACCCCAAAGATGGTGAAACTGCTGTGCTCCCTGCTGTTGGACAAAACCCCGAGACAGAGAAAACCGCCAGTGACCCAGACCCAAGGTGGCTGTTCCACAGTGCCAGTGCCTTTAACGCAATCAAACCAGGAAGATGCTTTTAATATACACCTGATGAAGGGCACGGGGACACTGTTAGGTCAGGAAAGCAGCCTGCAGCTGGAGTGGGGGATAAGATGGGTCACTGGGCACACTGGTGTGGGGGCTGCTCCCCAAATGGTCGTTCACTTCTCTGCCTGCTCAGAGATGGCTGCCTTCCTGGGTTTGTGACTGTTGTGGGGAGCTGGCCCCAAGCCCACAGTTAGGAAGAGTCATGGAATGAGCATCCCCTGAACATGCCTAATATAGCCATCCCAGGGCCCTGTGCTTCACTCTGCCCTGTCACCCCTGAAAGCGGCTCTGGCTAATGACTCCAGGCAACAGGAATGGTCAGGAGCAGACCCTGGCTAAGGCCTAGTTTCCTTGGCCTGGTCAACCCGGTCAGTGGGGAACCCTCTACCCAGGCTTGAGGCTTTCCCTCAACGCTGGACTTTCGGCAGATATGAACTTGTTATGTGGTCAACTCGGGATGGCACGGCAGGGAACCTGAGCTTCTCGAGTCCTCCATGGGGCCCAGGGTGAGCATCAGGACCCTCAGTACAGTACAGAGGTGGGGCACAGTCATTCACAATTGAAGGCTTGTATATATTATCAAAATCTTACGGAAAAACAGATACACAGCTATTTATACAACAGCAGGTAGGTGTGAGGGAAATGTCTGCTTTGGCATCAAACCTTCAGGAGCAGTTGCTGTCTGCCCCTCTCCTCCCGGCTGGAGCCCACTCCCCACCAGGCCAGCTGCCCCTGCCATGTCCTCTGATTAGCCCAGAAGGGGTTTGAGGGTATCCTCAGCCCTGCCTCCTTCTGCCCTTGGGCCCGCATGCGCTTCTCAATCTTCTACCATTGTCCCACACACAGGGCCACGGGCCCAGCAGCTTTGCCCCAAGGGCTCCTCAGAGGCCTGAATCCTGGCCCTGGAGGGCAGTGGGGCTGGGCTGGTCATGTGGTCCTGGGGGGACATCGTCCCTGGATCACAGGCCTTTTGAAACTTGCCAGTTACTTGGGCCCCAGGCATGGCATTCTTCTCAGGGATACGCTAAAAGGACTCTTCTTGTCCAGAAACCTCAGCTCCAGGTATAAAAGAAATTTTTGGAGAGCCTCAGAGACAAGAAAAGGAAAGTGAGAAGAGAGAAGGCATCCTTCCTTGAGTGTGGCCAAGCCTCATGTTCTCCCATGGCAGAGGAGGGTCATCCACAGCAGGTCAGCCAGGGGTGGGGTGGGCGGGGTCTGTGCGGCCCTGGGAGGCGAGGCTGGGGCAGCCTTGGCATTGGCAGATGGTGCCCCCTGGCAGTCTGGTCCTACTGAAGCAGTTTGGGCACCTCGACCTGTAAGGGCAAAGCAGAGACAGTTTAGAGAGAGGAGCTCAGCAAAGGAGCCTCTGGAATTCGTCTGGCCTCCCTTCCTTCTGGAAACCAGACCCCCCATAGATGTCTGTGGAATGAATAAATGAGCTGTGGACACAGATGAAGCATTTTTCCTTGTCTGTAAAAACTGGATGTCATCAAATGACCACTAGCATTACAACTGAGGTTGTCCTTTATGTCGCGGTGTCTAGCCCCAGATGATGTTGTGGGGCTAGGGTTTGCTGCCGCCATCCAGTCCGACGGGCCGATGACCATGGCCTCTGTTGCCTGAGGTGGAGGGAGGGGAAACTTTGAGGAGCAGGGTCTCTAGGGATGGCTCATGTGTCTGGGGCACTGATTAGTCACAGGGGAGACCCTCCCGAGGGCTGAATCTCCCAAAGACCTTTGGGATACACTGATCAGTAGGACTTGGCTGGTCCTCAGAGAGAATTCATAAAAGGGAGATCATTTTTGCTCTGGGAAGAGGGGAGAGAAGACTTAATGGCAGGACCAGAGGCAGAACTACTAGACAGAGACTGTTTCTCCATTTCTGGGAGACCCTGGTTTACCTGCAGGGTGGTGAAGTTACGGGCATGGAGTGAGAGGCTAAAGGAAGCTCCTTACAGGAAGGAGAGAGTCCCCCTCTAACGGACACCGGTGCGGCCTGCCCAGAGGCAGGGGGATGGCTGCGATGGCCGGAGGTGCCACACGGGCGCTGCAGTCTGTCCACGGCCTGCAGCCTGACAGGGCCCGCTCTGCCCCCGTTCCCCAGGCAGGCTCCCCTCTCCTCCAGCCCTGCTGGCCCAGGCCCGCGACTACTTAACTTCTTGAGCTGCTTGAGGTTGCTGGAGCGAATGGCGGCCAGTAGCTGGTCGCGGGAGTTCTTCTCCTGGACGGGGAGGCCTTTGTCTCCCATCTTCCTCTGGGTGGCTGGTGACAATGAGTTCTTCAGGTTCTCCATGATTAGGGGCGGGGCCAAGGGAGGCGGGGGTGGGGGCGGAGCAGCTGGAGCGCCCCCTTTCTTGGGCGAGTTCTTGGGCGAGGCCTTTGGAGATGGCTGGGGGGAGGGTTTTGGGGAGCCCTTGGCCAGGGCCCCGAACTTGGGCACCTCCAGCAGATCCTTCTTCTCACCGCCAGCCTCCTGGGCCTGCCGTTGCTCCTGGAGCCGCTTTTGTCGCTGTTTGTCCATGTTGCGGCTGAGCAGGTTGGTGACCGTCATCCGGGGCCCAGCCAGCTCGAAATGGTAGCCCAGCTTCAGCAGGGTAGTGTTCTCCTTGAGCAGCTTGGCGATCTCCATCTCGGTCTTGCCGCCGCAGATGTGCCGCTGGTTGTGGAAGCGGAGTTCCGTCAGCGTGTTGTTCTGGAGGAGGGCCCGGAAGATGGCCAGGATGCCTTTGCCCGTGATGTGGTTAGAGTCCAGGTTCAGGCTGGTGATGGTCTTGTTGGCCTTGAGCATGATGGCGATGGCGAAGGCCACGTGGTCATCAGCGCGTGTGTTGGCCAGGGCAAACACCTTGACCACCGTGTTGAACTCCAGAGCTTCGGTGAACCGGACCAGGATCTCATTTGTGATACAGTCTGAGTTGTTGACGTTCACCTCGGTCATCTCTGGGTCATTGTTCTTCACTCTCTCCAGGGGCTCATCAAATATGCTGGGAGCCGCTTCCTCCTCCGCCTTGGCAGGCCCTTCAGAGGGCTTGGTGGGGCAAGCCGGGGCTGGTTTCTCCCACGCTTGGGTCTTGTTCTCTTCGTTGGGCTCCTTTTCACTTACGGACTCATCTTTTTTCACTTGCTCTTCCTCCCTTTTTGTGTCTGTGTTCCCACTTCCTCTTTTCGTCCGCTCACCCCCTTTCTTGGTGTCTGCGTTCCTACTCTCCCCTTTTCCCTTCCCGTCATCCTCTCTGTTGTTTATCTCCTTCTCTTCTCTCTTCTTGTCCTTGTCTCTGCTCGGCCCTGCGCTCCTGTCACTGCCTCTCTTCTCGTCCTCCTTCCGTGGGGCTGCTGCCTTCTCCTCTCCTTTTCCATCCTTCCCTGCCTCCTTCTTGTCCACGGCAGCCCGGACCCGGCCCTTGTCAATGCCCCTGATGAGCTTCTCCTCCTTGGGCTTTGCTCCACTTTTGCCATCAGCTTCATCTTTGTCTCTTGAGAAGCTTTTCTTTAAACCACCCCTCTTTGGCTCCTTCCCCAGGTCTGAGTCCCGTCTGGGGCCCAGGGGTTTTTTGCTGGCATCTCTGCCCCTTTCCTCTCCGTTCTTGGCATCTGTGTTGGTCTCCACTTGCTTGCTTTCCTAAGAATTTAGAAAAGAAAAATAAACATGAAGAGCTGGCTACAGAGGGAGAGGAGTGAGTATGGGGACAAGTGTGGGGAGCGTTTATATAACTGCCCTGGAACCTCCAAAGGGCAATGTCCATTGAGAACACCCTACGGGGATCTGGAATTCGAGCTGCAGAGAACAGGCTGACGTCAGACTCAAGAAAACCTCAGGGTCGTGAGGGGCCCAGATGAACACCTGAGGGGCTTGTGGCAGGTCCTTCCCCGGGGGGTTCTCAGACCTAGAGCTGCCCTTTTCCGTCATGGGTGAGTTAGCAGGAATGACTCCAAGTGGTGCCTTGCTGAGCCACGTTGGAACCCGAGGCAAGAGGAAAAATCACTTATACTGCTTCTGTCTTTATTTAAAATTTTGAATTTTTGGTTGTCATGGATTTTTTTTTTTGGCATTAAGTTCAGTTTTTAAAAATATCAGATTACTGAGCTTTTGGGTGCCCCCTTGCATTCTCTGGGCTAGGCGAGTGCCTCACATGCCTCACCCTACCGCTGGCTCTGCTTCCAAAGGTGAGGTAGGTCAATGGTCCTCAGATGCTGGAATTTTACAGCTAATACCTTTTCAAAGGAATAAAAAAGTTGGAGGAACCAACAGAGGGCTGCTAACATTTTATTTTACCGATTAAAGATATTTATAAGTTTGATCTACCATCATTCTCTCATTGAAACAAGAAGGAGCTTACAATAAAGGTAGACATTAACAGAATAAAGCCCATACCTTTACATCAGATATGGGTAGCTTTTCGAAGAGCCCATAGTATTGTCCTTATTTTTTTAGTAAAAACTTTGTTGAGGACCAGCACCTTTCTGTAAGGAGCCCTAGAGTCCACTGAGTGAGCTGACCTCAGGAAGACTCTGCCAGATTCTGGATCTAGGATTCTGTGGACTCTGCGTGGACCACACGGACACTGAGAAATTGTGAGGGGGCCTGGAAGGGAGTCAGCTGAGTTGCATTAAAGACTTGAATTTTATGCGCAACGTGGACCGTCCTGTACTTCCGTGGGGCCCTGTGTCTTCTTCCACGAAGTTGCAGAAAGTCTGAGCCTTATTTTGAGAGTGCTTGCTTCCTACCCCCTTCAGAAGAGCCAAAGAAGCCTCAGGATTGCCTAAGATTAGATATTAAACTGTCCAACTATGATAGATACCCTGGAGCAACTGGGACCTCAAGGAATGTCCTTCCTCAAGGTTTTTTTGTTTTGTTTTGTTTTGTTTTGTTTTGTTTTGTTTTGTTTTTAAAAGGAAGAGACTATGGCCTGATTATTAGAAAGGTTTTCTTTCTTTCAAGAGTGTCTGGTTGGGGTGTGGGAGGCACCCCGGCCCTCCCAGCTTCCTCACCCCCACCCTGCCGGGACGGAATGGAGAGCTGGTTGGTCCTATGGAAACAGTTTGTACCTGCACCACAAACACATGCCATTGGGGACCAGCCCCAGGGTTTATTTAGCAGCAAAAGTCCTTGGCTCCTCTGCTAGAATCACAACAGGCAGCCAAGGGACACAGGGCCTGGTGAGGGAGGGCCGAGGAATGTGCCCCTTCTCTCCTCCTGCCCCATGGGGGCAGTGCACGGGAGGCACCCTCTGGGGCTTCGGTGGTGGAGCAAGGGTCAGAGGATGCCCTCTCACACTTTCTCTGACTCCCAGAGAACTGGATTTGACCCTTCAGATCACCCTTGCAGTGACGGTGACTTTACTGTACCTTGATTTGAAAGGAAGGGGAGGCTTGGAGTATGCAAACAGAAGGTGAACAAGGAGGTCCAATGGGTCAGCCCCTCTAGGACACTCCTAACATCTGCCCCCAGCTCAGCCAGGAAATTCCAGCCCACCCCAGCTCAGAGTGGTTTCTTTTCAAATTTCATCCACTTCAGGAGCATGGAGGTGAGAACTGGGTGCCATAGCCTCTCCAGCGAGTCCTGCCCAAGCTCCAGAGGTCAGGCCCCCAAGGCAGGGACTCCTGCCATCCCCTTCCAAATGCACGCCCTTGGGGATTTCTCAGCGCCCACCGTGCAGTGCCCAGCTGCCCTCTGCGCAGTTCCCACGCCGGACACAGGCCTCACTTAGAGGGAAATTGGGAAGCCAGAGAGAGATTAACCAGCAAGTTCAGGAAAAACTGGGTTTCAGTTCTGACCGGCTCACCAGCAGCTGCCAAGTCAATGTAATCTTCTCCAGCCTTGCCCATTAGGGGCAAGGCACTCCTCTCCACCTGCCCGGCAGAACCTCCAGGTGTGCCAAGCTGCCCCTGCTGCCCGCAGGACCTTGCTCCGCAGCGGCCTCCTCTCCCAGTCAAACCCATCCCGCTTTCCGACCAGGGCTCCCATTCAGAACCTTCCCCTGCTCTCCCATCAGGACTCCTTTTCCAACATTTTAACCCTCTCTCTGCCCTGACACCCTAGATTCCGACCTGCCCCCTTGGTCTTCATCCAGGACTACTCCCCACTCCCTCTTAGGGTACTCCCCCTACACTGGGGTCCTAGTTGGCTTGGATCTGTCATGTGTCTGTTCTTGAGGAGGTGTTCCAGCCCTTTAAAAAGAACCTAATGAAAAACATGCGGGGCGGGGGAGGGGGGGAAAGCTGATTAATCATGGGTTTCCTCCAAATAGCCAGGAAGGAGTGGGGCTGGGGCTTGTTGCAGCTCCTGCAGCCCGGAGAGCTCAGATGTTGCCTTAAAAGGAGAAGGAGCCCAGCGTCCTCCCAGGGCTGAGATTTCTGGTGAGCGAGCTCCTCAGCACATAGCAGAGCTGCCTCCTTCTTGCTTATCTGAAAGGGAGTCCAAGCCAACTTCTTTTGCTTCTAGAACTGGTGGTGCATCCTGGCGACCTCCAGAGGTTATTTTTGCTTGTCTTCCTGTCTCTCGGCCTCACTCCACCATTCATCACTTATAGCAAGAGAGGTTTAGGTTAGATATAACAGAGAACTTCCATAGAGCAAAGGTCCACAGGCTTCTAGATGAGAGATTAAAGCAGCAATAATTGTTTTACCCTTTGGGGAAAGCTTTAGGGTTAGGGGAAGGCCAAGGGGTGATTTGGGAATCCTTCCTAGAGGCAGGGGAATGGAGGGGATGACCTCTGAAAACCTCTAACAACCTGTGAGACTTTGCAGGGACCTAGCAATCAGACTCAGAGGTGAGAAGCAGTTCCCTTCCCCTATCTGCTCCAGACCTGTGGCCTCATGGTGTTGCTCTGTCTGCCACTTGGGTTAGGATCCCAGTTAAATGCCTTTGACAGGTTTGACACGGCATCTTTTTCCTTACCTTGGGCCTTCAGATACTTCTTCCTCTAGGAGTCTTGTCTGATTGACCAGAGAAGAGAACATTTTGCCACCTTCATTGCCAAAGGGGGAGAGGAAAAGAAGTGTCTACCCGGAAGTCCCTAGAAAATGAGAACTTGCCGAGGGAAGGCCAACCCCCCTGTGTGTGCTGTGCTCAGCGCTCAGCCCACAGCCCACTGGTACCTATGAGCTCATGCAGACCACCACCGAGGCCCTCTCTTTCCTTCCTATGGCGCATCACCTGCAGAATGATCCTGCCTGAGGCCCATGCAAGGGGGAGAGTCTGCAGACCTCCCCAAGGGACAGCACCAAGACCCTGGGGAAAGCTTCTTCAACAGGACTTGGAAGGTCTGTGTCTGTCGAGTTCACCCCAGCCCCTGGCCTAGGAGGGCAGGGGTGACTGGCAGTGGCTGTACCCCTCACATGGGACCCCACTGCCATGAATCCAGGCACCTTTGCTCCATTCCCAGAGAAAGACTGAGGTGATGTCAATTCAGATGGCTCCAGGCCAGTCTTTTTTTTTTTTTTTTTTTTTAAGATTTTATTTATTTGACAGAGAGCGAGACAGCGAGAGAGGGAACACAAGCAGGGGGAGTGGGAGAGGGGGAAGCAGGCTTCCCTCTGAGCAGGGAGCCCGATGCGGGGCTCGATCCCCGGACCCTGGGATCACGACCTGAGCTGAAGGCAGACGCTTAACGACTGAGCCACCCAGGTGCCCCTCCAGGCCAGTCTTTTGCTGCGTCCCCCTGGGGGCTGCCTGGTGAGACACAGCCCTCAGACCTTCTGTCTAGAAGCGGCGACAGCATGTCAGCTCAAGCTCCAGGCTCGGAGCAGGGACTCTGGGGTCTGCAACTCTGCTTTCAGTAGACTCTGTCCCAGGCCTGAGCTGAACTCCTGATGGCACAGAGGCCTCAGGGTCTGAGCTTCTTAGACGCTGGCATTTTAACTTGGCTCTGGACTACAGCCTGCCTCTTGTTTCTCGTGGATCGGGTTATATTTCATAGGAAAGCATCAGGGAAATCTGTGGCATCTCCCAGTCCCTTCAGTGCTCCAACCCCCCACCGTGTCTCCTCCCTGGTCCTGCACCAGTGTTCCCCACCAGCCCTCCGCGTGCCTCAGGGCACAAGATCGTGTTCCCCTGTTTCTCCCATGAAGCTGGCCCCGCAGGGCTCTGGGGCCCTGGCCCCACTCACTCCAGCCACCTGGAGACCTGGTCTCAGGCACCACAGCCGCCAGGGTCATCTGTCTGCAAGGAGAGGACGGGGACAAGCTGGCGGCAGGCTGGAGAGTGTGCCAGAGGTCCCCTGGGAGAACGGCCCCCTTACAAGGCTGGTGTCAAGGTAAGGGCAAGTAGCAGAGCCGGGGGCTTGTGCGGACCAAGAAGCTTCCCTCCCTGCAGCCTCCTGCTTCATTCTGCATGGAATGCCAACTCTTTTATTGTTTTCCACCAAGAAGAAAGATTCTAGATTGTCCTGACAAGAGGTTTCAGGAGGGCCAACTGCCTTTCGGGGGAAGTGTCATTCCTGGAGCAGGCAGTCCTGGGGAGGGACAGCAAGGCCTGTTTCCCTTGGTGGTCTGCGGGGCAAGAGTCCTCCACTGGGGCTCAGGCCAGCTCATGAAACAGAGCTTCAGATTTTTTTTTTCTTTAATAGGCTCTATGCCCAATGTGGGGCTTGAACTCATGACCCCAAGGTCAAGAGTCACATGCTCTACCGACTAAGCCAACCAGGCTTCCCTGATCTTTCTTTCTTTCTTTTTTTTTAATTGAAGTCTAGTGGACACACGATGTTACATTAATTTCAGATGCACACATAGTGATTTGACAATTCTGTACATTACGCAGTAGAGCTTCAGATCCTGAAACAACTGATGTTGCCCCTAGAAAGCCAAAGGTTCCCTCCAGAGCTGCCAGGACAGCTGGGATTGTTCGGAAGGCGTCCCCCCTATGGTGGCAGGGGGATTCAGTGGCTCTGCAGACACCTGGCCTGTGTGCAAATCCCAACTCTGCCCTCGACCAGCTGTGTGATCTTGGGCGGGTTACAGACCACCTCTGAACCTGTCCTCTCATATGCAGGACGGAACTGACCCATTCGGAGCTCGTCATTCGGTTGCCAGTGGTTGTAAGGAGACTTCCGCAAAGGTCCTGGTACCGAGAAGGGCTTGAACCGGAGATAAGCTGCCGGGAAGCCCAGGCCTCCCTGTGAGAAGCACTTAAGCCCACGGCAGGCAGGAGGGCTCGTCCGCTCCTGCCCGAGGCCCCCAGCCCCCTTGCTGAGTATCTTAGTATTATTTGGAAGGCTCAGATCAAGCACTTACCCAGTGGTCAATGGAACTGCATTTTGTACTTCTCTGTGAAAAATGAAATGACCACATCTCAAACCCTGGAAAGCCACCTGGAGAGCTAGAAGCTGGGAAGGGACCAGGTCGCTTGGCGAGCTCTCCCCCACTGCTCCCCCCAATCCCATGGGGACAGAGGCAGGGGTGGAGTGGGATGGGAGCGGGTGTCACCGCCCCCACAGGGACCACAAGTGCTGGGGCCTATGTGGGCCTGGGGCTTCTTGAGAGCCAGCCCCTCCAAACACCTCCTGTGACCTGACTCATTCCTCCATCAGGAGGGAGGGATCACCACCATCCTGGGGACAGGGCGCTACATAAGGCAGTCCCGCCCTCACAGTTTAGGAGGCACGGCAGGCAGGGTGACAAGCTGACATCAACGTGCATGGGGCAGCCAGTGGGAGGCAGGGGAGCCCGCTGGCTGAGAGTTACTGCTTCAGCTGACGGCATCCCTTCAGGCTGGCCAGAGACTGCGGGCTCCCTAAAAAGGCCCAGCAGCCCCTTTCTCAGCCATTCCCAGACTGATGTTCCCTGACTCCTGTACTGGTGGTGGCTCAGGGACAAGGTCTTGGCATCTCCCAGAAACCCCCTTTTTTGGTTATCCCAGCCCTGGCCCTTTTCGGATCATTCCGGGTCTGCTTCCCCTATTTCAAAGCCCCCAGGGTAGGGAAACATTGTCTCCACTGGCCCCTGCAGGATGAGTTCTGAGGAGTCCCCTTCTATTCATCCCTTGTAGCTGCTCAAGAGCCTGTGAGGAAACTGGGAACGCCACAGGATGGGCTCAAGAAGGAGGAAGGCAATAGGGAATGGGGGCAGAGTATGGCTTTAACATCACCCCCTTGGGTTCACATCTCTGGAAACAAAATTTTTGGAGTGTTCAAGGGCTTATACACAAAGACCCATGTGTACACTCAGTTCCTGCCCATAACTGGAGTATATGGGGACATCTGAGTGGCTCAGTTGGTTCACCAGCTGCCTTTGGCTCAGGTCGTGATCCCGGCGTCATTGGATCAAGTCCTGGGAGCCTGCCACTCCCTCTGCCTGCCACTCCCCCGGCTTGTGCTTTCTCTCTGACAAATAAATAAAATCTTTAAAACAAAAGTCCTCTAAGAGGGGCGCCTGGGTGGCTCAGATGGTTAAGCGTCTGCCTTTGGCTCAGGTCATGATCCCAGGGCCCTCGGGTGGAGCCCCGCATTGGGCTCCTTGCCCAGCAGGGAGCCTGCTTCTCCCTCTCCCTCTGCCTCTCCCGCTGCTCAGCCTCTCTCTCTCTGTATCTCTGTGTCTCAAATGAATAAATAAAATCTTTAAAAAAAAAACAAACCCACAAAAATCCCCTAAGAAACAGGGGCTCAAAATGAAATTCCTAATTTTGGGGTGGGACTGTATCATCTGGTGTAAGGGCTGCAAAACTGTCTTCTCACCATGCCTTCTGGGACTCTGATGACTGCATGTCTGGAGCCCTCAGCCCCTGAGCAAGGCGGGAGGGAGGATGACAATGGCCAGCATGGGGGCCTGCACATCACAGGCGCCTCTGTAAATGCTTGTTGGGATGAGGGCAAAGTACACCAGCCCCAAATATTCTGCTTGGAGAACATCAGAAACGGGCAGGTGTCAGGCTTGGAGAGAACCCTTCCAGGTGACCCTGGTAGGGCCACTCAATGCCAGGGACCAGCAGATGTCTCAGCCCTCTTCTGCTCCCCAGCCTGAAGTCCTGTGGGTTGATGGTGCGAGAGCTAATCCACACCTAATCAACATGGCAAGCAGTGTTGGAGGCTTGTGCCCCCTTGTCCCCCAAAAGAATGTGGGCCAAAAAGAGCCTCCAAAAACCTGACCAGGGCTCCAGAGGGGTCATCCAGGGCACCTCCCTGGGGGAATGTGTGCACCTGGTAAGCTCTGAGCTGAGAAGCCAAGGCTCATGCAGTCACAGAGCTAAGAAAAGCTGTTCCCTGCAGACATCCCAGATGCCCCTTGCTACCCTGTCCCCACCCTGCTTGGTCTCTCTCTGGCTTGCCTGGGCTCTCCAGGACCAGCCTGCTGGGGGCGTGTGAATCAACTCTCGGGGTGGTGGGCAGGCTCCAGACCACTTGGCGGGATGTTCACAGCTGGTTGGGCCGAAGGTCTGGGAATGGCACCAAGCTTGCTGGGGAAGGGCAAGGCAAACTCGGGCTGTCCCTTTACCCCGTGAAGAAACTACACTCCAACACCGAAGGAGCTCGTTTCATGGTTTTGAACCCCATACTTCTAAAGGGCATGTTCCCCACCCCTGGCTGCCAGTCCACTGGAGAAGTCAAGTTCAATCCTCTGCCCCAAATCCTCAGTCCACAACAGCTTTCTAATACCTCTCCTCTCCAGCAAAACCATCGCTAAATTAATGAGGGCTCATCGATGTGCTATTGCTCCGCATGGACTTAGGAACCCCCGCAGCCCTGCGCTGGCTCTGCAGGCTAGTTACTGCCCTGATCCCTGGTTCATGGAAGAAGAAACGGAAGCCCAAGATTACACCGCTATTACGTGAGGAAGCAAGGACTCAGGTTCTAGAGGCTGAACTTTTTACCTCTATATTCCACTGTCGTGCGTGAGTGGGCTGCATGCCAAGCCATTCTGTTACCCAAATGCCTGGTGCAGATAGCCCTTCACCCCCGGCCGCCCAGCACTGAAATAAGACCGTCAATCCCAATATCCACGGCCGCCATTTATTTAGCGCTCACAAGGTGGGAGACGCTGTGCTAAGTGCTTTACCTAAGTCACCTGTCTAATTCAGTCCTCTGCACGGCCACCAGAGGAGGGCACGGCTCGGAGAGGTTCCAGCCTCCCGGGGAGGAAGCTTGGGGGATGGCTGGCAGGGGTGGGGGCCCTCGGGCTGCTGGCCGGTGGAAGCCGGAACCCTCATAATCAGAAGGTCTTCCTATCCCACTGTTCCAACAGGCTTTTTATCGTGGTCTCAGTGACCGTCACATTATGATAGCATCTTAGAAATAAGCCACGGAAAATTCACCCACTTTTGGACGGTGTTGCTCAGGGGCAGTTAGGGCCTCTGGGGGTCAGTGGTAATATGTTCTCCATTTTGCAGATGGTACCATTCTTAAACAAGTCACTGGAGTTCAAGCTCGGATCTCTTGGGTTCTAAAAAGATCATGCCCTTAACTCCCATGTTACACTCCCCACCATCAGACACTAAGGAATGAATGAATGCCAGGCTCCTGCCGGGTGCTCCTGGCAAAGCATATGACACAGACCTGATGTTAGCCACCTGGCCATCTGATCATTCTGTCAGACGCACGTCTGAGGAGTGACAACTCTGCCGGGTGCTGGGCTCAGCTCTGGGGACGCAGAGGTACCTGGGCAGGAATCTCTGGAGAGCTGGGAGAGGCACCTGGCCTTCCCTTGGATTTCATGGCCAGGCTAGAAGGAGGGGCCAGCTGGGAGGGAAGGGCCCATGGCTCTTGCTAAGGCAGGATTAAGGGGAAGACAGCCTCATGAGAATAAAAATCAAGGTGCTGGGACGGGGAAACCGTCAGGCTTGGAAGAAGAAATCCAAAGGGTACGTGGATGGGGGCAACGACCAGAAGCCGGGGAGGAGGGCTGCAGAGGAGAGCTGGCTGCCGAGGTGAGGGGCCATGTGGCTTTGCCGACTGAGGCCAACACTAGGCCCGAGCAAGTCCTCATGGCAAGGAAATGCATGTGGAGCACAGAGCCAGGCCATCCCACTGAGGAAGGTTCCATAAGGAGGGGGAGACACCTGAGCTGCCCCTGAAGGAGGAGGAGGAGTTTGAGGAGCGGGGAAGGAGCCCCGCGACCGCGAGCCGAGGAAGAGGCTCCCGTCTGCAGCCTCACCTGCCCTGCCCTGGTTCCCAGGCCCCAGCTTACAACTCTGATCCTTTACAGCGGTTCGGCACCCCATTCTCAGCCGACTAACCTCTGAAACAATGAAGCATCACACGTGGTCTGCTTTGGGAAGCCACCCCGGGCCCCCCAACCCCTGCCCGGGGCCCTCCCCCACAACTCCCAATCTTGGCTGCTATCACTCTGTCCCTTTGTCCATCTCTCCTATGGGACGGTGGCCAGGAAGTATGGCTTCTACTCACTGGATCCCCTGCAGATAGCACGGTGCCTGGTGCACCGTGGAGGCTTTTTTTTTTTTTAATATATTTATTTTATTTTATTTATTTGAGAGAGAGAGAATGAGAGAGAGCGAGCACGAGAGGGAAGAGGGTCAGAGGGAGAAGCAAACTCCCTGCTGAGCAGGGAGCCTGATGCGGGACTCGATCCCGGGACTCCAGGATCATGACCTGAGCCGAAAGCAGTCGCTTAACCAACTGAGCCACCCAGGCACCCACCGTGGAGGCTTGATAGCTGTTGAATGAATGAACGGATGAGGGAATGATGGCCACCAAATGAAGCCAGATATTAGTTTTGGAATGACGAGGCTCTAGAAAGCTTGTAGAATAAGGAGCTGAGCACAAATAAGTGAGTGGTGAATACAAACGACATTGAGGTCTATGTTAGAGGTGAAGGGGGGCACTCCCACCGCTCACACTGGCAGAGACAGATTCCAAGTCCGATATGCTGGCAGCCTCAGCGTCCAGTCTGGCCATAGGTTGGAGAGCGCCGAATGTCCGCCTTCTCAGTCTGGTCCAGATTTGTTACATATCCCCAACCCTACGTCCCAGTACTGTGGTGGGGGGCGGGGAGAGGCCCTCCTTGAGCAGGGGCCATGTTCCAAGGCCCAGGGCGGGCAGTCAGGGGTATGACAAGGGGCTGGGGTTACCGGGAGACTGAATGCATGTGATTCCACCCCACTTCTGGAAAGACAACCCAGGGACCTGCCATTCAGCAGGGCCAGCCGCAGAGCATTTCGAGACTAGTCACACCGTCTCCCTAGGGGGCCAGGCCTGAGACAGGTTCTGGGTCAGGCCCCAGGGCTACCTGTGCCCTCTGCTCAGTTTGTGCCCTCTGCTGGTGGCTCTCCTGGCTCCCTGTCCCTTCCCTCCGCACTGGGTCCGGATCAGGCCGGCCCAATACCAGGTTTGACCGTAGGGCGCACCCCTGTGTGTGTTACACTTCCTAGAGTCCACACCCAGAAGGCCTGTTGGGTCGGCGGCTGCCTTGGCCTACAGCCCTGAGGATGTCCAGAGCTGGAGGGGAAGGAGGTAGGAGCCGAGAGGCAGCTAGGCCAGCCAGGCCAGCCCCAGAGCCTGCCCACCAGTGACGTTCCTTAAAGGAATGCAGTAAACAAGGAGGAGCCCAGCCCCAGGGGGGCCAGAGGTGGGAGGCTAGGGGTGGGAGCGGAGGGCAGTGACAGCCAGTTTCTTCTTCATCTTCACCACTTCATCCCAAAGGACGGGGCAGCCGAGGAGAGGTCAAGTTTGTTTTACGAAACCAGAGACTTGCTAGCTTTAGGCTAAGAAGCTCGCCCTCAGAATTGTCATCCATTAGCTAGTTTTTTTAGTGACCTCTCTGGGCCGCTACTGGAAACATGATCTTTCAGGACAAGGCTAGGGTCCCCCTAATAACTCCGTTCTCAACCAGCCCACCGCTGACCTTGCTGCTGAGCAAGAGTGAGACTTCACACCTGCTAAATGTTACCTACTAAGGGGGGCGGGGATCACCACAGAAAGTTTAAATTCAGAATTTCCTTCCTTTTCAAGGCTAAATAGTATTCCATTATATCTCTATACCACATTTTGTTTATTCATCCATGGAGAGGCACTTGAATTGCTCCCAACTTTTCTGCTATTATGCATAATGCTGCTGTGAATATGAGTGTGCAAACATCTGTTCAAGTCCCAGCTGCTATGAATATGAGTGTGAAAACATCTGTTCGGTCCGCAGCTGCGGCTTTCAGTTCTCTGGGGTTTCTACATGGAAGTGGCATTGCGGGAACATGACCCAAATTCTGACTTCTCTGTTCCCCCCGCCTCGGCTGCTTCACCTCCTATCCTATCCTGCGTGTTAACCACATTTTTGCAAGTATCCTGCACGGGGATCACTACCACCAGCCAAAGCCCCAACCCTGAACTTGACTGACTCCTCGCCCATGCCACACCCCCTCACAGGCTGCTGGGCCCCGTGGGGCAAGCGGCCCACCCCCCTGAGTGGGACCGCTGCCCTCCACTCCCGCAGCCTTGCCTCCTGGGTGACATCAATGCTGAGCCCTAGCTCTAGAGTTAGAACGCCAAGGTTCTAGTCTTTACTTTTATGCAGTGTGGGGATGATATCCCTTCACAAGGTTCCGGGCCTTCAGTGAAGTGCTACGTGGGAGGCATTTGCAGCAGTGCCGAATTCACTGGAAGCTTGCAGTAAAAGTTAGCTGTCATGGTCTAGCTTCCCTGAGTTACAGCTCTTTCTCGGTTCTCCCACAGCATCTGTTTGAAGCTCTGATTCCTTCCCTCGCTCTCATCCCACTCCATCCCATTCTCAGCAGCCTATCTCCCCTACTTACTTCCCTGGAATCAACAGAAATCAACCAGTGGGAATTCTCCAACTTCCCACCATCCCTCCTACCATCTCTCCGCCATGTTCATCTCCTCTCCTCCCGGCCCCGGGAAGGATGAAGCACCTCTTCCTGTCCCAGGTTCACCCTGCCATGGGTTCTGGCTCCCACACTCTCTTCCATGGCCCTCACATGCCCACATCTCTCCCAGGTCAATCAAATCCATGTCTCGACCCCACAGTCCCTCTGGGTGCTGCCCCTTGTTGATAGCCTTTTTTTTTTTTTTAAAGATTTTATTTATTTATTTGAGAGAGAGAGCAAGAGAGCAAGCACAAGTGGGGGTGGGGAGGGGCAAAGGGGGAAGGAGAAGCAGACTCTCTGCTGAGCAGGGAGCCCGACACAGGGCTCGATCCCAGGACCCCGAGATCATGACCTGAGTCAAAGGCAGACGCTTAACCGACTGAGCCACCCAGGCGCCCCATAGCCTTTTATACCCAAACTTCCCCCAAAGAATTCTTGTAAAATCCCTACTCATTCCTGGATCCAACACAATCTCGCCTCAGCCTCAACATTCCATGGAAATGAGTTTCATCCAGATCATTACTGACCCCCTTATTGCTAAATCAGATTTATATCTTGTATTCTTCATCTTGCCTAATTGCTTGGGAATCTCATGCCTCTTGAATGTGGGTGCTTTCAAGGTCTTCTTTGAAGCCTCCTTTGCTTTCACGTTTAGGCCCTCTCCCTGGGTGACCCCATCTACTCTGAGGGCACGAGCTGTGTTCTGTGTTCTGATATCTCCTGAAGCTGTATTCCTGGGCTGGACACCATAGGCAGACGTTCAGACCCTTGTATCCAACTGTCAATCAAACATCCTGGTGGGTGTGTCCCCACAGGTCTCAAAAACTGAGCTCCCCTTGGCTCCCCACCGCCATGCCCATTCCTGCTCCATTCCCTGTCTTGGTGAATGGCTCCTCCAAGTATGTGGTGCCTCAAATCAGAAATCCTGCTAGGAAGAAGATGGGAGGAGTACGTGGGGAGAGGCAATGTGGACCCCTCTGTCCCCATGCATCTCTTCTTCCCAATCCCAAGGGGCTGGGGGGGCGGGGGGGAAGGCTGCGAAATAAACACATTGGATAAAAGACAGTCTATCCCCTTATCTCCGACCCTCAGATGATGCTACCTCCTTCCCATCGCTCCGCTCAGTCCCTCCTCTGACCTCACTGATGCGTCCAGGCGGCTGTCACTTCTCCCTGGGGTTACTGCAGACCCCTTCCTGTCGGCTTTGCTGACCTCTTCCAGGACGGTCTTCACACCAGCACAGCGACTATGCTGCCCGAAACCTTCCAGTGGTTCTCCAGCGCCCCTGGGATCAAGTCTAGACCCACTGGCCCGTCCTCACTTGGCCGCTGACCGCCCTGTCACCACCTTCCTGCCCGCGCTGCCACTCAGCCCTGCTCCCTGCTCTTGGCTCTGGCACCGAGCCAGCTCCTAGGCCTGTGCCGTCATGTTCTCACTGCTTGGAGAGCTCGTCCTCCCTCATTTCTCCTGGTAAATCCTTACCCCAATTCTTGACCTGGAGAGGTGTTAGCTTAGATCTTTAATTCATCTGTATTTTATTTTGGAGTGTGATGTGAGATAGTAATCTGTTTTTGAAACAGGTATCTAATGTCTGAATTACATTTATGATAAAAAAAAACCCAAAAGTCGTTTTATATATTAAAAAAAAGAAAATTGTCTTTAAATAATTCAGTTTCGTAGCAAAAAAAAAAGAAAGAAAGAAAGAAAGAAAGACAAACCAAGACCCCTCAGGCCAGTGGCAGGAGGAAAGCATGGAAGAGATGGGAAAGGACAGAGAGCTGAGTGGTGATTCCCCATCGTGAGGCCCAGCTGGGCTGTGCCAGGACCTGCCATGGAGCCTGACCCTTGCCTGGTTCTGTTCCAGCGATTTCGAAGTTAGCCTGGTGGTAAATATTATGCCTAGCAGAAATGCCAGAAGAGCGTCAGGCACCGCCTCCAACCCCAGTGTAAACATAAACACAGTTCATTTTTACCTCCCAGGATGATCTCTGGTGGGGTTGAGTGGTGGCTAAGAAAAAGACAGTGCATTTAGGAACCTGGGAAATGACATCTTCTGACGCAGTCCACCTCAAGACCAGGCTTCACATGGGGAGCAAATGCCATCCATTGCAGTTTCTGCATTGCCCTTATAAGTGATTGGGAGGGAAGGAATATTCTGGAAAAGAGAGGGATGTGCAAACTTGGGTGGTTGGGCTCTTGCACTGAATGTCTCACCAGACTCTGCCAGAGGGTATAGTGCTCCTTGACTGCTCTGAGTCTTTAAGGGTAAGGATGTCTTGTGAAAGGGATAGTAAATAGGAGAAGAAGATGGGACGGTGAGGGGTGGCTCTGTGGTTCTTGGTCCCCTCCAAGGAGCCCAAGAAGAGCCACCAAGAGGCACCAGCAAGCAAGGGAGGGCAAAGAGTGTCTACTTTTCACCAAGACCCTTATTTCTCCCGCCGAGGGCGTCTGCATTTTACTGCTAGTGGGGAAAGATGGGCGGAGTGGGGGGCAGGGTTCAAGGTGAAGGTGTCGCTTTATGGCTTGTGCTGGCCAGACCTTCATAGGCAGCACTGTTCGGGTTTCTTTTCGGAGTCTTATTATGGATCTTCTCTATAATGAAGGATCAGGCTCCAGTGCTCTCTGCAGACCTACGTGTTTTGCCAACTGGTCTGGTGACTCATACTGGGAAGCTTGTAGCAAACCCCATTTTTGGAGAAGCCAGGAAATCTCTTTGTAGAAACAAACAAGTCCCTTTCGTGCTCAGCTCTCTGAAATGCCTACTTTCTGCTTCTTTACTTCATCCCAGCATAGACAAAAACCCCAGCGAGTTTGGAAAACATTGTAAAGAGCTACTTAAATGTAAGCTATTTGTCCCAGAGTGCTGGGTCTCACTTAGGTCCCAGGGGGTAGCAGGAGGAACATGCTGTCCCCTTGCCTCCTGGGGCCAAGAGCTGCAGCCCTGGCTCGTACCCGGCCACAGGCTACAGTGGTCTCATCAGGGCTGGTTTCATGAGCATGCTCTGTTTAAGCTCGTCTGTCACCATCTTGAAAGTCTTAATAATTATCGAACAAGGAGCCCTATGTTTTAATTTTATAGCAGGTCCTGAAAATTGTGTAGCCAGTCCTGGGCCTAATAGAAACACAGAAGCAGAGGATGTCAGGGGTAGAGCAGGTCCCTGCCTTCCTGCTTTCACTGTGTTCAGGAAAGGCACCCCGATTCCCCAGACCCCCCCACCCCAGGACGTCGGCCTTGATTCTTCCTGCTCCCACACCACATTTCCTCCATCCCACCTTCCTAGTAAGTCTCTGATGAGCCCTCCCCGTCCGTCTGCCACTGCCGTGCTGGGGTCACCATCATCTCTTGCCTCCCAGCTGGGGTCCCTGCCTCCCGTCTTACTCCTCTCTTCAAGACATCTGCACGCTGTAGCCAGAGAGAGCTTTCTGACATGGAAATCTGATCAGTGGCTCCCAGGCTTTCAGGAGGAAGTCCAGACTTCTTAACTTGGCACGCAAGGCCTCCTTCGTGATCCGCCCGTGCCTGCCTCAGCATGCTGTGTGCACCGGGCCCGCACCGGGGTCATGAGGAAGAGCAAGTGTGCCGCTCTAGCTCGCTCCGCCTGTGAGCGCAGTTCTTGCCACCCAGAATGCCCGCTCGTCTTCTCTGCCTGGCGAACCCTTCCTGTTCTTCTTCTCTTCCTCCTCCTTTTTCACTTCTTACTATGGGAAACTTCAATTGTACACAAAACGAGAGGGACCAGCATAATGAGCCTCAAGGTGCCCATGGCCGGCCTTCCACAGTTACTGACATCGGGCCAATCTCGCTTCATCTATATGCCTACCCACATTCCTCCCATCCTCACATGACTTGGAGGCAAATCCCAGGTATGTCATTTCATTCATAAATATTTCAGTATGTATCTTCAAAAGACAGAAAATTTTTAAAAAGCTGGAATACCATTCTCTTTTTTTTTTTTTTTTTGCAGGGTGCAGAGACATTTATTCCAAAGTCCAGCAGACTGGCCAGGGGCCTCTACAATGTGAGCAGGAAGAAAGAGCCTACAGAAAAGGTAGGAGTTGTAAAATCGCTTTAATTCGGTTGGAATACCATTCTCTTACCTAAAAAACAAAGACTAGTAATTTCTCTTAATGGCCCGTCAACACTCAGAACAAGGGCCTCCTCACTGGCCCTCCTCCAGGCCCTGGGTTAGAACCACCCCCGCAACCCCCGCCGGCCCTGTGCTGGTTGAGCTGCCCGCTATCCCTGAACTTGTCACAGTTTACTCGCCTGTTCCTGGACTACATGATGAGCAACTTGAGGACCAGGACCAGACCTTTATTTCTGTCCCCAGCACCTGGCCTAGCAGAGTGCGTTGCACATAATAAAGATTTGCTGGAATGAAAAGAAAATATTTCAATCCTACCTACAGTGTCCCTTCCAAACAGGTTGTACTTGCATACTTCCCCTAACAGGGAGCTCAGTTCTTGGCTTCAGAAGAAGCCAAGACTTCTTCTTTTTTAAAGCTGACTTAGAGGGCGCCTGGGCGGCTCAGTTGGTTAAGCGACTGCCTTCGGCTCAGGTCATGATCCTGGAGTCCTGGGATTGAGTCCCGCATCAGGCTCCCTCTGACCCTCTTCCCTCTCGTGCTCTCTATCTCTCATTCTCTCTCTCTCTCAAATAAATAAATAAATAAAATCTTTAAAAAAAAAAAGCTGACTTAGAAATCCCTCCTGGTTCCGGTTATATCCCTGGGGTCCTACAAAACAAGGCTGCCCCTTCTCCTCTATATGAGTACTCGGTACATATTTGAGACTTATGGCTTCTTCTCCCTGAGGCCGGCCTTCTCCAGGCTAAAGGTGTTCATTTGTTAGTCTGAGCCCACATCATTCTGATCTGACTAGAACTTTCTGGGTTATCTTGGTTCTGCTGCTTAAAAGTTCAGTCTCTCTCAGGTTCAGATAATTTGCAGATATGGTAGGTGTGCCTTCTAGATCTCTATGCCCACTGGACAGGGCAGCATGGAGGACAGAGCTCTCTGGCACCCTGACAGAAACCTCTAGGGAGCCACCACTCACATCCCACCTTCCAGTCCACATCTGTCCATTCTGGCCCCTAAGCTATTATGAGAGGCCTTCTCCGGAGTCTCCTAAAGTCTCTGGAGGGGACAGGACTATGGAAGGGAGAGGGGACTGTCGGCTTCAATGCTACCTCCACTCACTGCTGACTTTTCCGGGGGGTTTTTACCCTAGTAAAATGATACACCTTGAGCCACAATTTCCCAGGTTTCAGACACTTGCTAGTTGTTCTGGAAACTTCCTCCTTTTGTGATACAGGTCATTACAACCCCCAAATGCAGCTCCCTTCCAGCAGCTGAGGCCTGAGGAGGCACAGGTTCTCTGTGTGCCAAGGCCACAGACAGGGGGATCACCCTTGTTGGCTGAGAGAGGAAGCACACTGGGGAGTCCATCAGAGTTAGGGAACAGCCTGAGCATTAAGCTGAATCTTTAAGCTCCAGGAGAACTGGGAGCTGGGGCTGGTCATTCCACTGGGGGGAAAGAAAGGGAAATCAAGATGTAGGGAGAAGAGAGGCAGCAAATAAGGGTGCCAATCCATTCCATCAGGGATGTCAAGTGGCTTCGACACAGTCCAGGACCCAGTAAATACACAGTGGGAGGGAGAGCCTGGAGGAGGTGGGAGTAAAGCTTCAGGGGAGGTCACTTGGGCACAGGAGACAAGGGAAGGACTTTCCTAGCAGAGGGAACAAGACAGGCAAAACATGTGATTATTGGAGCACAATACATCCAGGGATGGTTGGAAAGTTCTTTGTAACGGGAGGGGGGCTGAGGAAGTGGGGGTGAGACAGGAGACCAGAACTGTACCCTGAGCCAGACCATGACAGACTTCACACATCACGCTACAGGATGTGGGCTTCACCCAGTGGGCGACGGAGGAGCATAGAGATTCTTTAACCAGAGACGTGACCATCAGATTTGTGGTTTAGAAAGATAGCCTTGGCAGCTATTTGGAGAATGGAGTCGAGGCTGGGAGGAACTGGAGGGAAAGAGACCAGGTAGGAGCAATCACAAAAGTCCAGGCAAGAAGTGATGAGGTCCTGGACCACGGCTGAGCAGTGAGCACAAAGAAGAGGAGATGAATTCTCCAGATACTTCTCGGGGTCCAGTTAACCTGATTCAGTGAAGCGGGGAATAACAAAAAGAGTGGAAGATGACTGTCAAGATGCCCAGTCTGGTCGACCAGATAGATGGTGATGCTTATAGCCGTAGCAAGGACTATGGACGGTGAGGATGGGAATTGAGATGATGAATTGTTTTGGCCATGACAAAACTTAAATGCCTAACAAGTTGGCATTAATAAGCATCTTTGGCTCAGGCAAGAGATCTGGGCTTGAGCTGTGGATTTGGGAGTTGTGGGTGTGTAAGTAACAACGAAAACCATCAAGAAGAGAAGAGGGATTTAGAGAATAGAAGCATGGAGACTGCCACATTATTTAATAAAATAAAACCCATATTCTTTGAGGTTAGCAAACCATCTGAGAGACACTTCACACCAACTAGGCTGGCTATAATAAAAAAGACAGACAATAATATGTCAGGGAAGATATGGAGAAAATGGAACTCTCATATGTTCCTGGTGGGAATGCAAAATGGTGTAGCAACATTGAAAAACAGTTTGGCAGTTCCTCAAAAAGTTAAATATAGAGTTTTCAGGGGCGCCTGGGTGGCTCAGGTGGTTAAGCGTCTGCCTTCGGCTCAGGTCATGATCCCGGGGTCCTGGGATCGAGTCCCGCATCAGGCTCCCTGCTCCTTGGGAGCCTGCTTCTCCCTCTGCTTCTCTCTCTCTCTCTCTCTTTCTCTCTCTCTCTCCCCCTCTCTCTCCCTCTCTCATGAATAAATAAACAAAATCTTAAAAACATAAATAAATATAGAGTTTTCATATGACCCAGCAAATTCATGCCTATGTGTATACCCAAGAGAATTGTAAACATAGGTCTACGCAAAACTTATACACGAATATTCATGGCAACATTATTCATAATAGCCAAAAGTGGAAACAACCCAAATATCCATCAAATGCTGAGTGGATCACCAAAATGTGGTCTCTATGAAGGAATGTTATTCGGCCATAAGAAAGAACACTACAACACGGATGAACCTTGAAAGATATCATGTGAAAGAAGCCAGACCCCAAAGACCACATATTGTGTGACTCCATATCAATGAAACACCCAGAATAAGCAAAACCATACAGACAGAAAGTAGATTCATGGTTGTAGAGCCTGGGAAAGGGGGAGAGGAACTGGGGAGTCATTGCTAATGGGTACGGGGTTTCCCTTTGGGGTGATGAAAATGTTTTGGAATTAGGTAGTGGTGTTGATTGTACAAATTAGTGAATATACTAAAAAAGCTACTGAATTGCACACTTTATTGTTATTATTTTTTAAGATTTTATTTTACTATTTTTTTAAAGATTTATTTATATATTTTAGAGAGAGTGAGTGCGGGGGGGGGGGCGACAGAGGGGGGGAGAGAGAGAATCTCAAGCAGACCTCCCCCTGAGTGCGGGCCCAACGTGGGGCTCGATCTCACAACCCATGACATGAGATCATGACTTGAGCTGAAACCAAGAGTCAGATGCTCCACTGACTGAGCCAGCCAGGTGCCCCTAAGATTTTATTTTTAAGTAATCTCTACACCCAATGTGGGGCTCGAACTCACAATGCTGGGATCAAGAGTCACATGCTGAGCCAGCCAGGAGCCCCTGAATTTCACACATTAAAAGGGTGAATTTTGTGGCTTGTGAATTGTATCTTAATAAAAATAATTTAAAGATAATGAAGGGAGATTTTAGTCTTAATTGCACAATGACAGAAGGGTTATACTAAAAATCTTATTTTATATACTATGCTTATCTTCTCTTGCTTTACTTTCTAAAAGATAACGATTAAATAAAAAACTGAAAGTATAAAAACAAAAAAGCCCCCAAAGACCTATGTCAGAGGCCGCAGTTGGAAACGCTACATTGTAGACCAGCACTATCCAGTGGAAATATAATGTGAGTTATATATGCAATTTTAAATGTTCTAAAGTAAAAAGAAACAAGTGAAACTAACTTTAATGTTTTGAAGACATACAAAGTATCTTTTCAATACATGACCAATATAAAATTATTAATAAGATTTTACATTCTTTCTTTCTTGCTAACTCTAAAATCTGATGTGCATTTCACACTTACAGCACAACCCAATTCGGACCGGTCCCATTTCAAGTCCTTGATAGCCACGTGTAGCAAGTGGTACCATATTGGACAGTTCAGATCTAGAATGATGGTCACTTCCCATTTGGGCCAGTTGTATTTTCCTCTTTGTATTTGCATGTATGATGAACAATTTAAAAAACCTCTAAATAATAAAGGGTTTGTGTGATTGGCTCCAGTGTCATTAAGAAGAGGCAAGCTGGAAAGACCACAGCCTCTTCCACAGCTGGGCTTGGGGAGAAGAACCTCAAGAGAGGTTCTACATTAGGGAGAAGGGTGAAGGGAGCCAGAGCACAAGGGTCCTTCAGGATGGGAGAAGGATTCACCCCAGAACAGCCAGGAGTGTTTCCTGACCGCCTTCCCGGGGGTCTCTCTGAGGGCAGGGAGGCCAGTGCCCACCTTGGCTGACAGTGTTTGCAGGATGCCACACAGTGACAAGAAAGCTGCAGCCAAGAAGGCCACCAGGACTGAACCCATCCTGGAAATGGGCACACAGGGGATGTCTCATCAATGCTGACTGAACAATCGCATCTCCCATTTAAGTGGAGGTCCAAAGGGAAAGCCCAAGAGACAGATTGTTTTTTTCTAAGTTACGCAGTTTGTTGCAACCTAAAGTTAGAAGAAAGCATTCAAGGGGCACCTGGGTGGCTCAGTCGTTAAGCGTCTGCCTTCGGCTCAGGTCATGATCCCAGCGTCCTGGGATCGAGCCCCGCATCAGGCTCCTTGCTCACCGGGAAGCATGCTTCTCCCTCTCCCACTCCCCCTCCTTGTGTTCCCTCTCTTGCTGTGTCTCTCTCTGTCAAGTAAATAAATAAAATATTTAAAAAAAAAAAAAAGAAGAAGAAAGCGTTCAAGACCTTCCTCGGTCAGCAGCGGGGAAAACTCTTTAAGTCTTAGTTTCTTCATCTGTCAGGCAGGTTAGAGCCTGCTTCAAGGGAGGCTGATGGCGGGATCAAGTGAGATGGTGTAGATGGGAGCAGCTGAGTGCCTACTTACAGGCTACTGGGTGTAAGAGACTCTTCGATTTGTCTTGGGAAGGAAAAACGACTGCCTCATGACCAGGTATTATGTTTTGGCTACAGTACTTTAGACTGGCTTTGGGGCAGTGCCCCCTGGAAGCAGGAGGAGGGACTAACTAAACTTGACAGCCTCCCTACATCTGGAATTTTCCAAGGCTGAAGCCTTGATTCTCTTTTTAAGTGCTAACAATTCCTTCCTCCCAAGACAAAAGGAAGCCAGGCACACGGTGCACATGAACGGATCTATTCCTGGGAGCCACAGTGATGAGGAGGCCGAGGTTTGGCCCGTTTGGCAGATATCCCATCAGGAACTTGATCCTCTAGAAAACAGCGTGTGTGACCTCACGTTCACCTGGGCTGTGGACTGTGTCCCGGGAGTGACCATCGGTCCCTTCCCTTCCAGCGTCCAGGGGGTCTTTCCTCTCCTTTCGGAGTTTTGTTGCCCCCAGCTGGCTGTGAGTCTCAGCTGGGGGACAGTGTGCTAACGGTTCTATTTATCATCCTGTTTGGCTGGCTCCACCTCTCTGCGGATGGGTGCCAAGGGCCAAGGGAAGGAGCCTGTGCTCTGGGGATCTGTTTGGGCCCTTGGAAAATATATTTATTAGAAACCAAGTAAATGTCCAAATATAGACATATGGCTCAACCCAGCCATATGATGCACTATGCTAACATCCACTGAAAATGATGTTTAGGAAGAATTTTCAGTGACATGGGAAAATGACTCCACTACGATAAGAAAAGAAAAAAAGGAGGAAACACAATTTATGTGTTTATGTGTGAGTGTATACAATGGCCTCAACCACAAAAGGAAAAGTTCCCACAGACACATACACCCCAAAAAACTGCCAGTGGCTACTATCTTAAGCTAATGAAACAGGATTGTTGGTTATTTTTTCCCTATGTTTTGTATATTGTCTATAACGAGCCTTATGACATTATACAGGTATCCTTCCCTTTACGAAAGTTTGCGTTGCGCCACTTTGCTTTCACGGGCCGGCATTACTACCTGTTTTCGCTAACTGAAAGAAATCTGAAGCAGATTTTCCCTTCTCCAAAAAAAGGGGAAAAACAAAAGAGGCATTCAGCATTGGTTTTGCAGGGAGCCCTCACAGAGGCAGCACGTACCCCGAGCAGCAGCTAGAGGACCCCCCTACACCCCCCTGCGCCTTCCGCCAAACTCCCCCCACCAACTACACTCAGCATCCAGTCCCCGGAGCTTTGAACTGTGTCTGTGAGCATCTGTGCAGCATCCAGTCCCCAGAGCTTTGAACCGTGTCTGTGAGCATCTGTGCTTTATCTCCATTTATTCTGTGCATCTGTTAGCAAGATGTGTCCTAAGGTATCAGAAAAGCCTAAGAGAAGTTATTTTGGGGGTCTGGGAGTGCTCAAAAATTTTTCCATATAAATTGGTGGTAAGTGTTTCTTTGTTTTATGCCATTTCTGCTTGCAACAGGTTTCATAAGAAGGCCTTGTTTTTCAATAGTGGGGGAAACCCATAATTATAAGTTATTTTTTGAAGAAAGTCCATCTAGAAATAACACCTCTATGCTTATGTACCGCCCCCTGTTCCCGCCCTTAAGGCAAAGATTACAGACTGGAGGGAAAAATCTCCTTGACCACTGGAGTCTTCAGCACTCTGAGGTCATTATTAAACATCTTCTTGGTGATTTTGAATACATTATATTTTTCAGCGCAGTGAAGGACCAGAGACAGACAGGTTATCACTAAGTGGCGAGCGCAAGAGATGCCGTTGGATCAGTTGAGATGATTCATCTTGGGGAAACTTGGTAGAAGCAAGATGGCTCAATGTCATCCTTTCTCAACTGGGATTCCAGGAGAAAAATTAAGTCCTCAACACCTGAAGGCATCCATTGTATGTACTGAATTAATTTCTTTCTTATATATCTAGAATGGGACCTGCTATTTAGCATCTTTGGGAGAATTGAGGAAATAATCACTCCATTAATTTTCTGTAGGGCTTAATTCTCTTGCAGAACCCTGACTGAGAAAAGCTGATTGTTTGTCTACGGGGACCTAATCCCAGCCTCGCAGTTCTGGCTTCAGCAGGGCAAGTCTGTGTCTACATGGCCATGGAACTGGTATATCAGACCTCCTGGGTCATCATACTCACATATCTGAACACTGGGCCTCCCAAAAGCATAGGCTCTATGAATCCCAAGACAGCTCTCCTGCTATGTGTGTGTGATCCAAAGAGATAATCTGCTTATAGCAAGTTCTCTAGAGAAGCCATATTACTTTTTTTCTAGACCTAGAGGCAAAAGGCTGAACTTCTCCGGATACTCCAGGGAAGTACTCAGATAATGGGAGCTGCTGGCCTTGGCTGGCTGTATACAGAACAAATTCTGTCAAATTCTTACTCTCCTCTTTAGGGTGTATCTGTGGCCCCAGAGATCATGGGCAAACTTGATCGGGTCAAGCTAAAAATGTCAGCCTATAATCTCAGATCCCTAGGGAGCTGGGAAAGAGAAGAACAAGGAAGGGAAATAATGGAAAAAGTTAAAAATGAATCCTTGAGGCCCATTCTGTCCTGAAAGGAAAATATGGCAATGACCCATCCCAACAATTCAGATTCCAGAGTGTAAACTTGTGGACTGATTTAATTGGTTGTTTACAGAAACTGGGAAAAAAGAGTCACTGCCAAATTGCCTTTCATTTGAGGATTTGGACATAAAAATTATATTTTCTTTTTATTATTATTATTTTTAAGTAAGCTCTACACCCAATATGGGGCTTGAACTCATGACCCAAATTCAAGAGTTGCATGCTCTCCAACTGAGCCAGCCAGGCACCCCCAACATCGCATTTTCAAATTATCTCAGAAGAGTTTAGATGAATTCATAACTCCTGCAGATTCAGTCAAGTATGACAAGAATGGCATTTGCAAACCATTTGTCCCTCATTGGCTCAACATTTACTGAGCCAGGCACTGTGCTCCCTGCTGGGGACACGGAGACTAGTAAGAGTCAGGCCTTGCTCTTAAGAAGTCAGGGGAAGGCACAGAAACAGGCTAAGCCGAAACAATGTGTTAGGTGTGTGTCCTGCAAAAAGTGACGGGAGCTGCGGACAGATGGTGCTTGGTGAACACAGGGGTGGAGCACACAATCCAGACTGGAGGGATCGGGGAAGTAGGAAGCTGTCACCTGAGCTGAGCCTTGAAAGAATCCAAGTTAGCGAGGCCCAGGGTGGGGCCAACATCCCAGTCAAAGGTGACGGTTGGTGCAAAGGCACAGAGGAAGCGTGGCACCGCTGGAGGACCAGTTGTCACGTGTAACTGTAGCAAAGGGTAAAAGTCAAGGAGAAGAATATTAGTAGCTACAGAGATCGGGAGGCGTTAGGTTGCCAAGGGCCTCCTAAGCCACACTAAGGAGGGTGAATTTGATCATGGAAGCTATGTTGAGCAACTGAAGGCTTTTACGCAGGACAGTGTCATGATCATGATTCTATTTTATAATAAGACACTGGCAGCTGTGGGGAGGATGGATTGCAATGGGGGCAGAAGAGAGACAGGGAGATCAGTTGGGAGGTCACAGCATTCTTAGGGCTGGTAAGTGATCTGGGTGACAGCAGAAGCACCACAGGGGGAGGGGTGGAGCCGAGAGGGGTGGCACAGGTAGAGGCAATAGGGTTCCATCACTGGGAGAGTCTGGGAACACCGAGAGGGCCCAGAGTTCTGACCTAGGTGTGCTTCCATTTACCCCAGTGTAGAATGCAGGAGGAAAGGCAGGCTGGGGGGTTGGGGTGGGGTGACTGTGATTAATTTATTTTTAGACTCGTTGAATCTGAGACACTTGAGGGGTCCAAAAAGCAAGTGAATGATCTAGAACTCTAATAGAGATCTAGGCGAGAGATTGAGACAGAGCATATGCGTGGTAGCTGAAACCGTGGGGTTGGATGAGGGTACCCACGAAGACGGCCTCGGGAGGGCAGGGCCCTGAAAAACAACAATAGTGAGGCGTTCAGAGGACGGGCTGCTCTCAGAGGAGACAAGGAAGGAACAGCTAGAGAGAGAAAGAAAGCCAGGTAGCTGAGTGTGGTGTCTTGGCCCCAAGGGAAGTATTTCGAGAAGGAGAAAGTGGTGGAATACCACAGAGTAAACAAACAGGGTAGGGACTAAGAAAGCATCCCCTGGGTGCACAACGAGGAGGTCCGCAGAGACCTGATGGAGGTTGAGTCAGTGCAGGGGCGGGTGGTGTGAGAGCGAGTGTAGATCCGATTCCCTGCAGCTTCACTATGAAGGAAACGACAGAAGGTGGGAACTAGAGAGAAAGAGCCAGGGGGAAGGACAGTTGAAGGGGAAAGAGAGAGAGAGAGAGAGAGAGTCTGAGAGAAAACAGATGTTTACAGGAGCAAATGTTCCTGAGAAGACAGGAGCGAAAAGTGGGTGGGGGCATCAGCCTGGGACAGGAAGAGGGACATCTTTTCCACGAGATGAGAGAGTGGCGAACCCGGTGTGGGGCTTTATCCCAAGACCCCGGGATCATGACATGAGCTGAAGTCAGACGCTTAACCCACTGAGCCAGCCAGGCGCCCCGAAGGGCAAATCTTAATAGTAGGGCTCAGCAGGACAGCCGGCAGGATATGGCCAAAGGACTCGACAGCACTCTAGTTGCTCCCAAAGATGGACACCATTAGAAATGATGATGGTGGCCCCCACTTTATGATATGCCTACTGTTTGCAAATCACTGTCATGCACTTCTTCGAACTTTTGTACTCTTCAAATTAGGCAGTATCATTGTTATTTGCAGGTGAAGAAATGAAAAGTTCACTCTGCATTTTCTATGACCCAGCAATTCCACTCCTAGGTACATACCCAGCACAAATGAAGTCATAAGTGCACCAAAAGATGTACAAAAATGTTCACAGGAGCATTGTTTATAATAGCCCCAAACTGTAAAACAACCCAAAGTCCATTAACAGTGAAATGAATACATAGATGATGGCATGTTCATACAATGAAACACTCATGGAATACTCTACAGCGGTGAGAGCGGAAAAAAGGCTGCAGACAATGTGGTTGAATATCGCTAACATAAAGCTGAGTGAGAGAAGCAGAATACGGGGTGCCTGGGTGGCTCAGTCAGGTAAGCGTCTGTGTTCGGCTCAGGTCATGATTCCGGGATCCTGGGATCAAGTCCCACATCGGGCTCCCTGCTCGGCGGGAAGCCTGCTTCTCCCTCTCCCACTGCCCCTGCTTGTGTTCCCTCTCTCGCTGTGTTTCTCTCTGTCAAATAAATAAATAAAATCTTTAAAAAGAACAATTATCAAAAATAAATAAATACATAAATAAAAAGTAAAAACAATTATCGGGGGGCCTGGGTGACTCAGTCGGTTGAGTGTCTGCCTTCAGCTCAGGTTGTGATCCTGGGCTCCCTGCTCAGCGGGGAGTCTGCTTCTCCCTCTCTCTCTACTTGCTGCTCCCCCTGCTTGTGTTCTCTCTCACTCTCTGTCAGAGAAATAAAATCTTAAAAAAAAGTAGAATACAAAAGAACACCTACTTTATGATTTTATATATATATATATGTATATATATATATAAATAAAATTTAGAAACAGGCAAGACTAACCTATGGGGTTGGAGTCAGGGTAGGGGTTCCTGTGGCAGGGAGGAAGGGGGTAGAGCTGGAGAGGAAGCAGAGGGTGGGTGGGGGGCCCGCAGTGCTGGCAACATTCTCCTTCTTATTCTCTCTCTCAGTCTCCTTCATTGGCCCCCTTCTCTTCTTCTGATGCCTAAATGTTGGGGTAGTGGAGGGCATGGTCCTTGGCCCTCTGCTCTTCATCCACAACTTCTCCCTGCGTGATCTCTTCCAGGCCCATGGTTTTAACTATCATTTATATACTAATGGCTCCCACATGGACTCTCCAGCCCCACCACCCCACTGAGCTCCCAACTTGTGAGAATCCTCACCTTTGTGAGAATTCATGACACTCTACATTTGTGTTTTGGACACTTTTCTGTATGTGTTTTATATTTCAATAAAAACAAGGTGTTAGAAAAAAATCCATTATTGTCAAGTACAAAATGAGACTCAGAAAAGGCATTAAAGAACACAGCGAAAAGAAAGTAAAGCTTATAAATGTTCAATATTTGTCTGAGGCCACGCAGCTAGGAGACAGTCAAGCCAGGAGTGAGCCCCAGGTGCCCCCCTGACTTGCCTTGCAAACCCAGGGCCGTCAGCTGTGTGCTGGGAAGGGACCTGTGCCCTCCCTCCTTCTTCTTGGGCACAGGTGGCCTTGGGGACAGAAGATGGATGCACTGGAGGTGAAAATCGACTGGATTTTCAAGGAGCTCTGGAGCTGGCTATTGTCTGTTGACTGTTCACGTGCCAGATGTACGATCCGGAAGTGTTTTCGTGTTTTCTCTACCCCACCCAGGGAGCACTGAGCAGTTTTCTTGCAACCTGACGTTTAACCTCTGACTACGGTCACAGCCTTGTCAGTTTCTCCCCACTTCAGTCCAGCCCGTGTCCGGCCGCCGGGGGGATCCTCCTGGAGCAGCACCGTGCATGTGTCAACACAGACCAGACCAACCTCCTCTCCCCCTGACCACATTTAGCAACCTGCCTGCATCCTTGCCTGTCTCCACTGTCTTCCTTCCCAGGAGCAGAGGTGACCGCCTTCTGCCAAGGCCAACCCCTCCACTCCAGTGCATTCCATCTCTTTCCCTGCTTTTTCCAGTGCCATCGAGGGTTCCCTCTCTACTGAACCAACCCCCTTAGTATATAAACATGCTATCATATTCCATCTTAAAAAAAAAAAATTCCCCTTTGATTCCACATTTACTTCCAGCTGCCGCCCTGCTTCTTTGCTTCCCATTAGAACAAAACTGGGAAAAAAAACCCGAAGACACCTGTCTGTATTCTCTATCTCCAGTCCTCACGGACCATTCTCTCTCGAGTCCACTCTTCACTGCAGTGACCCCAATCTTGTCAAGGTCTCAGCGGCTTCCATCTTTCCAGTTACTACAGTCGATTCTCTGTTCTTACCTTATCAGACCTCTCAGCAAGAACAGAAACAGTGGAGACTCTCTCCTCCTATAAGGCCCCACTCCACTTGCTTTTGTGAAGCTGCTCTGAGCTTCTGCCCACCTCTCTCAGTCCCCTTCATTGGCCCCCTTCTCCTCTTCCAATGTTTAAATGTTGGGGTAATGGAGGGCATGGTCCTTGGCCCTCTGCTCTTCATCCACAGCTCCTCCCTACATAATCTCTTCCAGGATCATGGTTTTAAGTATCATTTATATACTAATGGCTCCCAGATGGAATCTCCAGCCCCACCACCCCACTGAGCTCCCGACTTGTATGTGCCCAGTCAATCCGACACTTGCTCTTTGATGTCGACCAAGCATCATGAACTTGTTCAGATCACAGTTCTTGATCTCCTCAAAACCACTCCTCTTCTGTTGTTTCCTACCTCAGTAAATGGCATCAAATCTAGCCAATAGCTCAGGCAGGCCTGGGCCCCCCACTCCTCTCTTTTCCCTGGTGAGTCAGCCAGTCCTGTCTGTGCTACCTTGGAGGTCTTTCCTAAATCTGAGCACTTCTCCTCCGGTCACCCTGGGCCTCTTGCCTGAGCTACTGCACACCCTTCTAGCTGGGCCCCCTTCTCCCCCAGGCTTGCCCTCCTACCATCTATTCATCTGAATGCTGGCAGAGTGATGATGGATCCTTTTAAAAACCTAGATCAGATCACCTCTCTCCCCTGCTCACAACCTTCCAATGACGTCTCACCACACTTGGAATAAAAATCCAAACTCCCTCTGCTGCACTATAAGGTCGTGCATTATGTGAGTCCCGCTGACTTCTGGGGCCTGATCTCCTCCAAACCCCCCACCCCCACCCCTGGCTCGCTCTGCTCCAGTTACACTGGCCCGGCTTTTCCTCAGACATACTAAACCTGCTCCCCTCCCCAGGCCTTTCTGTGTGCTGTGCCCTCTGCTTGGAAAGCTTTCTTCAGACCTTCCCACTGGCTGGCTCCTTCGGTCCGTTCCAGGCTCTGAGCTTGTCATCCCTGTGGCAGTGTCTTCCCTGACCACCTTAGAGGAAATCGTCATAGACCTTCTCTTGAAAGTGCATTCTTCTCCTTTATGTGTATGTGACATATACGTTATATGTGATGTGCATGCGTTCTATGTGACCTATCTATTTAAGTACATGTATTCTCAGTCTCACCCATTAGAATAGAAGCGCCACGAGAGCGGGGACCCGGTCTCTCATTCACTACTCTGTGCCAGCATTCAGAAGCACCTAATGTGATGGAAACTTCCTAAACAGCTGGGGAATTAATGATTTAATGGAGTCCTCCTCCCTGCTTGTAGATACAAAACATAATTCCTGAAACCTGCCTAGGAAAAGGATGCTGAGAAGGGGGGGTGGAGGGAAGGGCAGTGAAGGAAGGGGATGAAATGCAAATTTAGGGTTTAGCCCTCACTACCAGGTTTCCAGCCCGGCACTCTGCGACCTGCTTTACAGATGTTATTTTGCTTAATGCTCACAACTCTCCTATGACTAGGTGTTATTTCCATTTTAAAGATGGGGAAACTCCGGCTCAGAGAGGTAAAGTAATTTGTTCGGGTTACACAGCCGGCCACCAGCAGAGCAGGATCGACATCCAGGTCTAGCTGGCCTCCAAAGACACTGCGCTCAGCACTAACTCAATACATGCCCAGCACTAACTCAATACATTCCGCCGCCAGGGCTTCACTGGAAGTTCTGCCCCGCCCCACCCAGGATGTTCCACCTGGCGGGGAAGGGGGGGCTCTGCCGGCCTGATCCGACGGTCAGGGCTGGGGATGTGTGCACCTGCAGAGCCCGAGGGTCCTCCACGAGGGCAGTCAGATGAGGGGGTGGAGGCGTGTGGGTGCGGGAGGCCTAGCTGTCCTAAGCAGCACCCTGCCATCCCTGCTGGTCTGGTCGTTTCTACAGCTGACCCCAGAGACGGGTGGAGCCCAATTGGTCCAAAGCAGCCTAGGCTTTTCTAAGTTCCTGGAAGTTGCAGACAAGAATTCACTAGTCCCCAGCCCTCCTCCCAATCGCCCTTTACCCCACCTCTGAAGTGTTTCCAACCCAGTCACCCAGTGCAGGCCACTGAGCCTGGGGCATGAAATAAATTAGGCTCAAAGAAATCGAGAGAAGGGGGCCAGGCGGGAAGTCAGTAAATAAGCCTGCCTTTTTCCTTAAGCTAGCTCCTTGCCTCTCTTTCTCCCATGCTCTCCCTCCCTTTCTGCCATTCCCTCAATCCTGCTGACAGATTGTCTTTTAACCTCACAGGTATAATGTCCGAGGAACCTCGGGGAGGAGAAGTTCCTCACGATGGGCCAGACACTTTCAGTACCTCAGCCAATTTAATCCTCACAATAACCCTTCAAGATTGAGGTCATCTTCCCACTTGACAGTAAAGCAATGGGGCCTCCAGCAGCTATATGTTAACGAGATAGCATTAATAACGCCTCTGAGTCCAGAAGGTACTCAGGAAAGTTCTTCCTCTTCCTCAGGTAACATGCTCACCAGCTCTGACGGGGGCAGAAGCAGAATCACACCTGGTCCTGTTTGGTTCCAAACCCCTACAGGCTTTCTATTCCCCACATGGCCCGGGTCTAAGGGACCCCTTTAGGGGAACTGAGGCTCTGAATCCAGACCCCTTCTTTCTTTGCTGGTCATGCCAAAAGAGATCTAATAAAAAAGAAAGCACAGCCTGATCTGGAAAGGACTGTGTATTACGGTCCAGGATATTCTTGTTTATCCAACTTGGCAGACGTACGAATGTCGGCTTCTCTTGCCCCGCCCCACAGTCATTGTTTTTTTTTGCTGTCACTGCAGTGTGTGTGTGTATAGACTTTATGCATGTAGACTGTAGATCTCCAAGGACAGCGCCCTTGACCCCTCTGTCTTCGGTAGCTCTCCCAGTGCCCTTCCTCCGGGCTCTGCCTGCTGTGGGCCAGCTCTGGTATGCGGACGCCGTCTGATACAGGTCCTCCAGAGTCTCTTGGGGAGAAAGAGAGGCTGAGGGAGGGTAGCCAGGTTAGATGAGGATTTTGTCTCCACTCTGGGTGTCTGCTCAGACAGGCCTCTTCCTGCGTTGGTGTGGGGACCTGAAGCCCCCAGCCTACCAGACGCCCTTGGTCAGTGGGGCTCATACCCATGCCCTGACCATCTGCATCTCCCGCTCGCTGTGGGGACATCTCAGGTTTACATCTCCTCCTTGGTCCCATCTGGCCTGCCTCCCTCTGGCCACATGTCCCATCCACCCAAGCTCTTCTCCCTGCGGTCCTGCTGAGAAAAGTCGAGCACCAGGGGCGGTGCCAAGGGGGTGGGGAGCAGGCGCTGGGGACTTGCCGCTTAAAATCCATCCAATTGGATGGTCTATACACACAGAAGAAAATGTATGAAATATGAGTAAGAGCAACACTGAAAACAAACACCTGTGGATCCCACCACCTAGTTTAAGAAGCTGGTTAACTAGTTTTTTAAACTCTGGATGGAGGCACCTTTCAGACTCCAGGGAAAGATTTTTAAACTTGTCTAACCCTGACTGGGTATCTGCTGTTGCCTCCCTAGGTCTACAGGCCCCCCTCACCTCTTCTGCCCTCTCCACCCCAGGCTCCAGGGCTATTTTGGGTGTGTACCAGTCGGGGTTAATCTCCTTAATCGTTGAGCCGTGCTGCCCAGGGCACTCCTGATAGGGCCCAGCCCTCTGCAAAGGGTAATCAGAGGGTTGTGCTGCCCGCCTCGGGCCTGCCTGGCATCCCCCTCCCAGTAGAGAAGCCATGGACACTGGGCCATGAGCTGGGCCTGGTAGGGGAGGGCACCCGCTAGGCTGGGTGAGCCAGAGACCTGAGGGGAAGGTCAGGAGGCTGGGTGACTGGCTAGTGGGGTGCTTCTGGTTAGCTTCTCAAGGGAGAACCTAAAAGAGCTTCCTCCACCCCCCAGTTCAGCTGCCCCTGCTTCTGGCTGGGTGGAGGTGCTAATCCCCAGCCCCTGGTAACACCAGGGAGAAGGACAGGGGAGGCAGGCTGGAGATTTTCTTTCCCACTGGGGAAGGAAAGAGAACACATGAGTTGACCTGCTGGGATCAGGTTCCTGAAACCTGAGCCAAGCACAAGGGTTTCACTCAACTGTTGGCCACACACCTGCCCAGGGGGGGCCTTGTCTTCTACCTGGGCAGAAGGAGAGTCCCAGAAGGACTAGGATGGAACACACAGGCTGAGAGGTCTGTGCCTTTAAAGGGAGGGAGGGAAGCCAGGGGTCAGCTCTGCCAAGCCCCACCTCCCCCTCCTAACATTTCATTCAACCAACAGAGCCTGAGGGCCCACCTCTGTGCTGGGCCCTATGTTAGTACTTGTCCACCAGAATCACACAAGCTGGTGAGGAAGACAGGTAAGAAAACAGGATGGGGTTGGTCCAGAGCGGCACTGGAGTGCTCAGATCAGACATGGTTCCTACACTTCCTACGCTTGCCCGGCAGTCAGGGAAGACTACACGGAGGAAGTGGTGCCTGAGACCTTGAAGGAGGCACAGGGGTGGGTTGGGGAGAGGAGTATTCATGAAGCAGGGGGTAAACCAATCTAGGACAGCCCTGGAGTATTCTATCCAGTGTGGGAGGTGCTGCCCGAGGCCCCTTGCCCAGTCTACACCCACCCAGCACGATAGCCAGAGTATGAACCTTGGGACTCCTCCTCCCCCGGAGAAACCAGAACTTAAGACCCAAACCCGGCCTGCCTCCACTCTCAGTTTCTGTCAAAAAAAACAAACCAACCTTTTGTTACGGAAAATGTCAAGCATACACACAAAAGTAGAGAGAACCATGTAATGGGCACACGTGCAGACCCATCGCCCAGCTTCCACAATTATCAACTGGTGGACAATATTAGTTCATCTATCCCCCTACCACTCCCCTTGCCCACATTATTTTAAAGCAAATGCCCTAATCCTATCAGTTTTCCCCATAAATATTTCAGGATTTGTGTCTAAAAGGCAAGGATCCTTTAAAAGGTATATCCATAATACCGTTATCCCACCCAAAAGGAATTAACAAAAATTCCTAATGCCATCCAATATCTTGGCAGGACTTACTTCCCCAATCCACACTTGATTCTAAGAGTTTGAATCCCGAGGCCACGCTTGGTTTTACTATTTATGTTCCCAGTCCTGGGGGCAGGGACGAGCATTCAGCCAGGCTGGACGATGTGATAACCTGCTGCTCCTACGGCAACATAGGACTTTGTGGTCTGAGCCCCGTCACACCTCCGTGGGGGTTCTGTACATGTGTGTCTTGTGATCCTAATTAGATGATAAACTCCTCAGGATGGGGGCTAGCACGACTGCCCTTTTTTGTACCCTGGTGAGGCAGAGAGAAGGAAGCATTGTCCTTAAAGCCTGGGGTGGTGGGGAGGTACTTGTTGCTGTGTGAACTTAGGGCACTTACTCAACTTCTCTGAGCCTCAATTTTCTGCTCTGTATCATGGCGATAAACGTACCTATCTCCCAAGAAGTGTGAGGTTTAAATAAAGGAAGAGGTGAATATGCTTCACCTACAGAAGATTCTCAGTAAATGGTCACCTTGCTGCACTTCCCAGAGTCGAGTTACTGTTTTGACTAACTTCCAGTCAGTTCCTTACAGGGAGCAAATGCCGCTAGCCGTGAGAGCTACTGCCAGTCTAGCGGCCTGGAGTTGCTCTGTGTCTGTGGTGTCAAAGGCCCCCCAGCCTGTGCATCCAGGGTTCCTTTGTTTATTGTTTACTTTGACCCCTAAGTTGAGCAGACAGGCTTGGCTTGCTCAGCCCTCAGAGGACTGAGGGAAGGGAGGGGCTGGGCAGGGGGAGACAGCAATGAATTAATAATTGCATAGCTGCCATTTATTGTGCATTTATTATAAGCCAAGTCCTGTGCTAAGTGCTTTTCACTATTGTCCTCTCCGTTTTTTACAAAAATCCTACGGGCTGGATACTGTGTAGCTGAGGGAAGGGAGGCGACTGGGTAACTTGTAAGTTACTTATTTATACTATTCAGAAGAGACGCTGGTACTCAAACCAGGCTTTCCTGGCACTTAAACAAGTTCTTTTTTTTTTTTTATAGATTTTTATTTATTTATTGAGAGAGAGAGAGAATGGTAGAGAGAGAGCATGAGAGGGAAGAAGGTCAGAGGGAGAAGCAGACTCCCCGCTGAGCAGGGAGGCCGATGCGGGACTCGATCCCGGGACTCCAGGATCATGACCTGAGCCGAAGGCAGTCGCTTAACCAACTGAGCCACCCAGGCACCCTTAAACAAGTTCTTAATCCCACACTTACTAGCTTGCTAATGGTGCTAAAGAAGTCACTTCGTAGGGTTCATTGCCATTCATCCAGACTTACAGAGATGACTTCTGCTCATGGCTCGGGATCACCCAGAACTCCACCCAGGCACTCTGCCGACATATGCCCTTGGACTGGATGAGGAAGAACGGAGACAGCCTATCCCTCCAAGGGAAAAATGGCCCTGACGCCCTCTTCTCATGCTGAAGGTGTACACACACACACACACACACACACACACACACACACCCTCCATTCCCTGACTCGGACTCTGTCTGCAGAAACAAGCGTGCACCTGGCAGGGGTGAGGGGGTGGGACCAGGAAGGCGAGGCTTGCCATGGTTTCAGTTGGCTGAGGACAAAGCCTCTTGAGAATGCAATTTCCAAGGAGCCTGAGAGTCCCTCACACTCTCCATAGCCTAAGCATCTTGCTTGGGGATTAAGAATGTTCTGCATTTGCCTTTAGCCTCAGGACTACCCTTCTGCATACCAGAAGCCACTGGGCACGGGCTCTGGGGACTAGCAGTGAGGCAAGAGCAGGGCTGGGCTGCAGAGTGAAAGTCGGGGGTCCAAGCAGGGGATTTACAGAGATGCCAAAGCCTTGGGCATGCTGCGTGGCTTTCCCTAAGATGTCCTGTTAGCTGTCTTGAAGTACCCGGCCCTCACAGGGAGTGCCCTATATCCTCTCATCTTTTCCATAAATGTTCTAGTATCCTTTCATCATTATCCGAGTGGCGATCACCTTGCGCACAGGGTAATGAATTTCTGAGCCTTCTGACTCCCCTCACCCCCAACTTCTGGGGGAAGCCTTGAACATGGGCCCAGGGTGGTAGGGGTGGAGACAGAGGTCCAGCTCCTCTACCTCACTTTCCTGCATCCCTCCTTCCCCCACCCCTTCACTCAAGGAGCCAGGGCTCTGTCCGCAAACGTGCTCCTTGACTAGTGTCCGGCACAATCTCCGACCCAGCCAGACATGTCACAGAAATTCCAGGAGATACTATGGCCTTTCTCATTTCCTTTGGGAGAATGAACACATCATGTGAAGCGCTGGGTCTTGGTTTCCACAGAAGTAAAACAAAGGACAAGAACTGAGACTGAACTTCCTCATGCAAGAATCCACAAGGACAAGAGACGTGGCCAGTAAGAACCGGCTCACAGACAGAGGACAGTTTCCCCACTAACCCCTCTCTACAGTGGACAAGGGGCTCTACGAGTCACGCTCAGGTGGAGGCTAGCCTAGTTTGTCCCAAGAAAACTCACATATGAACACATGATGAATAAAGGACTCCTCCGTGCCAAGCCAGGAAAACAAAAAACAGGTCTTGCTTAAGCCCATCCTAGAAGTCAGCAGATGTTTCCAAAATGGCCCTCCTTGACCGGCCCCTCCTCTGTCCCCTCCTCAAGGCAAAACCCTGCTGGGGACTATCTTTATGCCCCTAGCAAAGGGACCTTGCTGGCTTGTATGACCAAAAGGAGGGGATACTCCCTCAAGATGCTCCTCTAGGAAGTGCAAACCCCAGCTTCCCTGGGAGGGAAACTGAAGCCATCAGGTGAAGATGCATTTCCCACCTCACAGACCCCTGACCCCTGACTCCCATTCCTTTGGGAAGCCCATCTGCCCCTGAGCCTCCTCAAATGGTCCGCGTGCCACGAGGTGCCCACAGGGCCAGAGGGCTTCAAAATGAGCAGTTCCGCAAGGAGGCCTGACTTCCTTTTCTGGGGGTGGCTGCCAAGAGACTGCAAGCATCATTCTATCCTCTACCTCCTCCCCACAACGGGTGAAATGAGTGTGCAGGGGAAAAAAAGCGCAGGGGGGAACAAGTACAGAATCAACTTGACAATGAACGCTTCAAGGGCATTCTCCAGCTCCCATTCTAGCAGCCCTATCTGCCACTGTGGGATGCTGAGTTCTCCCGACAGAGCCAACTTGTGCTTTATAACAGAAATTAGGGGTAAGAGGTTCACACTGCCCGCTCAGCAGATGGTAATCGGTTCTGAAGCGTTTCATCTTTTGCCAACGAGACCTTTTCCTCTGAGGAGAGAAGCATCCTAGTCACGAGTTCGGGTCTCCCTCCCCTCCTTGCCCTCCCCCCTTCCCTCTAGCATATTGCTCACTCACATCCACGCACATCTCCCTCTGAATAAGTTTCTTGGTCTCCTTTTCACAGAAGTTGAGCATGGCTTCCCGGTTGTACGTGCCCACGGACTGCTTCTCCGTTTGGTTTCTCTGCCGCAGGCCCACGGGAATGCTCCCGTCCGGATCCACCACATCCAGCTCCTTCTCTAGCTCCTCCATCTCCTCGGGAGACAGGGTGGACAGCAGGCTGTCGATGTCGGGGTCTTCACTCACCTGCCGGCGATACTTGGCTACCTTGGACATCTTGGCAAAGTGAGCTGTGGCTCTTGCGGGGGCGGGGGGGGGGGCTACGGGAGGCCTGGGGGGGGGCACAAGCTAGTCTGGGTGGAGCAGAGTGGGCTTGGGAGCAGACCCCCAGCTGATTGAGGACGTGACTCCGCTGCCCTGCCCTGCAGAGCCACAGGTGCCCAAGTGTTAACTGCAAGCTAGCTCCCAAGCCCAGGGCTAGTGGACCCTGGCTGGTCTAACCGGCGGCCAATAAGACTTGACAACAGCCTGGCCCTGAAAGGAGAAGCCAATCCCCACACAGGGGGCGGGCCTGCCTCGCTGTCAGAACTGTTTGAAACTTGAGGACATTCCAGGGAATCTTGGAGCTCTGTGTGACCAAATTTAGTACAGAGCATTTAGCCTTTTAAAGACAAGGGGGCCACGCAATGAGAAAAAGATACAAAAATGTAGAGGCTGGAAGAAGCTGATCAGAGCCACAGGAGAGCCAGAAAAGCAGAGACGGGGCCATGGGGGTGGGGGGTGGGGCAGTCAGGAACAGGCCAACTCCAAGCATGCCCTGCTCAAGCACATATCTGACTTCTGCATCCCGGCTGGATGTTGCCAGGGTCGGTGCGTGGTCCACTGACTCCTTTCTACTGTATTTGGTAATGTGCTGGGGGACTCCCGGTTGTTTACAGCCACGGGAGAGATACATGATTCCAGATACTCCGAACTACCCGCCCACCCATTCTCTCTGCACAGGAGAACCTGAGTGCCGAGCATCAGAGGCTCAGCCACTTTTTGAGAGAGAGAGAGAGAAAATAAATCTTCACTGTGTACCCAAACTGAAAACTGGTAGGCTGGCGAGAAAGTATGACCCGCACAAGTCAGGGAACTCTTAAAGGGCTGTCCATTTCCAGGAAGCACCAAGGCTCTTGGGAAGAGGGTTCAAACCTCCCTCCGTTCTCATCTGCTTCTTCCTCTGCTGGGGGATCTGTAGACAGACCTCCTTCGGGAGGGCCGAGGAGGAGCCAGGAGGTTGCCACCCACATATAAATCCAGAGCACAACTGAGTGTGTCTTCAGGGAAATATAATTCTGGGCTGTTGGGAGGGATACTATTGCAGAGGGCCTGGCATGTTTCATAAAAGGGCTTTCCACTGCTCATCCATCATGCTGCCTGCACAAGTCACAGAGACACTCAATCTCCTTCCCCCCCTCCCTCCTGCCACAAAATCCCTTCTAGAAGCCCTGGTGTAACCCATCAGGGTAGATGCTTCGATCTTTCCTGGCGTCTTTCCATCCTAAGCCAGAGAGAGACAGTCACCTGATCAGCATTTGCTGAGTCCACGGATCGTCTGGGACAAAAACTTGGCCCTGCATTTAATGCCCACGAGTCCAGCTTTAGGTTAAGGCTGAGGAGGGGATGGCACTGACGGGCAGGACTAGAGTGCAGAGGTGAGGCAGGTAAACCTGAGAGGCAGGGTGGAAGATGGGCTGACAGAATCCTGGGGGCTGTCATTTTTAAAAGGCAGTCGTCATTCTGTCGGTGAGTTGGGAAGCATGTATTTATTGAGTGCTTACTATGTGTCAGGTGCAGTTCTAAGGGCAAGGCATGTAACTAAAGATAGAAAATTGGGGTGCCTGGCTGGCTTGGTTGGCAGAGCATCTGATTCTCAATCTCAGGGTCGTGAGTTCAAGCCCCATGTTGGGTGTGGAAACTACTAAAGAAAAGAAAAAAGAAAAGAAAAGAAAAGAGAGATCCCTACCTTCTTGCAGCTTACTTTCCATCAGTGAAGATAGTTAATAAATAAATAATTTCAAAGAACTCATTAAAAAAGTAAAAGCTGGGCACCTGGGTGGCTCAGTCGTTAAGCGTCTGCCTTCGGCTCAGGTCATGATCCCAGGGTCCTGGGATTGAGCCCCGCATCGGGCTCCCTGTTCCTTGGGAAGCCTGCTTCTCCCTCTTCCACTACCCCCTGCTTGTGTTCCTGCTGTCGCTATCTCTCTCTCTCTGTCAAATAAATAAATAAAATCTTAAAAAAAAAATTAAAGGCCTACAAAATGCCTCAAAAGAGAAGTCCAGGGGCCATAAGGAAGAACAACAGGGGAGGCTGGAGAGCAAGCTGGTTTCCTAGTTCAGCCTGGACTCTCCAGGCCAAAAGCCCTGAGGTATTGCTACTCACCGGTCATGTGGCTGAGACGTGGCTTCATCACCTGTAAAACAAGGACAGCACTGGTACCAACCTTGTAAGACTGTTGTGAACATCAGGTTCAAACATACCCATGAGACAGTTAGTTGCTATACCTGATATATGGTAAACGCACAATAATTATTAGCAATTATCATAACTTTTTACAGTGATTTACAATTATTTATTTACTTGCTTCCCGGGTTCTTTTCTCCCCATCCCACCTCTTCTCTCATTGTTTTCTTGCCTTCAGCAGTAACTACCTTTAACACACACACACACACACACACACACACACACACACACACACACACACACACCCTCACCTGGTTCTCATGCATTCATTCATTCAAGCATTACTCAGATACTGCTACGTATACATAGCCTACCAGGCACTATAGGGTGAGAGTACAAAAATAATTACAATCTGCTTATTCTCTTTAAAATGTATAATTCATGGGGAAAAACCTAATTATACTATAAGGCAAAGTGAAGCAAGACAGGTGGAAGCAATTGTTAAAGAGTCCAACCGAAGACGCAATGATTTTGTAGGGAGCAGTCAGGGTGGGCAGCCCAGAGAGTCTAGCAAAGGGCTTGAGCTACCCTGAGATGGGCTTTAGTCTGATATTGGGTGGAAAGGACGCTTCCTATACCTGTCAACAAGCCTCTAGCCCAACCCCACCCCTACTCCGGCCCCACCTTGGGTAACTCAGTCTTCACTCTCACTCTTGCCCAGCAGGAGTTTTCTGGAAAAGGCATCATCTCCTGGAATCCCTGGCTCTGGAGCCACCTTGGCCAACCTCTAGTCCCCAATCCACTAAAAGCATCTCTCTTTCCGGCCTCCAAGGATTTTGCTTTCTTAGGCTTTTTGCCAATGATGTTCCCTCCTCCCAAAGAGCAATCAGGGCCTGAGTGCAAATAACCGCCTTCAGCCCCCCGGGCACGCTTTGTACCATCTGGTCTCAGTGGCCGTCTCTCTGGGTCCTGTGGTCTCTGCTCAAGGAACACCCTCAGAAAATAAACCCACAGCTTCCAAACTTCAGGGAGGGACTCATGGCCTCCTAACCAATGTTTCCGCACACAAACCCCTGCATCTTCTCTGCCTCAGGTCCCGCAATTCCAGACAGGGGTCTTCTGATAGAACTCAGTCTGAAGTTTTTGCTCCCTAGGGCCCAAGGGACTGTGGGCTCACAGACTCTGAAAGTCTTCCCTTGAAAGGCATCACAGCAGGCTCTGGAAGATTCAGAACCACAGAGCCCATGAGTACAGTCTCCTCCAGCCCCTGCAGTGAGGGACCACTGCCCCTGACTCTGTAGGGGGCAATAATTATCCAAGCTCAGAATCCACTTCCACCTGAAACAAATACATCCTGATTGTCAGGGGATTCTGGCATGGCCTAGCCCCCCTCCGCAAGAAAAATTTTGTGCTAGAATGAAGGGGAGAGAAAGGAGAGAAAGGAGGAGAGAGAGACCCCAATCTCATAGCCAAATATGTGGTGGGGGGGTTGGGCATAGGGAACCAGAACCAATTTAACTAATGCTTAGGGTGGTTCTTACTTGGGCTGGATGACCAGGAAAGGCACATTTTCAGGAATCTAGGGTGGCAGTATAGGATAGCAGATAAGAACACAAGCTCAGGAGTCAAATGACGTGGGCTCAAATCTGAGATGTGCAACCTTGAGTACGTTACTTGGCCTCTCTTAGCCTTATGGGCCCCAAGTGGAACAGGAGGACATTAAAAGTACCTACCTGAAGGGGAAAAAAAAGTACCTACTGCACAGGGTTATGGAGTTATTAAATAGATTAAATAAGATAATGCATGCTAAGTGCATCACAGCATCAGACACATTATGAGCACTCAATATATTGTTAGTCTGTATAGAATCACCCTGGTTCTCTTCTTGAGGGGGAAGCTGGAAGTTTCTCGAGAGCAGCAGACTTTGTCTCTGGAAAGAAGCCACTGGCCTGGCCCAGCACTCCTGAGGTGCGTGGACATGGTTAGAGGGAGCTCTGAGGCAGCACAGGCCAGACTGATGTCCCCCCGGAAGGAGAGCAAGGGGGAGGGCAAGAGACACCAGAGATTACCTCCCCCACCCTCACCCTGACTAAAACCTCTCTGCCCACCAAAGAGGCGCCAGGTACAGACTGCATCCCTAGACCCAAAAGTCAGCTGTGGTGCAGGCCTCATTTGTCCATACCAATTTGAGTGTCTCACAGACTGGACCAGGCAGGACTGGGAGGTTTGGAGCCGCATACATGGCCTGTGACCTCTTGGTAGACAAAACTCTTTGGGACTCCCACAGCCTCTGGCTCAATGGAGCTCAACCTATGTAGGTCCAGGACCCTCGAAGGTACTGAGTGGTTGGGAGGGGCAGATTCCGAAAATGGCCATCCCCCTTCCTCCATAGGTTGGGTCTGTGTAGAAAGAAGCATTCTTGGTTCTTTTACTCATTTGTGGTTTATTCTCTTGCACGCTCCCACAGAAGCTATTTCAGGCCTCTTCCTTACCCTATGACCTCACTGTATCCTTCTAGAATGAAATCCTTTAGTTATATTAATACAGGAGATAAAACTCTAATATATCTCCATTACCCTGGAAGGGCAACAAATCTGGTCCAAGGACAGAAGGGAGACATCTCTGCCTTTACTATCCTGTAATTAAATCTGCTCCAGGGGAAGTCCCTGTCTCTAGCTTTCCAAGGCCATTGGCAGTGGCTGCTTCTTCTTCTTCTTGTTGTTTTTTTAAGATTTTATTTATTTATTTGTCAGAGAGAGAGATAATGAGCACACACGCAGGGGAAGCGGCAGGCAGAGGGAGAAGCAGGTTCCTTGCTGAGCAAAGAGCTCAATGCAGGACTCGATCCCAGGACCCTGGGATCGTGACCTGAGCCAAAGGCAGATGCTTAACCAACTGAGCCGCCCAGGTGTCCCATCCAAGGCCATTGGCTTCTATAAACATTCTTGTAAAGAGAACCTGAAGGAAGTTAGTTCTTAATGCTTGGATGTGTAGACACATGAGAGCTCCATGAAGAACCACCTCCTGACACAGCTTACTCCTCCAGTCTTGCTTCTCAGTCATTCTCCACGCCTTCTGCCCTAGAAATTTATCACTTGATAGAGCTTTGCTCTCGCTGCTTTAGTCTTTCTACTCTCCTGTGGGACCAGCAACCCATCCAGCGACAACACCGTGTTCCTTCCTGCCCCCACCTTTGTTGCTGTCATTCCCTCTATCTCTAATGTCTGACTTTCTCCTCTCCACCGATCAAAATCTGACCATTCTTCAGGCCGTGGCTTAAATGCAAGTTTATCATGTACATTTTGTGAGCACACTCAGGCCCCCAGGGCGCCCTCTCTCCTCTCAGTGCCTCTAGGACTTACCATGTTCTATGTCACACATTTTGGCAATTTTATAAAGTTGATGTGTTTCTCAAGAGTGCATTCGTTCTCCCCAAGTACATTTTGAGGACGCTGAGGGTAGCAACCATACCAATATTTTTTGTACTCTCTCCACCCTCATCATAAAACTAAGGACAGTTCTGAGCACAGAGAAAGGGTCTTATAATTGACTTGAATTATAATCCCTCTAGTTTCTCTCTTGGTTCAGCATTACCTGCGCACCCTTGATATCTATCAGATGGTCATCTCTTGCCAATCTTAGGCTTGATCAGTGGCCCCTCCCCAAAGAATGGTCTAACTGTCCAAGAGCGGAAGATGAATAAAAGCTAACTGGGGGGCGGGTGGCATGGCAGGGGTGGATAATTACCTTAGAGTGGGAAAGAAGGTACCAGTGCCACTGCCATACTTGGCTTCTTCCTAGAGCTCATCCATCCAGGTGGTTCCCTGAGGCATGAGGGCTGATTTCCCTTTCTTCACCTTGTTCCTCACCTTGATCTCACCTCCCTTTCCCCTTATAGGGAAAGCCCACAGCAAAATAGGCCCAGAGTCACAGTTCTTTTAGTTCACACATGGAGCTATTTTCCCCAAAGCAATACCCAGAGGACCTGGTTCACAGGGGGTTCCAGCAAGAGTCTCCACTGGGGCCCAGAACACTAACTTTCACCAACATACCCTGCTGTGTTGAATCACCAGTTCAAACTCCCCTCACCTTTATTGTGACTTTTCTCCCAAGGACCCCCTTTCTTCCATCATTCCTCCATGTCTTTCACCATTCTTTCACTGAGGGCCACGACAGTTCCTTAGACTTCTTTCAGACTCACTAGGAGGAGACTACTTAGTTCTTTTCTTCCAAGATGTTTTTTCACTCAGATGAAAATGGATATTTTTGAGGGACGGGTGACATCTCCCTCTAGCCAACAAAGGCCAAGGCCAAGGCCCTACCCAGCCAAAAATGTTACACCCTGTTATCTGTTGCGGTTAAAAGAAAGCGAGGAATGAGAAGTCTAAGCCTACTTGCTGGCCATCTGAGCAGTGCCTCCCAGAACAGTAAGGGACTTTCAGATAGGGACTGCTGGAATGGAGTGAGCTGGGTAACCAGCTAGATTCTGGCCCTCAGCTTTGTAAACTCAAAAACTCAGTATTATCACCATCCCCGGTGATTGATTTGATTCAAAAGAATCCAGTTCACAAGAGGCAGATGCATAAACTAAGTGGACAAGAATAGTTTTGAGTACAAGCCAGGGAATTCTCAAAGGAAAATCTATTCAGAAACCAAATAACAATCAGAAGACTGCATAATGAATATGGAATAAGAGCAAAGGGAGGTAGCTAGAACTAAGAAATATTTCACTTGGGTCCTGGTGAGAACAGAAAAAAATACCCTTGCCCCATGAAAATGCCAATCTGTAGTTACTGAAATATTCATATGCACTAGGTCTGGGGTGCTGACTAAATATCAAATTCTTGCTCTCTGGCTCCTCTTGTTTCCCATCTCCCACATTCTCTCTTCAGCCTGTGCAGTTAATTAGACTTAAAGGTTCTTAATTACAGTCACATTCCGAAAAAAGACTTCTTGGACTTTACACATAAAAATCAGATGACTAGTGCGAACTGTGCTTTTTACATACAGATACACTTTACTGACAATCTTCGGTTCTGTGGAAGGTTCAGTTTATCTGCTTATCTTATTTTCAAGATTTTGTGGGTATCTCGCTCTTCACTGCAGTTCCCTATGAACTGCACTAATTTTTTCCATAAAATAAATATATACATATTTTTAAAAATTATTTATTTGAGAGAGAGAATGAAAGAGATCATGAGCAGGGGGGAGGTGTAGAGGGAGAAGCAGACTTCCTGCTGAGGAGGGAGCCTGATGTGGGGCTCGATCCCAGGACCCTGGGGTCACGACCTGTGCCAAAGGCAGACCCTTACCCTACTGAGCCACCCAGGTGCCCTAAATATATACATATTTTAAAGTCAATCTCAAAAGGAATGGAGAAGAGTTCTTTTTTTTTTTTTAAGATTTTATTTATTTATTTGACAGAGAGAGACAGCGAGAGCAGGAACACAAGCAGGGAGAGTGGGAGAGGGAGAAGCAGGCTTCCCGCTGAGCAGGGAGCCCGACGTGGGGCTCGATCCCAGGATCCTGGGATCATGACCTGAGCCGAAGGCAGACGCTTAACGACTGAGCCACCCAGGCGCCCAGGAGAAGAGTTCTTTTAACAGACATCACATGGCTGAGATTTTGTTGACTGTAGGCTAAAAAAGGTTGATGGGTTCCCATCCCTTGGGTCTCCTCTTTTCTGAGCTAAACATCCCTCACATTTTCCGCTGATCTTTTGAAGGGTGGACCAGAAGTGGTTCTGTTGTCCTTCAATTGAGGGCCCCAAATTGGTCCCAGCACTCAAGATGGCCCAGATAAGTTCACTTCAAAAGCATTTATCGAACATCTATTACATTCCAAGCACTGTGACTATAAGGACTATGACACTGTCTGCTCTTAATCCTTCTCCTGCTATGTGTAGTTAGTTAAGTTTCACGAACCATCGCGAATTAGCTAACATTAATTCCCAACTAGCAGCCAAAGTACTAAAAACAAAAAAAGACATGTATTTAGGAAATTTGGTGAACCCTAGCGAAATAATGCTAGGTTTATGTCAGTCCACGGAACCTTCAGTGACGCGGTAACTTGAACTCCTTGCCATTGGGTTGCTCCCGGCGCACGAAGCCCAGACCTGCAGCCTTCGAGGACCTGGGCGGGGCCACCTCTGCCACGCAGCGTCTCTGCCCCGCCCCCCACGCTGCCCTGAAGTCCAGGCTCCTATTGGTTGCGGGAGGAAACGGTGAACCAATCCACATAGACCTTAACGCCCTCCTCTCGAGATCACTTCCGCCGCTGGGGTCAGCCTCCACCCAACTTGCCCGGCATCACTCGCGCCGGTGGAGTCAAGATGGAGGAGTACGCGAGAGAACCTTGGTGAGCTTTACCACTGTTCTTGTTTTCTCCTGCCTCTCTGCCCGTGGTCCTCGTCCTCCCCTGTCCAGTGCCCGTAGGTGCAAGTTGAACTCAGTCGCAGGCTTGTCGATGTGGGTTTGGTAACCATAGGCAGCGCCGTCTAGAGCAGCCAGTCTGCTTCTGAACCCTGTGCTCCCCGGGCCGCGTGTGGCAGCCTTTCCGCTAACAACCCGGCACTCTGGTGACCTTGCGGTGGATGAGGAGGTCCGGGCTTGGGCTTGATGGAGCCTCGGAATCTGCTCCCAACCCAGGGCGTAGTCGATCTTGTGCGGGGTCCGTAATAATCCCGCCTGCTGAGGTGACCTTGGACACGTCCCCATGTCTCGGCTTTGCTCAGTTCCTGTGTTGAGGAATGGACAGTGGGCCTCTGAGGGGGATGCCATTCTTAAGATATTATTTGTGACATGTGTCTTAATATATATATATATATCTTAAGATACATCGTGACATGTGTCCCCAGGGCGAAGGATTTCAAATGTATAGAACAAGAGATTTTACCTAAAGGGCGTGGATAAGCACCTGTAGGTAGGAGCCTCGTTTTCATCCTTTGAATTCTCTGTGGGGGGACAGAGGATTATCTGGAAAATAGAGATAGTAGTATGTGTTCTTTGAGAAACCATGAACAGAAAATCACGTATTTCAGTATTTGAGTGAGGTCTCTGTGCTCACCACTTTACAGGTTCAAAGAGTAAGAGCATGAGTAAATCAGGCACATACATAGTTATAAAAAGGGTAATTGCTGTCAGAGGTCTCAGGTTGCCTAAATTTAAGGCTTCTGGGGGTCTTAAGAGCAAAATCAAATCTTATTATTTGGATTAATCACCTGTTTATTGGGTTAGAGCAAAAGCCAATGTCATCCTCAACTTGTGCAAGTGCCTAGGACTTTATATTATTACCTTGCCAGCAGTAGCCACGTTACCGGCTTTGTGCCCCCCCCCCCTTTTTTTTTAAATCACTCAAATGGGATACAGAGCATTTCAGCACCTCATGGCTCTTTAAAATTACCAAATATAATTAATCCCCCTTCCTAAATTGTGCTTACATATGAAGAATTCAGCGCATCGTAGACTGTTGTTATCAGCTGCTGTTGGATATAGTATAATGACACAGGCTGGCAGGAGGGTAAATTTTTTAACTTGGTTGAATTAAAGATGTTATAAGAATAATGAGTTTTTATCTACTACTTTGCTTTCTCTTAGTGTGTATGTCCTGAAGCAATACAGTCAAATCAGTTGTCTGGTTAGTTTCCTAGTCAAAACTGCTTTGATCTTCTGTACTGTCCTGTTAAGAGCATTTTCTCAAATCCTCCAACCTCAGACTATAAAAATCCTTTTCCTCTCTCCACACCACTCTGCCTCCAAACATGTACACCATATGCTGTACATGCCGGGGGGGGGGTGGTGGGAGAGGGAGAAGCAGGCTTCCCGCGGACCAGGGAGCCCGACTGGGGGTTCAATCCCAGGACCCTGGGATCATGACCCGAGCTGAAGGCGGACGCTTAACGACTGAAGCACCCGGGTGCCCCTGAATCCTGCTGTTCTTTAAGATTTTTTAATCCCCCCCCAAAAGAGATTTTTTTAATCCCCAACTAATAAGATCATTTGGAGTAGATCTTCTGAAGTTACTGGCCCACCACTCAGGGAGCCACTAATTCATTCTCCTTTGTCTTTTCTCTATACTTCCTATTAGTGTTTCTACCATTTTATTTTATTTTTATTTAAAGATTTTTATTTATTTATTTGACAGAGAGAGACACAGCGAGAGAGGGAACACAAGCAGGGGGAGTGGAAGAGGGAGAAGCAGGCTTCCTGCCGAGCAGGGAGCCCGATGCGGGGCTGGATCCCAGGACTGGGATCATGACCAGAGCCGAAGGGAGACGCTTGACGACTGAGCCAACCAGGCGCCACCTGTTTCTACCATCTTAAAGCAATTTCCTAATCCTTTTTAATCTCAAGCACTGCTTCTTACGCTATTAAGGTGAAATCAAGTCACTTGATCGTGTTGAACTATAGACTCTGGTTCAGTAGGTCCTGGGTAAAGTGTTGTGAGTCTGCAGGTCTAATAAACCCTCAGGTGTTGCTGATTTTGCTTTTAGGGTCATAAAAGCAAGCCTTGGTTTAGCAAGGCCCCAAAGCATCCTGCTGACAGTTGGAATGTGTGCTGCATGAGATAGTCATTCTGTACAAGGTCCTGATTTGTATTATTCTTGAAAAAGAATATGATGTTTCACTGCAAGGTTTTGTATTCCTGTCCACCAAAGTTAGAAATTACTCATTCAAATTCTCCAGCAGCAACTACACTGAATTCACAAGTTTACTTGAACAAGTAGATTGCCCATAGGTTCATTACGTAGCATTTGACCCTTGAGACTAGATCAAAGAAATTGCTTTTATTTATAGTGGGTCTAAAATGAATTTAACCAGGGCACCGGGGTGGCTCAGTTGGTTAAGCGTCTGCCTTTGGCTCAGGTCACCTGGGATCAAGTTCCACATCAGGCTCCCTGCTCAGGGGCGAGCTTGCTTCTCCCTCTGGCTGCCGCTCTCCCTGCTTGTTCCTCTCTCTCTCTCTGACAAATAAATAAAAATCTTTTTTAAAAAATGAATTAACCATTCACAGACTTTTTCATAAGCCAGATTCCTAGAATAGTAAGTAGTTCTGTTCTGATCACATTCAGATTTCATTGTGTTGTATAAGGTTGCTACTTTTGGAAACTGGGTTTACAAATATAACCTCTAATTATTGGAGATTAGAGTATTCCAGCGTGTTAAATGGTTGGACCTAATATAAACTAAAGTTCCAAGTGCTAATGGGACTCAGTAAACCCAGAAAGAATTTCAAACTTTAAAAATTGTTTAAATTGGTCTCCCTCTGCCCCTGTTGAATCTTCATCTTGGGAGGTCTCAGCTTTAAATTTTACTGCAGCTGGAGAGCTTACTTTGATCCCTGGGAGATTGGATCAGCATTGATTATAATGTAATTTCCTGCATAGTTGTTGATTCACTTTTGCTCTGTGCCCAACTGTTCATAGATGTGCTAATTATTAAATGAAAATTAAGTACTGTTAACAGGGAGTTAAAGCCAGTTCCATTCCTTATGGCTTGGAGCTAAATAGATACGGATATGTTCAGAATCCTTTTGTCTAAATGTTTATTTTATTGGTTGCAGTAGATCCTACATTGGAATCTGTTGCATCCCTTACTGTGTTAGCAAAGAAAATTTTATGGTTTATGAATGAGAAATAGTCATCTTTTTTTTTTTTTCCCTGTTCTTAGCCCTTGGCGAATTGTCGATGATTGTGGTGGGGCCTTTACGATGGGTACCATAGGTGGTGGAATCTTTCAAGCAATAAAAGGTTTTCGCAATTCTCCAGTGGTAAGTAGGTGAATGGTCTTGTCTTATCATTACTTGAAATCTGGATTTGCTAATATCACTGGTGGCCTTATCAGTGAGCTGGAAATATATTGTATTTCTACTGTATTTTTGATTGCTTCTTTATAGGGGGTAAACCACAGACTGCGGGGGAGTTTGACAGCTATTAAAACCAGGGCTCCACAGTTGGGAGGTAAGCAGAATTTTTCCATTTGTACTTCAGAATATCTTTTCTTGTTTATTTGAAGATGAAGCTTAGTTCAGTCTAAGAGCTTGTTAGAAATTACTGTCTCTGTAAATTCTTCTGGATTTACGGTTTATTGAGAAAGTTAACTGGAATTGCTGCATCCATTCATTTGAAAATTTTGTCTCCATCCTTCAAGTGCTCAGTGGTATTTTGTTTTTGTTTTTTCCTGTTATCCAAAAGGAAGACAGTGTGTTTAAAGCTTAGGTTTATGAGAGTCAGGAGTGATAGCTTCTGGGGTAATATAAAGCTGAAGAGAATGTGATCTGAAGGATTGGGTTTCATGAGAGAGAAACTGATGATGCTGCTCAGGCTCCTCTCCAAGGTTAGGTTTTGGATGTTGTGCAGAGGTCAATGCAAAATTTGAAAAGAATTCATTATACTTTTTAAACTTGGTTATTCAGAAGTTGGGAGAAGAGAGATGATAAAAAAGCTTGGAGGTGGGGCGCCTGGGTGGCTCAGTCTGTTAAGTGTTTGCCTTCACCTCAGGTCATGATCCCAGAGTCCCAGGATCGAGCCCTGCTTTAGGCTCCCCGCTGAGTGGGGAGTCTGCTTCTCCCTCTGACCCTCCCCCATCTCATGCTCTCTCTTTTTCTCTCTCTCGCTCTCTCTCAAATAAATAAATAAAAGCTTGGAGGCTATATTCATTTACAAAGATAGAGTCGGGTTGGAGAGACCATGTAGAACACATGAAAAAGACTAAATACTTTTAGTCATTCCTTAGTAATTTTGTGTGACAGAATAGTCCTGTCTTTGTTTTTAGCATATTTTTCTTTGGAAGCCTAGCTAAGAGCTGCCATTTATTGGGTGTTTGCTATGTGCTAAGCACTCTCCTAAGGGTTTTATGGCATTACTTTAATCCTCACACCACCACAAGAGGTGTATAATTATCCCCATTTTCCAGATGAGGAAATCGAAGCTGTGAGGGCTGAAGTGATGGTATATCTTTTTCCTTTTCTTTCCTCTGTAATAATTATATACCCCTGGAAAGTAAATAGTGACTGATTTTCCTTTGTTGAATGATAAGTAGTATTAAAGCACACACCAAACCCTGAACTCCCAATATATGCAGAAGTCACACAGGTTTTTATATGTCTTGTAAGAGGCTGCTTCTATCATATTACACTTTTTCAATGGATAAAAAAACAATCAGGTAGTGTCACAGGCTCTCGCTTAAGGAGCTTAAGGAGACATGACCACTAAATGTAATTTGGTATCCTGAAACAGAAGGACATAAAAACTAAAGAAATCTGAGTTAAGTGTGGACTTTACTTAATACTGTATTGATATTGGGTCATTAATTGTGCAAATGCACCATGGTAATGTAAGATATTAGAAATTGGGGAAACTGGATGTGGGAAATATGGGAATTCTGAGCTATCTTCACAACTTTTCTGTAACTCTAAAACTATTCTAAAATAAACAGGGTGAAATAGAGGAAGACTAAGTTGTGGTATGAGTGAATTGGGATTGTTTATTTCAGATCCTTGGGACTGGCTTTTTTAAGGAAACTATTGAGAAATCTTTATGGTATCTTGCTTTTTAAAAATACTGGGATGACATTTTCAATTTAATTCAGTGAGCATTTACTGAGCTTCTCTAGTCAAAATCCAGGGGACAGGCAACATGGAAAAATCATAGTTGTGTCCTGAAGAGCCTTCTATTTTCATAGAGAAAATTTCATGGGGGCTTTTGACACAGCCCCATTATTCTTCAGGCATCTTTTGCGTTTTGGAACAAGATACTCCAGGCTCATCTTGCATTTTCCCTGCCTAGCCATAGAGTCAGCCGTTTCTCCATAGAGCTCTGGTTCCTTTTAGTTGAGAGTGGCATTTAGAATCCAAAATCTGGGTGCAAAGTGTATCGTTGCTATTGGGATGTTGCTGTTCCCGGGCCTTCTTTGTAATAGAGCTTGGGAGTATATATGTATATATGTAAACACACACCAACCACAACATAAATACATCTAACCAAATTTATATCTGTATTTATATGTACATGTTGAAAATCATAAGTTCACACCAGGACCTCAGCAGTCCAGCCGTATAAGGTTTATTCTTCCTTTCTCCCTTTTTATATGAATACCTCCATCTTTGTCCTGCTTGGGCTGTGGCACCCCACACCAGGCCGCCCTTCCACATGGATACACTCAACTCCATGCCAGGCTGAGGACTCTTCCTTACCCTGCTTTGGCTCTGGCTCCTCACACTGGGCCAGCCTTCTGGTGGACAGCCTCATCACCCTGCTTGGGCACAGTCTCATTCTCATCAGTAACCATAGCTTACTTTGGCAATTATTCTTGGAGAATGGGCAGGTTTCAGACTCTTGTGAGGTATTGGGAGAGTCTTGTTTGAGGAATTTAGTTAGGTAATTCTAATATACATTCTAAATACACCGAGGCATCAGATCTCTCTCAGGACATAGAATTACTGAGCTAGAGGAAAGAACTAGTTTACTAGTTTATTTTTACGTAGTGTGTAATATCTAGTATTGGACTAGATATGAGGGCTTATGCTATACTTCGGCTGGTTATATCTAATAGATTTAATGGATAGTGTGAAAACTGGAAAAGGATTCTGGTGACAATCTGGTTCTGACATTTGGTATTGCCCTTACTAACATATCCCCACTATTTTCAGATTTCAGAGGGTAGAGAATAAAGTGACTAGGGCTCTTTTGGGTAGTTTTTCTTCTTTAATCATAATAAATATAACAACTCTTCATATAGTGCAAGTTGTGTGCACTCATGATAGAGGATTTGGATAATAAAGCAGGCATGAAGAAATTAAGTCATGTGTTACATCATCCAGAGATGGTGACAGTTAAAATCTTGGTGTTGTCTAAAATTTTGTGTGTACTTCTGTAAGTGTATTTGTGGGTGTTTCTAATTTGACAAAATTGTTACTGTGTTTAGGAAGAGTTTAAGTGCCAAGTAATTTGATTTAGTGTGGTTTTTAGTTTCATGCTGGAGGAATAAAGGTTAGAAAGAGAGGATAGGTAATTTCTCTCCCCTTGATGTTCCATAATTCTGACTGTTTGTATCATCCATTAGCTACTTTAGCGTGTATTGGCCTACACCTATAATACATTCCAGGATAGCTGGATTTCTTTTGTATCTTTCCTGGTGATTTTTATAGAGTATATATATATATATATATATATATATATATATATATATATGCTCAGTGACACTTAATGAAGAAAAGAAAAAATAGAGGTAAGGTAGAGCTATAAAAGGAGAAGGAAGGAAGAAGCAGGGTGGCTTTGTTGTGTTTATTGCTTTTTAAAAAGAGATACTTGGTTCTGAAAGGGAGATTTGAATGTGTTTAGCCTGACTCTTCTAGGCCTGGCTTATTTCTTTTAGGCTTTGGGCCATTGCTAATTTTCAAGCTGATAATACAACCCACGCTTTATTGAAAAGATAAGTATTCCGATTGTTCAGTGCTTATCCAAACTTGTGTTTGCATGTATTTGAAGTGTGAGAGTTTTAAGAATATAGTGTTGTTATTTAAAGTTATTTTTGACTATAATATTTTAAATGTAAGATGAAAAAATGAAATTTCTTTTGTTTTTAAATAAAATAGGTAGCTTTGCAGTTTGGGGAGGTTTATTTTCCATGATTGACTGCAGTATGGTTCAAGTCAGAGGGAAAGAAGATCCCTGGAACTCCATCACAAGTGGTGCCTTAACAGGAGCCATACTGGCAGCAAGAAGTAAGCAATCATTATAAAAAAAGAAGAAAAAGTAAGCAATCATTATAGACACACTAGTAAAAGCAAGACTTTTTGGAAAACCTTATCTGTCTTAATTTAGTGATATGTGTAATAAATAAAACTGAGCATTGATTGTTTAATTTAGTATAGCATGAATGTATGTGGTGATTTGGGGGAAAAATAAGTATCTTTTTACTTGGAATGTTTAAGAATGAGAGAGCATGGGGTTCTGATCTATACAGTGGTTAAGAGCAGTTCAAGTTACTGGGCATTTTGCCAGACTTTTTGTGCCAGCCATAGTTTCCTCATTGGTACTCTAGAGTTAATAATCATACCTGCCATATAGCAGTGTTACGAATAGAGAGCTTAGAACCATCTTCTGGATCTTTGGGACAGAAAGCAACCCAGAATTTTGGGGGGTTTAGTGGTTTAGGCCAAGGATCAGTAAACTTTTTCTTTTTAAAGGGCCAGATGGTAAATATTTTAGACTTTGTGGGCTGTGAGGTCTTTGTCAGCAAATACTTAGCTCTATGATTGTAACATGAAAGCAGCCATAGACTATATATAAATGAATGAGGATGATTGTGCTAATAAAACTTTACATAAACAGGCAGTGAGCTGGATTTGAGCTGTGGGCCTTAGTTTGTTGACACCTGGTTTTAGCCAGTGAGCCAGTTTTATTCCAGGGCTGGGAATGAGGGTAGCATGGAGCCATGTGGACAGCTCTTTCCTTTACCAAGTCTTCTATTAAACTAGTTTTCTATTAAGGTAATCTCTTTATTATTAATGTGTTCAGATGGACCGGTGGCCATGGTTGGGTCAGCTGCGATGGGTGGCATTCTCCTAGCTTTAATTGAAGGAGCTGGTATCTTGTTGACAAGATTCGCCTCTGCACAATTTCCCAATGGTGAGTCTTCTTCCTGCTTACTACTACCATAGCTCAAACACTGGAATGGCCTCCTGATATTTAGAGAGAACCTATCTTTTCTGCTAAAATGTGGTAGTTTGTGATTTCTACATTTGCCATGGTTCGTGAGGATTACAATAATAGCCCCTAGTTGTATTTGAAAAGGTAGATGTGGATTTGATTATTGTGTTTAGCCACAGTAACCAAAATGCTTTGGTTAGATGGTTTGCTGTTGATCTTAATTTTAGTTCTCAGGTTTTGTCAGCGCTCATGTGCTTATTCTAAGAAATTGCCAGTCATTTTAGAGGCGCTTGAAGAAAGGTCCTTGCAGATGTGTAACAATAATGGTAGTCCATCAACAACCTCTTACTTACATGTATGTGCCAGGCACTGTTCTAGATGCTGTGATATAGTGGTGAACAAGGGCTTAAATTCTGGTGGGAGAAGACGGACTAACATGTTAACAGATAAATGAGATTTGATTGTGTTGCTTGCTTCGAAGAGAATGAAATAGAGTGGTAGAAAGAGGCTGTGTTTGGGAGGGTCACTTTATGGTTGGCAGAGAAAATTTTTTTGAGAAGTTAGTAAAATAATTTGTTGCTAATTGTTCCTTTTATCTGATATATAGGGAAAAGTTAAATTGTGGGCTAAGTCATCATGGTCATATAATATCTTGCACAGCTGTTAGATTGTGCACCTTCTGGTAACTGCAGAAAACTTCAGTTGTCTGTAAAGGGCCAATATTCCTTGACATTGGAAGGAAGCAAAAAGATAATCATGAGGATTTTGTAGGAAAAATTTGACCTGGCATTTGAGGAAGGAAATAGAATAGCGACACATGTTGAAAATTATTTTTGGAGCTTGGAAGAGATTCAGCATAGAGTTAGGAATAGATCATAGCTCCCAGTTTGATTTGATTTCCCTGAGGCACCTAGCAAGAGATTCAGTGTCTCTTTGGCACAGTTGTCAAACACACTGCACAGTAGATGCTGGGGATGATCTAGGGACCTCTTGGACCCTCTCACTTTCTGTTCCTGCTTTTTAATCATTACTCTTGAGTTAATAATCTGTTATGATAGGCACATTCTAACTTTGCTTTTTAGTTTTTATCACTTTAGTGTGAAAGTCTTCACATAAAACATCAGAAAAGTTTCATTTTTTCAGAAATTCAGAAACATAACAAAAACATCAGTTACATTTTCCTTCCTTCCTTCTTCCTTTCTTTTCATTTCTTTTTTTTCCCCTTTCTTTCAGTAGGTTCTTTGCCTGGGGGCTCGAACTCATGACCCCAAGATCAAGAGTCTCATCCTCTACTGACTGAGCCAGCCAGGAGCCCCAAGTTACATTGTCTTATAGAAATTAGTCTAGGTTACTTTGCTTTAACCTTTTTTTCCTCAGAGGAAATCTTTAAAAGAAATGCATTTTATTTGAGACAGGAGATGTGTTTCTGAAAAGCTGTGTTGGGGGAAATCTTTGAAGAGTTAATCATATATTTATAATTAACTGACATGAAAATATTTTTAAAACCATGGAAAAAATGAGGTAAAATTATATCTAAGTAATAATGGTTATCTTTGGTTTACCTGTTTTACCCAGTATTTTCTCTAGTTTTCTGAAATGAACAGATAATGCTTTTATAGTGGAAAAAAAAATGTATCATTGGATTTTGAAGCATTGGTTTTGTTTTGTTTTTAAGATTTTATTTATTTATTTTTTTTTTTTTAAGATTTTATTTATTTATTTATTTGAGACAGAGAGAATGAGAGAGAGAGAGAGTACATGAGAGGGGGGAGGGTCAGAGGGAGAAGCAGGCTCCCTTACTGAGCAGGGAGCCCGATGTGGGACTCGATCCCGGGACTCCGGGATCATGACCTGAGCCGAAGGCAGTCGCTTAACCAACTGAGCCACCCAGGCGCCCAAGATTTTATTTATTTTTTTGACAGAGACAGCGAAAGCAGGAACACAAGCAGGGGGGAGTGGGAGAGGGAGAAGCAGGCTTCCCGCAGAGCAGGGAGCCCGATGCGGGGCTCGATGCCAGGATCCTGGGATCATGACCTGAGCCGGAGGCAGACGCTTAACGACTGAGCCACCCAGGCGCCCCAGGATTTTGAAGCATTGGAAAGCTTCAGGGAATTTTACCACTGCCCTCTTTCTTCTTTACAGTTAATGTTTTAGTCTGCTTTAGTTTCCCTGAATTACTTTATTTCCAAAATAAAATAATTGTGATTATTTGCATAAAAGTTTTTTTTTTTTTTTTAATTTAGAACCATATTTTTTGGGACGCCTGGGTGGCTCATTCGGTTAAGCATCCGACGTTGGTTTTGGCTCAGGTCTCGATTTCAGGATTGTGATATTGAGCCCATGTCCATCTGCACGCTCAGCCCAGAGTCTGCTTAAGTTTCTCTCTCCCTCTCCCTTTACCCCCGCCACAACTCACCCTCTCCCGTCCGTGCTCTCTCTCTCTCAAATCTTAAAAAAAAAAACCAAAACAAAAACCACATTTTTTTCTTAGTTCACAGGCCCTCCCATCCTTTGAAAACTAAATTTTATAAGACTTGTTCTACAGCAAGCTAGGGGATATCTTCCCATTTCAGAACTCATTCTCTAATTGGTTGTATAAACCGGATTACTGATTTCTCTTAAAACATGACTAAGGTACTTAAACTTTGTGAAAATAATTTTAAATAGCTACTGAAAAATATGTCAAGAAGTGTGAGATTTTTTTCCCATCTTTATAGCAGCTTGTTACAGCAATTGCTTTAAAAACTTGAATTCACTTCTTGCTATAATTAATCCATCTGACTTTCCTGGCATAACAGTTGAGAGCTGTTCATTCTGGAGCATAAAGAAAGCCAGACTGTCATGTTTACCAAATTTGGAGGCACTCATGAAAATTAGGCAGTAGAAATTCAGAGGACAGCTCTAAGGTAGCACGTTATTTTTATTGAGTTGATTGATTTACTCTCTACGAAGTCTTGTTCTATTTAATTGTGTAATATTCAGGTGGTTTTTAAGATTCTTTCTTTCTTAATTGCAGGTCCTCAGTTTGCTGAAGACCCTTCTCAGTTGCCTTCAGCCCAGTTACCATCCTCACCTTTTGGAGACTATCGACAATATCAATAGGACTTCTTTCCCAGGATTTCTTTAACAGAATGAGCTGTAGTTCAAGAAAGAATCTCAGAAGATAAGTTACAGTCTGTTTTTAAAACCATAGGTGGGACAGCTATGGCCAAATAGGCTTTGAAGAGACACCTTAGCTCTTTTTTCTATTTAAGGGAACATGGGGGGGGGGCAGATGTTAAATGTAATACATTTATTTATTCACACTTGGATTGCATTTGTGATAAAAATAAATGTCTGATATCTTTAAAAGAAAATATAATAAACGCTTAGAAGGTGAAGGACCAAAGGGCAAACAACAATGAAGCGTGACCATCGTTTCCTTGGGGACCTCTCTGCCTGGTTTTGTGTTGTCAGCCAAACAATAAAAAACTCCTGGAACTTGCTCTTTCTTTTAAGATAAATTGTAGAGTTCTACTTTGCATCCTCGAATACTTCAAATAATGCAAAGTATGTTGAAAATTGCATGTTTTATAGTTGGGCTCTCATCTCACTTGAAGTAAATTAAGTATGAGAAGAATTATGGAGAGTTAACATGGATCATTGCACAGTAAATACTTAATGAATTGAAGGCTGAGGTAAAATATCCTTTACTTTGAAAGGAAAATATGCTGTTTCTTGGTTTTGAAGATGTCAGATGTTAAACTTCCTTTATCTTTGAGCCTCCTGTGTCTTGATTTTTTTTTTTCCTCAAGATTTTACTTATTTAGAGCCGGGGGGATGGGTAAGGGGCAGGAGAGAGAGAATCCCAAGCTGACTGCATGCTGAGCATGGAGCCCGACTCGGGGCTCGATCCCAGGACCCTGAAATCATGGCCCAAGCTGAAATCAAGAGTCAGACACTCAACCAACTGAGCCACCCAACTGCCCCTCCTGTGTCTTAATTCTTGATCATTCAGCAGCCTCACCAGAAACAACTTCCAATTCTATATGAGAAGAATTTATGCATGGTATAGTAGCACTGGAAAAGTTTGGTGTTTATTGTGTGCTTGAAAATAAAATGTATGCTGATTTTAATGTGTTCCAAGTCCCCTGAAGCTAATCTTCATAAAGGCTGTATTTTGGGGTCTGATGGGGCCTGGAAAATGGATTAGCATTTCAGAATAGGCCATTTTACTGTTTGTATTGGAAATGACATGTGGCCTTACAGAAGGCATGATGCTCTTACCCATTTGCCTACATCTGTGCGAGATGGAGAACAAATTCATGTAGCTCTGGTGAACACACAGTTCTCTTTTGGCCCAGTGCCATATACATAGTAAGCATTTAATTACTAATTGTGGTTTCATCTTTTTTATGTTTGGTGAGATATATATAAAATACTGTTTATCGGGTTGCCTGGGTGGCTCAGTTGGTTAAGCGACTGCCTTCGGCTCAGGTCATGATCCTGGAGTCCTGGGATCGAGTCCCGCATTGGGCTCCCTGCTCAGCGAGGAGCCTGCTTCTCCCTCTAACCCTCCCCCCTCTCATGTACTCTCTATCTCATTCTCTCTCTCAAATAAATAAATAAATAAATCTTTAAAAAAAAAATAAAATACTGTTTATCATTTTAACCATTCGTAAGTGTAGAGTTCGCTGGCATTTAAATACAGTCCAGTGTTGCATAATCATCACAATTATGTATATCCAAAACTTTTTCATTATCACCAACATAAATTCTGTATCCATTGAACAATAACTTTCCATTCTGCCCTCCCCACCCCCCCCCAGCCCTGGTAACCACAATTCTACTTCCTGTCTCTGAAAATGCCTACAAGGTCCCTCTTGTAAGTGGAATCATACAGTTTGTCCTTCGTCTTACTTAGCATAGTGTTTAAAGGGCCATCTATTTCTTTTAAAGATCTGATTTATTTATTTGAGAGAACGAGTGGGAGGAGGGGCAGAGGGAGAAGCAGACTCCCTGCAGAGCAGGGGGCCTGACATAGGACTCTATCCCAGGAACCTGGGATCATGACCTGAGCCGAAGGCAGAAGCTTAACTGACTGAATCATCCAGGTGCCCTAGGGTCCATCTATTGTGTAGCATATACCAAAATTTCATTTCTTTTGATGGCTGATTAAATATTCCATTGTGTATATATATATATACACCACATTTTATTTATCCATTCATCCATTGGTGGACACTTGGGTTGCTTCCACCTTTTAACTATTATGAATAATGCTGCTGCGAACGTGGCTTAGTCCCTGCTTACAGTTAGTTCTTTAGGATATATACGTAGGAGTAGATGACTGGGGCATGTGGTATTTCTATGTTTAACTTTGTGAGGAACCACCAGACTTTTCCACAGCAACTGCATCATTTTATGTTCCCCCAGCAATGCACAAGGGTTCCAGATTCTCCACATCCTTCCTTGCCCACATTTATTTTCCTTTTAAAAAAAATTATAGCCATCCTAGTATGTGTGAAGTGTTATCTATTGGGTTTGATTTACACTCTCCTAATGACAAATGATACTGTGCTTATTGGCCATTTGTGTATCATCTTTGGAGATTTGCTTTTAAGTCTATAACTCTAACTTTCAGTCACAAATACAAGGAGATATCTATCGGAAGAAAATTCAAAGCTGAGAACATGTTGAATTGCATACAGATCTCAAGATCTCCTAAATTCCTTCTCTTAAATGGTATATCAGTTTGGGAAGTAAGTTCCTTTCTTATGAGTTCAGATTCTTTGAAGATTGTGTTTTATGTGATGCTGGTATGTTTTTGCCATTTTATTGGTTAACTCTGGTATCTTCAACTCAGCAAATCTGAAGCAGTCCTCGGTTACAGATGAATTTTCTGGTATTAGGAGTGGAGTAGAAGAGAAAAGTTTGAAAAAGATGGAAAACCAGTTCTTTTTGAATAATTTTTAAAATTATTTTTAGAGCAGGGAGGGGCAGAGGGAGAGGGAGAATCTTAAGCAGGTTCCACACCCAGCACAGAGCCCAATGTGGGGCTTGATCTCATGACCCTGAGATCATGACCTAAGCAGAAATCAAGAATCAGACACTTAACCGACCGAGCTGTCCAGGCGCCCCAAAGAGAGTTTTAAATTTTCACCATATGCAGGACACTGGATAGAGTAAAACCTTGCCAGTATGTTTCCCAGGCTTCCTGCCTCTCCTCCTTGGTAGATACTCTCCTTACTCTTTACACTTTGCAGTTAGGAGAGGCTTTGTTGTTGGGGAAAGGCTTTTCTACCTTTCATGCTAGAGCCTGGCTTGAGGGCAGTGGTTCAAACTTATTGAGAGATGGGAGCCAGAGAAAGAAGGTGTAAAAGGGGGAAAACAAACTTTATTCCTTTATTTTTCTGCTTGAAACCCTACCGAGCATCTGCGGTGTTCATGGCACAGGTGGGTTTTATAACAACAGCTTCTGTGTTGTTTCCTCTGCCTGCCCCCCTCCTTGCTGGGTCATTCCTGGTAGTCTTCGAAGACCCATCTCGGTGCCTTCTGTAGTGACTGGAAGTGCTTGGATTGAGCTAGGTTTCCTTTTCCTATCTGTTGTCACACCCAGCACAGTAGGAGGAGATCGTCAGGGGAATTTTACAGGAAACACCCACACACCTGCCACCTAGTTTCTATGATTTTTTCCCCCTAGTTTAGCAAATAATAGAAAACTAGGTGGTTTAGATTTTAATAAACATCTTAAAATATTGACTTGAAGTTTGTAATAAATATTTTAAAATTAATTTTGGTATACTCAGAGCCTAGAATAAAAGCTAAAATAACCAAATTGTTTTAATTATCAAATATTTGGAGAAACAAGCAGAGGGGGGTTTCCCAAGGTCTTTTCTGGAATAATGGAGTGAGTTGCTCAGTTTCAAGGTTGAAATGCCCATCTTAAAGATCCCATCTGCTTCTCCTGTTTTTGATGAGTATCTGACACTTGGTGTGAAATTGGCATGTAATCATTTCCGAGTGAGTTGGGAAGACGTGTGGGTACAGCTGCATCTACTATTGGAAGTGCATTTGTTTTCATATATGAAATGTTTGCCAAGTATGAAAGCATGGTCATAGCTCCACCCTATGGTGTGTTAGTTTTAGTTAAAGCTGTCTAAATTCTCTACAGTCTGTTAATCATGGGTCAGCAAGCTACATGTAGCCTATGTTTGTAAATAACTCATTGGAACACAGCCACATCCTTTCATGTGTGTGCTGTCTGTGGCTGCTTTTCTTGCTACAGTGGCAGACTAGAGTAGCTGTAAGAAAGACTGGCCTACAACCAGCACAGGAGAAGCAGGACTGAGTCTCAGTAGAGGCCGAAATTGGATTTCTTAAGGACAGGAATACATTTTATAATAGGTACTTGTTAAATATTGAATGAATGAATAAATTATAAGCAGATGTGCCTGTACCCAGTTTAAAAGTCTGAAACTTTTCAAAGAAGTTACGAGCTATTTCAGGCATATAAACATAATTTTAAAAAATATCCATGTACCATCCACATAGCCTAAGAAAGAAACCTGCCTCAGGCACTTGAAGTGTCTTGAGCATAGCTCCCTGATTTCATTCACCTACCTCTACACAAGAATTAGCTGTGATCCTGAATTTGATTCTTGGCATTGCCATGTATGTATGTACGTATTTAAGATTTTATATATTAGAGCACAAGCTGGGGTTGGTGGGGGGCAAAGGGAGGAGAAGCAGGCTCCCCACTGAGCAGGAAGCCCTATGTAGGGCTCCATTCCAGGACCCTGGGATCATAACCTGAGCTGAAGGCAGACACTTAACCAACTGAGCCACTGAGGCGCCCCTTATTTTTTTTTTAATTTTTTAAAGATTTTATTTATTTATTTGACAGACACAATGAGACAAGGAACACAAGCAGGGGGAGTGGGAGAGGGAGAAGCAGACTTTCCGCAGAGCAGGGAGCCCCATGTGGGGCTCGATCCTAGGACCCTGGGATCATGACCTGAGCTGAAGGCAGACGCTTAACGACTGAGCCACCCAGGCGCCCCTTATTTTTAACTGATCATTTTAATTTGAGATAATTTTAAATTTACAGAAAAATTGCAAAAATTGTTTCAGTATACCTTTTACACAGCTTTCCTTTATGTTAACATCTTACATAACCATAAAACAATTATCAAAACTAAGGCATTCACCTAGGTTATGTTAACTAAACTGTAGACTTTTTATTTGAATCTCATGAGTTTTTCCTGTAATATCCTTTTTCTGTTTCAGGATCTAATGCATGACCACAAATTCTGTTAGTTGTCAGGACTCCTTAATCTCTTCCAATTTGTGACAGTATCTCAGTCTTTCCTTGTTTGTGACCTTGATACTTTTGAGGAGTAATAATCTGTTACTTTGAAGGAATCTGTTATTTTGAAGGAGTAATAATCTGTTATTTTGAAGGTTTATCTATTGTTTTCTCAAAGTTCTGCATTATTGGAAAGGACAACACACAGATCTGCCCTTCTCAGTACATCCTGTTGGGGGGTAGGTGATGTTGACCTTGATCACTTGATTAAGGTGGTATCTGCTGGCTTTCTCTACTGTAAAATTAACCATTTTGCCTTTGTAATAAATATCTGGGGGGGGAGATACTTTGCAAATGGCATGTTTTGCAAATGGCATAACTTTGCCATGTGGCAGTGATTTTGTTTTTCTCATACCTTCCACATGTATTAATTGGAATTGTGTAAGAGCTGCCTCTTTTCTCATTTGTTTATTTATTGAGTTACTTATTTATGTTAGTATAGATTCATGGATCTTATTTGTGGGCTATAATCCAGTACTATTATTTATTTGCTCAGGTGTTCTAAATTTGGCCACTGGGAGCTCTTTCGTGTTGGCTCTTAGGCCCTTTCAACATTGCTTTCTGTTTTTGTTTGTTTTTTAGTCCTTAATTACTTCCTAGCACAAGATGCCCCAGGTTCATCTTCTATTTCCTTGCCCAAGCCCTGGAATCAACCTTTTTTCCAAGGAGCTCTAGCTCCCTTCATTGGACAATGGTATTTAGAAACCAAAATTCTGGGCGCCTGGGTGGCTCAGTCGTTAAGTGACTGCCTTCGGCTCAGGTATGATCCCGGGGTCCTGGGATCAAGTCCCACATCGGCTCCCCCTGCTCAGCGGGGATCCTGCTTCTCCCTCTCCCCCTGCTTGTGCTCGCTCTCTCTCTGTGTCAAATAAATAAATAAAATCTTAAAAAAAAAAAAAAAACAACCGGGGCGCCTGGGTGGCTCAGTTGGTTAAGCAACTGCCTTCGGCTCAGGTCATGATCCTGGAGTCCCGGGATCGAGTCCCGCATCGGCCTCCCTGCTCAGCGGGGAGTCTGCTTCTCCCTCTGACCCTCTTCCTCTCATGCTCTCTATCTCTCATTCTCTCTCTCTCTCAAATAAATAAATAAAATCTTTAAAAAAAAAAAAAGAAAACCAAAATTCTGGTTCGTAGCTATGCTCGTTGCTACTGCCGTTAGTCCCTTTCAGAGGATAAAGCTAGGAAATGTATATAGTATACTAACCAATGCACATACATGTCTTTATTTCTATATCCATAAAACGAAAACCACGAGTCTCTCCAACTCCAGTCAGCACCATAGAATTCATTCGAGCCATCTCTCTGTATTTCTAACAGCAGGAAACCTGACTCTTGTTATCCACAATAACTTGCTTATTCAATCCTAGTTACATATAAGTTGATTTCAGAATTGCTGAACCATACCTCTGTGAGAAACAAATTTGCCAACTAGAGTACAATATTTGTTCACAGTTCTTTTTAGTGTTCAGTATTTACTCAAGACATCTTCCAAAGCTATTTAGATCCACTTCTTTCATACCCACCCCCTTCAGTGTGGCTATGTGATTCATTGGTAATACAGTCAGACTCATTTGCTGTAGTATGCGTTCCATCTTTCACATGCTGGTGGATTTGTTTGTTTGTTTTAAATTTACATTCAGTAGAATTCACACTTTGTGGTGTGCAGGTCTGTGGATTTTGACAAATGTTGACAGGTATCCACAGCCACAGTTTGATACACAACAGTTACATCACCCCCAAAATTTTCTCATGCTGTCCTTTTGTTGTCAACCATTCCCTCCAACCTATGGCAACTGCTGATATGTTTTCTGAGTTTTTCTTTTCAAGAGTTTCGTATAAATGGAATTCTACAATATGTAGTCTTGGGTCTGGTTTCTTTCATTTACCAAAGGGCACTGAAGATTCTTCCATGATGGGTGAATCAATAGTTTGCTCCTTTTTATCATCAGTAGTATTCCATTGTGCAGATGTACCATTGTTCATTTATTTACTAGCTGAAGGACATTGGGTTGTTTCCATTTTTTGGCGATTATAAATAAAACTGCTGTAAACATTCATTTACTGATTTTTGTGTGAACATGTTTTCATTTCTCTTGGTAAACACGTAGGATTACTGGGTCATAAGGTAGGCATATATTTAAATTTACAAGAAATTGCCAAAATGTTTTCTAAACTGACTACCATTTTGTACTTCCACCAGGAACATATGAGAGTTCTGGCCATTCTGCATCCTCGCCAGCTAACTTGTTAGCACCAATTTTTGTTCTTGTTTTTTCAGTTTAGCAGTTCTAGGTACATAGTGCTATCTTGTGGTTTTAATTTGCATTTTTCTCATGACTAATATGTTGGGCATCTTTTCATATATTTATTTGCCATCTTTATATATTTTTAGGAAAGAGGTTCAAATCTCCACTTACTATTTTCCTTATTTGGTTTTGAGGGTTCTTGATTGTGGATACAGGTCCTTTGTCAGACATTGTATTTTTTGCACCTTTGTCAAAAATTAGTTGTGTGTGGGGCGCCTGGGTGGCTCAGTTGGTTAAGCGACTGCCTTCGGCTCAGGTCATGATCCTGGAGTCCCGGGATCGAGTCCCACATCGGGCTCCCTGCTCAGCAGGGAGTCTGCTTCTCCCTCTGACCCTCCCCTCTCTCATGCTCTCTATCTCTCATTCTCTCTCTCGAATAAATAAATAAAATCTTTAAAAAAAAAATTAGTTGTGTGGATCTGTTTCGGGGTTCTCTATTCTGTTCCATTCTTCTACGTGTCTACCTTTTTTTTTTAAAGATTTTATTTATTTATTTGAGAGAGACCACGAGAGGGAAGAGGGTCAGAGGGAGAAGCAGACTCCCTGCTGAGCAGGGAGCCCTATGTGGGACTCGATCCTGGGACTCCAGGATAATGACCTGAGCCGAGGGCAGTCGCTTAACCAGCTGGGCCACCCAGGCGCCCCTACGTGTCTACCTTTCACTGGTATCACACTACAACTTTATATTAAGTTTAGAAATTGGGTAGTGTGAGTCCCCCAACTTTGTTCATCTTTCTCAAAATTGCTTTGACTAGTCTAGTTCTTTTACTTATCCCTATAAATTTTACAGTGAGCTTGTTGATACCTACAAAAAAGCCTGATGGAGTATTTATTGGGATTGAGTTTCATTAGTGTTCTATAGTTTTAAGCATACAGATCATGCATATATTTTGTTAGATTTAAACCTAACCATTTCATTTTGGGAATGTTATTTAAATGGTATTGTTTTTAAAATTTCAAATTCCATTGTTTATTACCAGCAGATAGAAATACAACTGATTTTTATGTATTGACCTTGTATCCTATAAACGTGGTGAACTGTTACTAGTTCTAGGATCCTTTTTATAGATTCTTTGAGATTTTCTCTGTAAACAGTCATGGCTGGAATAGAAACAGTTCTGTATTTCCAATCTGTGTGGCTTTTCTCTCTCTCTCTCTCTCTCTCTTTTTTTTTTTTGCCTTACTGCACCAGCGTAGTATTGGATAGTAGCAGTAAGAGAGCACATCCTTGCCTTGTTCCCCGTCTTGGAAGAGAAGCATTCAGTCTTCACCATTAAGTATGTTATCTGTAGAATTTTTGTAGATTCTCTTTATAAGGTTAAGGAAGTTCCCTTCTATTCCTGGTTTGCTGAGCGTTTCTGTTTGCTTGTCTGTTTTGGTCATGAATGAATTTTGTCAAATGCTTTTTCTGCATCCATTGAGATGATCACATGGCTTTTCTTTAGTCTGTTATTATAGTGAATTACACTGATTAATTTTCAAATGTGAAGCAGACACTGCCAAGATAAACCTTACAAGCTATGATGTATTATCCTTTTTTATGTATTTCTGGATTGCTTTGTTAATGTTTTGGTGATGCTTTTTGCATCTATATTCATGAGGAATATTGGTCTGTTGTGTTTTTATGATGCCTTTGTCTGGTTTTGGCACTAGAGTAATGTGGGTCTGAAAATGAGTTGGGAATTGTTTCTACCTTTTCTGTTTCTGAATGACATTGTGTAGAATTGGTATTATTTTTTTCCTTAAATGTTTGATAGAATTCAGACATTTGACAGAAACCATCTGGGCCTGGAGTTTTCTTTGTTGGAAGGTTTTGTTTTAATTTTATTTATCTGTTTAGAGAGAGAGAGAGAGAGAGAGAGAGAGACCCCGTGTGAGTGGGGGGAGGGGCAGAGCTAGAAGGAGAGAAAGAATCCCCAGCCGACTCTGTGCTGACTGCAGAGCCCGATGCCAGGCTCCATCCCATGACCCTGAGATCATGAGGTCATAAGCAGAAATCGAGTCCGAAGCTTAACCTACTGAGCCACTTAGGCGCCCCTGGTGAAAGGTTTTTAAACTACAAATTCAATTTCTTTAATAGATACAGGACTTTTTAGATTATAAATTCCTTCTTGGGTGACTTGGTAGTTTGTTTCGTTTGAAGACTTGATCTATTTCATCTGTGTCATCAAATTTATGAACATAGAGTTGTCTGTAGCGTTTCTTTTTGTTTGTTTTTTTTTTTAATGTTCAGGAGATGCATACTGATACCGGCTTTTGTTCCTGATATAGTTTGTATCTTTTTTTTGTTGGTCAGTTTAGGTAGATGTTTATCAATTTCATTGATTTTCTTCAAAGAACAATTTTGGTTTCAATGATTTTTCTCTATTGTTTTTCTGTTTTCAGTTTCATTGATTTATGCCTTCATTATTCTGCTTGCTTTGAGTTTAGTTTACTCTTACCTACTTTCTTAAGAATGAAGCTTAGATGATTGATTTGAGAACTTTCTTTTCTAACATAATCATTTAATGCTATAAACTTCCCTGTAAGCACTCTGGTGTATTCCACAAATTTTTATATATTTTCACTTAGTTCAAAATATTTTTATTTTATTATTATTATTTTTTAAAGATTTTATTTATTTGACAGAGAGAGACACAACGAGAGAGGGAACACAAGCAGGGGGAGTGGGAGAGGGAGAAGCAGGCTTCCCGAGGAGCAGGGAGCCCGATGCAGGGCTGGATCCCAGGACCCTGGGATCATGACCCGAGCTGAAGGCAGACGCTTAACGACTGAGCCACCCAGGTGCCCCTATTTTTATTTTATTATTATTATTTTTAAGTAGGCTCCATGCCCAGCATGGAGCCCAACATGGGGCTTGAACTCATGACCCTGAACAAGACGTGAGCTGAAATGAAGAGTCAGACACTTAACTGATTGAGCCACCCAGGTACCCCTAGTTCAGAATATTTTTAAATTTCCATTGATCCATCCACTTTGAACCATGGATTATGTAAAAGTGTGTTTTTCAAATTTCAAATAAATGGGCATTTTTCAGCTATCTTTCTGTTAACTGATGTCTAATTTAATACTGTTATTTGAAAACACTTTGTATGATTTCTTTTTTTTTTTTTTTAAAGATTTTTTTTATTTATTTGAGAGAGAGAATGAGATAGAGAGAGAGCATGAGGGGGGAGGGTCCGAGGGAGAAGCAGATTCACCGCTGAGCAGGGAGCCCGATGCGGGACTCGATCCCGGGACTCCGGGACCATGACCCGAGCCGAAGGCAGTCGCCCAACCAACTGAGCCACCCAGGCGCCCTGTATGATTTCTTTTTAATATGTTAAGGTTTGCTTTATGGCCCAGACTAGGGTCTATTTGGTGAATGTTCCGTGTGTTCTTGAAAAGGATGTATACTCTGATATTGTGCTATGAATGCCAGTTAGTTGGTTGATAGTGTTGTTCAGATTTTACATATCCTTAATGATTTTCTGTTTACTTGTTCTATCAATTACTGAGATGAGTATTGAAATCTCTAGTTGTAGTTGTGGATTTGTCTGTTTCCTCTTTCAGGTCTATCAGTTTTTGCCTCGTGCTTTGAAGCTCTCTTGTAAGCTCAGTACACCTTTAGGATTGCACGTTTTGGGGAACTGATCCCTTTATCATTATGTAGAATTCCTCTTTATTGCTGATAATATTCCTTATTCTGGTTTACTTTGATATTAATATAGCTACACCCACTTTCTTTTGCTTAGTTTGTTTGCTTAGTTTTACATCTTTTTTCATCCTTTCACTTTTAACATATTTATGTCTTTATATTTAAAGTGAATTTCTTTTAAACAATATAGTTGGTATTTTGCTCGGTCAGTCAATCTAACAACCTCTTCTAAGGTATATTCACACTGAATGTGATTATTGATGTGTTGGATTAAAATATACTATCTTGTGTACTGTTTTCTATTTGTTTCATTTTTTTCTGTTTACTTTTTTCTTCTTTTTCTGTCTCTTGCATGTTACCCAAGCATTTTAATGATACCATTTTATCTTTTCTATGAACTTATTATTTATATGTATTTAAAATTTTTTCCAAAAAAATTTTTTTTCATAGTTGACCTAGGGTTTACAATATACATCTGTAACTAAGAGTCCACCTTAAAATAATAAGGTATCACTTCACATGTAGGATGAGGACTTTACAAAAGTATATTCTCAATTCCTCCTTCCCATCCCTTTGATATTGTGCTACAGTTTACTTTCATACATCCTGTAGACAAACAGCACATTGCTGCTGCTTTTGCTTTGTACAGTAGGCTTTCAGAGCAGAAGTCAGCAAAGCAAACCCATTGGCCAAATTCACCCTGCCACCTCTTTTTGTATGGCCTGTAAATTAGGAATGGTTTTTAAATTTTTTAATGGTTGAAAAAAATAAAAAAAAAATTTCATGACACGTGAGAATTACATGAAACTAAAATTTCAGTGCCCATAAAGTTTTATTGGAATATAGCTACAATCATTTCTTTATGTTTTGCCAATGTCTGCTTTCATACTTTAAGGAGAATTAAGTGGTTGCAACAGAGACCATAAGGCCCACAAAGCCTAAAATATTTGCCTTTTATAGAAAAAAAATTTTTGCCAATCTCTGTTTTAGAGCAATTAAAAATGAGAAAAAGTTTAATTTTATTTTACCTACATTTATTCCATTTCTAGCACTCTTCTTTGTGTGAACCCAAGTTTCTGTCTGATAACCATATTCCTTCTGTCTGAAGAACTTCCTTCAGCTTTTTTTTATTGACTAAGTCTGCTAGCCCTTAATTCCCTCAGTTTTCCTCTGAGAAAGTCTTTATTTCCTCTTCATTAAAAAAAAAATATTTTCTGTAGGTTAACAGGTTTTTTTTTTTTCTTTTGGTGCTTTAGGCACTTCATTGATGTTGTTTTGTATCATTTCTGACTGGAAGTTAACTGTAATTATCTTTGTTCCTCCATATGTCTTTTATTCTCTGGCTGTCTTTAAGATTTTCTCTTTGTGTTTTTAAAAATATGATATGCTAAGGTGTTCTTTATTTGTCTGGCATTTATCCTTGGTGGTCTCTGAGCTTCTCTGTGGTTTCCTGTCAGTCATTATTTTTGGAAAATTTTTGGGATTATTTCTTCCTATTGCATGCTCCTCTTCCTGGGATTCTAATTATGGGTGGGTTAGATTATTTGATATTGTCCAGCAGCTCTTGGATGTCTTAATTTGTTTCCTATCCCCTGTTGTTTTTCCTTTGTATTTAAGTTGGGTAGTTTCTACTGACTTATCCAATTCTCTTCCTTGGCTGTGTTGAGTCTACTGGTGAGCTAGGTGAAGACATTTCTCATCTCTGGTATTGTGTTTTGCATTTCTGACATTTTCACTTGATATTTTTTTTTTAAAGATTTTATTTATCTGTCAGAGAGAGAGCACAAGCAGGGGGATTGGCAGGCAGAAAGAGAAGCGGTTCCCTGCTGAGCAGGGAGCCCAATGTGGGACTTGATCTCAGGACCCTGGGATCATGACCTGAGCCGAAGGCAGATGCTTAACTGACTGAGCCACCCAGGCATTCCTCACTTGATTTTTTTTTATTTTTTTAAATTTTTTATTGTTATGTTAATCACCATACATTACATCATTAGTTTTTGATCTCACTTGATTTTTTTTAATAGTTTCTATCTCTTTGTAGAAATTACTCATCGTATCTTGCATATTATTCATTTTTTCCATCAGAGTCTTTAACATATTAATCATAATTATTTTGAATTCCCTGTGCCAACATCTGGATCACATTTGTGTGTTATGTTTTCATGTACTTCAATTTTTTTTTCAAACCCAACCTAGTGTAGGATATAGCAGACACTGAGGTATATAAAATTTATATCTGGAAATGGAAATACCTTTCCTCTTGCTAGGCCTTTAATGGAGGTAAGGGATGAATTAATCTAGTTGGGGTTTGGTCTTGGTTTGAGGTTTGTTGCTAAGGTTACCTTTGGTGTACCACAGGTATCAAATTCTGTAGTCATACCTGGGGTGTAGAGCAGGTGTGCGTTTGCCAAGCAATGTCTGCCTTCAGCTTTAGAACTTCTCTCTGCATTGCACCCAAGAGGAGGTCTCTGCATGCTCCTTTTTGTTCTCCTGCTCCTGTCCCTCTCACAACGATACTCCACTTTGACTTGTTTCTAGAAGTTTGTTAGCTTGGGAGGTGGGTGGTGGAGTGTTCCTGGTTCTGGTTAGGCCTCAGGTTTAGGCAGATGTCATGTCCCTGCGTCTCAGGAGGGTAGCCTTCTCATTTTTCCTGCTCTTCCTTCCTTGTAGTTCTGGAGCCAGCAAATATTCCTGCCCATCCCCCCAGCATAGATTTTCTTTTTCATGTTCCCTCCCCTACAGGTTAAATATTAAGCTTTTTAAGGGGAAAGCATCCCAGTGGATTCGTGCCCGTACAGCTGTGGTTGTTGTACCCTCTCTCAGGTCTGCACCATAACACTTTTCTTGGGGCTCTTTCTGATCTCTTCTATGAGCTTATAGAGAAAAACCTATAAGAGGGCACAAACTCCCAATTTCTTTGGTCCTCAAGTAGCTCACTAGCCCACATCTGGCCTTCACCAACTCATTAACCATCCTAACTGAACTATTACAAGTGTCTTGTTGCATCTACCCCAGGTAAGAGACCCTACTCTGCTTACCCTTCTGGTGCCTACCTCTCCTTAGATTCTTGGCCAGTAGGTTGTCCTGGGACTACAGTGCTCTGATTGGTTTAGAAGTATTGTAGATTGTAGTTTATCTAGTCTTTCCTTTGAGAGGGTGAGTGTATTCTTTTTTTTTTAATACTTACCTACATCCCCTAGTGGAAGTCAGATGTCTTTGTATTTCTACTATATTTGCAGCTATTACTAAACCATATATAAAAGAATATAAATGGTATGCTGCATGTGTTCTTACGCAGTTTTGCTTTCCATTCAACATTATATTTGTGGAGTTCAGAAACAAAGGACAGATTATTACAGCAATAGCAATATCCAGAGGATCACCATTTGTACTGCTTCCCCTTGCCCCCAAGTCCCATGGGTGGATTGAGGTGGATGCCTGCATATGGAATGGGTTGCATTATAGGAGAAGGGACCCTGAGGTTAGGAAACCTGGAACTGTTATAGCGGGCAATAGCATCCCCTGCGTTAAGGGAGGTATTGCCTTTATTATAATAGACAAGATGCATGACTTCCCTTGGTTCCAAAGGAAGACATTATATCTACAAGCCAGAGTTGATCAGAGTTGCCACTGTGGACAGTTGGGGTTGGATACTTCTTAGTTGTGGGGACCTGCCCTGTGCATTATAGGGTGTCTAGTAGCATCCCTGGCTTTTGCCCACTGCATGCCAGTAGTACCTCTTCTCCCAGCTGTGTCCACTAAATATGTCTCTAGACATTGTCAAATATCTTCGGTGGGCAAAACCGCCCCAGTTTGAGAACTACTATGGTAAGCAAACTTACCCTTGGCTCCAAAGGGAGTCTTGCAAAGTTCGCTTTACAATCTTTAAAAGATAGTCTAGAACAAAGAGCAGTCAGTGCCTCCTTTTACAAGATTTGTGGAAATGCATGTTATCCATGGACCATTGTCTCCCAACATTGGTTTTAACTTAATTGCATGGTGGTTAGAGGAATGCTGTGTATGCCATTGATTCTTTGATTTGTTGAGACTTGTTCATGGCCCATCTGTGGTTGGTTTTTGTAATTGTCTTAATTGTGCTTGAAGACAGTGTGTTTTCTCTGTTAGGTGCAAAGTTTGGTATGTGTTGATCAGGTCAAGATCATGACATTTCCATACAGATCTTTTATGTCTGTATAACTTTTGTCTGAGCTGCTAATTACTAAGAGAGGTATATAAGTCCTTTCTATGTAAGTCTCTAAGCTGCTAATTACTAAGAGAGGTATATAAGTCCTTTCTGGAAAATATAAATTTTCCAAATGGAAAATTTGTCCATTTTCCCTTGTAATTGCTAATTTTGTATTATATATTTTGAGGCTATATTAGGTACGTCCCCCAATTTGAGAGCTAGAACGCTGTAATTTACTTCTAGGTATTTATGAGCTCTTTCCCATCCTGGGCTTCTGCCTCCCTCGACTGGGGTAGCTACTGGTCCTGTCCTGCTCTTTTTAGTTTTTCCTTAATTTTTTTAATATTCCCTATTTTCCCCATTTGTTGCTTTGTGAGTTATATTCGAATTATGTTCTTTTGGTGGTTTCCTTTAAATTCTTAATACACATACTTAAGAAAATCCCATATTTATCCCTAAATCTACTCTCCTGGGGCGCCTGGGTGGGCAGTTGGCTAAGCATCTGCCTTCAGCTCAGGTCATGGTCCCAGGGTCCTGGGATCGAGCCCCAAGTTGTCGTCGTCATCGTCATCATCAGGCTCTGTGCTCAGCGGGGAGCCTATTTCTCCCTCTCCCCCTGCTTGTGTCTCTCTGTCAAATAAATTTTTTTTTTTTTAAATCTCTCCTCTCAATAATACAGACAGCTTGGAATGCTTTAACTCCAGCCACCGCTTCTCAGCTGATATTCTTGTTTTGTTGATTCCCTCATGCAAACACTATTAATATATTATTGTTTTATACAGTTTGTTTAAATTCACCCACTTTTTCTTTTTTTTTTTTTTTGCCAGTGATTCTGCATCTCATTCCTTCCTTGTGTGATCACTTTCCTTCTTCCAAGTAATTCCTTTAGTCAACAATTCTCAGTTGACAGTTGATTTTTTTTTCTCAGTATTTTGAAGATAATAGCTCTGGCTTCCGATGTTGCTAATGAGAGCCCTGCTATTGGTGCAATTTCCAGTCATCATTCTTTTATAAGTAATTGGTCTTTTTTCTTTGGCTATTTTTTTTTTTAAGATTTTATTTATTTATTTGACAGAGACACAGTGAGAGAGGGAACACAGGAAGGGGGGAATGGGAGAGGGAGAAATGGGCCTCCTGCTGAGCAGGGAGCCCAATGCGGGGTCGATGCGGGGCTCAATCCCAGGACCCTGGGATCATGACCTGAGCTGAAGGCAGACGCTTAACGACTGAGCCATCCAGGCGTCCTCTTTGGCTGTTCTTAAGATCTCCTTTATGTCTTGGACTTACTCAACTTTAGTAAAACACATCTATATGTAGATTGGGGGGGGCTTGTTGTGACCCTTAAACCTATAAAACCACATTTTTCATCAATTTGAGAGGATTTTAAGCTATTATTTTGAAATATGCAAGCTGTGTTGCATTCTAAACATTAAAAAAAGTAAGTAAATAAATAATGAAAGCAGTTTGGTGGGGAGAGGTGGGTTGTGTCTGCAGTGTCTTTCTACAGAGTTAGAAGGCCTTCCTGAATCTGCTGTGAGTTGTTACAAATACCATCTAGAGGTAAACCAGACCCTGGGAGGCATGCAGGGAAGCAGAAATGGGTACGAGGGGAATATTCTCAGGAAGAAGTTAAGGCTAAAAGGAGAAACCTTACTCCATGAATGTTTTCTCCAACAGTCAATAGATCCTCTCACTCCGGCAATATTTAACTGGAAAGATCAGGCTGTGTGTGTCTCCCTTGTGTTGACATAGCATAGTGTTCTTCCCAGAGAATAGCACAGCACATGGAATTGTCATGACCTGTTTTTTTGTTTTGTTTTTGTCTTTGAGTTAAAATGTGAGCTAGACTGTGAACACCACAGGGACTGTGCGAGGTTAAAATCGTATCCCTAGCACCCAGCCTAATGGCTGGTGTATAGTAGATGCTCAACAAAAATGCATTGCATCAGGGGCGCCTGGGTGGCTCAGTCATTAAGCGTCTGCCTTCGGCTCAGGTCATGATCCCAGTGGGATCGAGCCCCACTTCGGGCTCTCTGCTCAGTGGGAATCCTGCTTCTCCCTCTCCCACTCCTCCTGCTTTGTGTTCCTGCTCTCGCTGTCTCTTTCTTTGTCAAATAAATAAAACCTTAAACAAAATGCATTGCATCAGAGAATGGATAATAATTTGGAGGCAGATATATTGAGTATCTTAAGTTACCTTTTCTGTGCTCAGTGCCACAGAAAAGTGCTTTTCCAAAGTTTTTGGATTTCACTAACAAGTTAAAACATTGATCTTACATGGAAGTTTTTAAAACTATCGTAAGGGCGTCTGGGTGGCTTAGTTGGTTGAGCGACTGCCTTCCGCTTAGGTCATGATCCCGGAATCCCAGGATTGAGTCCCACATCGGGCTCCCCCCACCCTCAGCGGGGAGTCTGCTTCTCCCTCTGACCCTACCCCCCTCTTGTGCTCGCTCTCTCTCTCTCTCTCTCTCTCAGAATAAATAAAATCTTTAAAAAAATAAAATAAAACTACCGTAAGCAGGGTGCCTAGGTGGCTCAGTCGGTTAAGCGTCTGCCTCTGGCTGGGGTCATGATCTCTGGGTCCTGGGATGGGGGCCCCCAGTGGGGGTGGGATGTCTGCTTCTGCCTTTCCCCCTGCTCATGCCCTGCTCAGCGGGAAGCCTGCTTCTCCCTCTCCCACTCCCCCTGCTTGTGTTCCCTCTCTCACTCTCTCTCTCTGTCAAATAAAATCTTTAAAAAAATAAAATAAAAATCTCATCTCCCACCTGATCAGTGAAAATATCATTGACTGGCTCCTTATTCACAGAAGGACTATTGCAACCCTATTCATACAGAAAAGAAAGTATAAAGTAGAGGTGTCCCTAGCTCAATAGGCTTTATGGGAAATAAAACGCACGTGATGGACAGCCAAGCGTTACATTGTGTGGTGTTGACTATTCCTTGGCGGAAGAACAGAAAGATAAGTGTGCTTGGAACCCGTGGGGATGGATGAACCTTGATATGGTGTGGAATTCTGTACTGTTTACCAAGTGTGTTTAGACAAACTGCCCGATTGAGTTCTCACAATTAACTCGTGAGATATTACTCCTATCTTAAAGGTGCAGAAAGGGGTTTGAAGAGATTCACCTTTGTTGAGGGTGATTTGCCCAAGGTGACACACACAGTCCTAATGATTGGTCCAGCGCAGAGTGTGAGATCTCGAGCTCAGACTCTTCCAATTCCGGGCTCAATCTACATCCCCACTACCTTCCTGGGAGATTCGGGAACGAAACGTCAGCAGAGAAAGGTGCGCTACTCGGACTACTGTAACATCGCGGTAGGATGAGTCCGGACAGATGTGGACCAAATTATCCCACTGTACTTTTTTGTCCAAGGGCCTGAGGTATTTCGAATAAAGCTGGAAGAGTGGGCACTTGGAGAGCAAGCGAGAGGTGTGTGGTTAGGTCTCAGGTTTTTGGAGAGGGGCATGACCCGGCCCAGGCCGCTCTGGGGGCGTGGCCGGCCGGCGGGGCGGGGCCTACGGCGGCCCGGCGCGCTCGGGGCGTGGCTTCCCCGCGGCAGTCGGCTGAACCGGTGGGCTTTGCCCGCAGTTGCTCAACGGCTCTGCGGGACCATGGCGAACGACGGGTCTCCGAGCGCGCCCCCGCGGCCGCTGCACTCAGCGCAGGCCGTGGACGTGGCCTCGGCCTCCAATTTCCGGGCTTTCCAGATGCTGCACTTGCACCTGGACCTGCGGGTCGAGTTCGGGCTTCCGGGGCCGGGCCCCGGGAGCCGGGGGTTGAGTGGCACGGCAGTCCTGGAGCTGCGCTGCTTGGTGCCCGAGGGCGCCACCGAGCTGCGGCTCGATTCGCACCCGTGCCTCGAGGTGACGGCGGCGGCGCTGCGGCGGCAGCGGCCCGGCCTGGAGGAGCCGCCCTCGGAGCCCGTGCCCTTCCACACGGAGCCCTTTTCGCACTACGGCCAGGCCCTGTGCGTGGCCCTCCCGCAGCCCTGCCCGGCCGGCGAGCGCTTCCAGCTTCTGCTCACCTACCGCGTCGGGGAGGGACCCGGGGTGAGTTCGACTCCGGGGCCCAGCCCCGCCGCGGCCTCTCCCGGCCGCTTCCTACCCGCCCTTCCTGCCTCGGAGCCGGTCCCCGGACCTGCACTAATCCCCACCCTCAAAGAGAGAGAAGATGCTTCCGCCTTTGCCCGGAGGGGGCCCGGAGCTTCCCGTTGCACGCCTCTCGCCCTCCCACCCTCAGCGCCCTCTCTTCCTTCCAGGCTGCTCCGCTTTCCCTCTTCTGGCTTCCGGCCAGCCTCCGAGCTGTGCACTCTTCGTCCTTTCCACCCTTCCTCCCTCTCCCCGCCCAGGGGTTCTGGTGGCATCTCCACGTTGTTTCCCTCTCGCACACCGCCCTGTCTGGTTGCTCTTTCTGCCTGCCGAGGAAACCCTGTCCTGTGCAGCTTTCGGGATAACCGGCTATTTATATCGAATTTAACGTTTCGCGGGGCTTTGGGGCCTAGGTCCCTGATAAGGAGCTACTTAGTTTTCCTTTTACGGCAGCCCTGGACCCTGCCGGTTAATTAGCCCTGGGTGCTGACTCAGCCCTTTGTCCGTGTGCTCTTGCGGTGCCACAGGCTGAAATAACTCTGAACCCCAGAGAGTTACTTTTGCTTTCTTCTGCGAAGTCCCAGATTTGTTTAATTGAAGAATTTGAGTAAAAATGAGAACTAGAATTAGGGTGTTCTAGACTTTGTAATAAGTTGGCCCTGTTATTATTCTTGATTGACTCTTATTGATTAACTCTTAAATATTACATTTTGGGGTGGTGGACAGATATTGGTATTTAAATAAAAGGATGGATGGTTATGTGGCTTACATTTGTAAGAGTTTGGAACTCCTTCATAAAGAGTCCTGAGGCTGTGGTTGCTAGTCGTTTCTCAAGTAGGGTGGGTTATACGTTTCACGGGTAGGCTGCTTGCCTACAATCAAAGTTTTCTTATCTAGCTAGCAGTTCCTTTCACTCTTAGAGCTGCCCCAAAAGACAGTTCTGTTTCCATCTTTATTCAGGGAATAAATGAACCTGTGATAGAACTTGTTTAAAGAATGAAAAGTCCAAACCTCTAAGGCAAAGGAAAAAACCCAGTGCCCTCAAAGGATAACATAATATCTTTAAATGTGTTTGGTTGCCCTGTTACATGCTAGCTTCTGGTTTGGGGCAGGAACCAGGAATTAAACAGGATCCCTGGAAAAATTAAGCCCTCTCTGAAATTGCCTACTGAAAATGGCACCTCAAATTAAACATCCATAGTAAACAGCTTTCATTAGAGACTAAGAGCAGACACCCACACTTTGCACTGTGAAGGTCGACATTAAAGTCACCTGTATTTATTCCTTCTTCTCATTGCCACCATCCCAAGTGAGGGCTCTCACCTTAATCACTGTAGGTAACAGCCTCACCCTGACTTAAGACTCTTTCTTACAGAGCGGAAATACTTGTACTACCAGGCTCCATTTTCTCCTTTCTGTCATTATAAACAAAAAAAGGCATTAAGGTATGGTGGAGGGGATGACCAGTATTTATTAAAATGTGCCAGGTACTAGTCTATGTGCTTGACAAAAGTTAAATGAGTTGTCTTTATGGAAGTGCCTAATACAGTGCCTGGTACCTACTGAATACTATGTGTTAGTCTTATTGTTAACTCATTAAATTTCTCTCAATAATAGGATTAAAGACAGTTTAGGGGTGCTGGGTGGCTTAGTCGGTTGACTCTTGATTTCAGCTTGGGTCATGATCTCAGGGTTGTAAGATTGAGCCTTGCCCCGAATTGGCCTCCGTGCTGGGTGTGGAGCCTGCTTGAGATTCTTTATCACCCTCTCTCCCTGCCCCTCCCCCACCAAAGGATTAAAAAACAATTTAGATTATTTTTTTAAAAGATTTTTATTTATTTATTTGACAGAGAGAGAGATAGCGAGAGCAGGAACACAAGCAGGGGGTGTGGGAGAGGGAGAAGCAGGCTTCCTGCCGAGCAGGGAGCCCGATGTGGGACTCGATCCCAGGACCCTGGGATCATGACCTGAGCCGAAGGCAGACGCTTAACGACTGAGCCACCCAGGCGCCCAACAATTTAGATTAACAAGAAAAGTGAGCAGATAGTACAGAGTTTCCATATACCCTTCCACATACAGATTGCTCTATTAGCATTTTGCAAGTATGATATATCTGTTAACAATGAACCAATATTGATACAGTATTATTAACTAAAATTCATAGTTCTTTTTTTAAGGTTTTTATTTATTTATTTGACAGAGAAAAAGAGAGAGCTGCAGCAGAGGGAGAAGCAGTCTCCCCACTGAGCAGAGAGCCCGATGTGGGACTTGATACCAGGACCCCCGGGTCATGACCTGAGCTGAAGGCAGACACTTAACCAACTGAGCCACGCAGGTGCCCCTGAAGTTCATAGTTTTTTTCAGATTTTCATAGGCTTTACTTAATACCTTTTTCTGTTCCAGGGTCCCATCCGGAATACCACAGTATATTTAGCTTTCATGTATCCTTAGGCTCCCCCTTGGCTCTGACAGTTTCTCAGACTTTACTTGTTTTTGATGACCTTGACAGTTTTTCTTTTTTTTTAAAGATTTTATTTATTTATTTGACAGAGAGAGAGAGAGAGAGCGTGCACAAGCAGGCAGAGTAGCAGACAGAGGGAAAGGGAGAAGCAGGCTCCCCTCTGAGCAAGGAGCCTGATGCGGGACTCGATCCCAGAACCTAGGGATCATGACCTGAGCCGAAGGCAGTGGCTTAACCAACTGAGCCACCCAGACACCCTGACCTTGACAGTTTTGAGGTGTATTGGTCTGATATATTGTAGGATGCCTCTCTATTGGAATTTGTCTGTTTTTTGCATGATCAGACTGGGGTTATTAAAAAATTTTTAAGAAGTTTATTTTTTACAGCAGTTTTAGGTTCACAACAAAATTCAGTGGAATGCCACAAAGGTAAAGTTCTGTCTTCACATCATATTGCGAATACACAGTATCAACATGATTTGTGACTGTTTGAAGTTGACCTCACTCATCTGGCTGAAGTAGTGCTGGTTTTTCCACTGTGGTATTTCTTTCTCCTCCTTTCCATCTGTACTGTACTCTTTGGAAGGAGGCTCATTAAAATTTTCACACCACACAAAAGAAACTCAAGCAAAGAAAAAGCCAACATCTCCATGTGGCGTCTTTATGCCTCTTAAAAGTATGTCTCAAATACTTGTGTTCAAAGCATTTCAGTCCACCTGCCGAGGCATGCCTCCCACCTCTGTATCTGAAACCTACCCCCAGTTCCCAGAGATCGCCCATCCATGCCTTTTTTCACGCTGCTACCTACCTCTTTGAGAATGTCTTCTTTCCTTTCCAACCATCTCAGTCCTACTCACCTTTAAACCAGAAAGTTTGGCTTCCGCTATGAAACCTTGCCAGAGTTAATCTAATCCTTTTCTAAATTCTAAGTGGTATTTGGTGCTGACATACCCTCCTCCCCCTCACAGTTAGTATGTTATAAGTGAACTTTTTGCGGTAGGCAAAAATTGGGTTTGTAATAATCATTCAGATTTGCCTTTGGTTACAGGCTGACAGAAAACAAATTAAGACGTATATATAACCGGGGTGCCTGGCTGGCACCTGGTAGAGCATGCAGCTCTTGATCTCGGGGTTGTAAGTTTGAGCCCCACGTTGGGAGTAGAGATTACTTAAGAATAAAATCTTGAAAAGATATTTAAAAAATTATATATATAGCCAGTACCTATAATGTAAAATACATTTATTCTGAATGGGTAAGTTTCAGGAATGGAGAACACATATTAATCACAGACTCCTCCCACTTCCCTTCTGCTTTTCTGTGCCGTTTACTGCAAGTTCAAATACAGCTGCTTCTCAATTGGTTTTTGTTTGTTTTTTAATGAGAAACCACTACAGTGTGCGGGACTCAGGGGAGGAAGACAGGATGCCAGGGTCAGAGGCCATGTCTGGAATTCTTGAGATACCTAGTGGGATACAGTGGGGAATAGACCCTTTGTGGTGTTTCTACCATGTGAGGTGGGCGTCAATACGTTGGCATGGATTCCAGGGTGGATTAAATACACAGTAGGAGAGAACTTCCCAGTCAGGACCAAACTGCTGGTAGGATTATAAGGATTACCTAAAATTCTCCCCTCCCAGCCAACTCCTTTTCTCTGGCTGGACTGAGCTCATGTAGGGGGTGTCAGTTTGGAAATGTTCTTCTATTCTCTTAGGTTTGCTGGTTGGCTCCTGAGCAGACAGCAGGAAAGAAGAAGCCTTTTGTCTATACCCAGGGTCAGGCTGTCCTGAACCGGGCCTTCTTCCCTTGCTTCGACACTCCGGCAGTGAAATGCAAATATTCAGCACTTATTGAGGTAAGAGGATTAAGGTTAAGTACCTGCCCTTGGGATTGAATTTCAGATCTATCTAGTCACATTTCAACTGGTAAATTGTTACATCCATCCAGCGGTACCTCTGCAAAATTCCTCCATGTACAGAAATTTTATTTGTGCTAAATTCCATCAGCTTAGCACAAGTTTAGTTTCTTGAAACCTTTGTGTTCTCCAAGACAGGCTCCCGGTCGTGGCTGTCACCATGCAGGTTGCCCGCCATGCTGTTCTTAGTGCGAATCAAAAGGAGACTCCGGGTAAAATCTCCTAAGCTTTGTCTCTTGTCAGGTCCCAGATGGCTTCACAGCTGTGATGAGTGCTAACACCTGGGAGAAGAGAGGTCCAAATAAGTTCTTCTTCCAGATGTGTCATCCCATCCCCTCCTATCTGATAGCTTTGGCCATCGGAGATCTGGTTTCGGCTGAAGTTGGACCCAGGTAGGAGACAAAGACCTCCACAGGCAAGGTCAGACTGACCTCAAGGCAAGGAGGCCTCTGCTCAGTGGCCCAGCTGGGATGGTTCTTGGGACAGTCTTGCATCTGCTCTCAATGGACAGCCTTTCTGTGGCCCAGAAGTGAAGCGTGTGGCATGAGTACAGCGGGAGGAAGGGCTTTCCCTGCTCCCCCTCTGCTTCTCCTCCTGCTGTCTGGAATGAGGTCATCAGTCCTGCTAACAGCAGTAGCTGCTGTCCTGGGCCACCTTGTGGAGTGCGGTTGGCACCGAAGCAGAAGTTTTAGAAGACTCATCTTTATCACTATCTTTTAGTTCTGAATTCCCTTCTAGCTGTTATATTTGCTTTTTAATCTTTGTACCAAATCTCCCCTTTTTCTCTAGCATGTAATTCCCGGAAATATACAACTTTGATCTCCTTGTTCCCCTGCAGAGAGGAAAGTGGGAGATCCTTCTTTGTCTGCTCCAGATACATACACCTGAACCCATGGTGGCAGAGATACCTCCGTGAAATTAGATGGGTTTAATGGAGATGAATAAGGCTTTTGTAAGGTTTCCTGCTAAAAGAAACCTGACCAGGCGTGTCGGTTTTTTCCTGGCTCTTATATTATCTGCCAGTACAGCATAATCCTGCAGTAAAATGATCAAAGGCTGGACAGTAAGCTGTGGCGCTTTTCCCGGCTCTGCTGCTATGGCCCTTCTCTCAGGTCCTAGAGGCGGTGGTGACCTTGACCGCATTGGTTACAGGCATCAGACCTCATAGCCGAGCTCAGTAGCACTGTTAAGATCATGAATCTTAGTTCCTGGGCTTCAGAGAGAATAAGAGATGGGATGCCATTGGCATCTGCTTCCAGCACACACACTCAAAACAGTACTAGTTTTGAAAGACTAGGTGCTCTCCTGCCACGAAGGGCAGTCTTTCTGACAGAGTGGGTCGTACATAACCAAAGGAGCGTCAGCATTGCAGTTGACCGGAAAGTAGATAAGTAAAGGAGTTATTTTAGAGAGTTTACTCTTACTAAGGTTCTGTTAGTAAGAGTATAAACTATTTATTTTATTTTTTATTTATTTTTTTAAAGATTATTTATTTGAGAGAGAGAGAGATCACGAGCCGGGGGAGGGGCAGAGAGAGAAGCAGGGTCTCCACCAAGTAGGGAGCCTGATTTAGGACTCTACCGCAGGACCCCAGGATCATGACCTGAGCCGAAGGCAGATGCTTAACCAACTGAGCCAAGTCCTTGCCTTTTGGGGGAACATCTTAGGGTCTTGTGAAGGTATGTTAGTTGAGAGGGTCTTCCGGCAAACTTTGCCCCCAGTCCCAGTTACCACGGGAGGAAAATCCTGGGCAGAAGAGATAGTGGATATGTCCTAGTCATGTTTTATGTATAATCTCTTCTAATCCTTACGTAACCTCACTGAGGGGGTTACTGTTTTCTCCCTCTTGTGGATAAAGCTAACTGAGGCTTCTGGTGGAATTACTTGTGCAAAGTTACATCATTGGCAGAACTGGAATTCCAATCCAGGCATTTCTGTGCAGAGCCAGTGCTTGTTGCGCTAGACTACCGGCAATAAAAATCCAGCCTGACGGAGAACATTCCAGTTTCTTTAGACAGAAATCTCTGTACTGGAGTAAGTATCTCGGATGCCCCCTGTCTAGCCTGGCCTTCATCTTCTAGTTGTAGCAAGCTGAAGTAGCCTGGGTTGAAGGACTTTGCTAGTTGTGATATCCAAGCTGATCACAAAGCAATTCCTTGAAGACTTTGACACCTTTGTCATGGTCTTTTCTCAGCCCTGTCACATCATTTTTGGTGACTTTTTTTCTCCATCTGGATTACCTGTCCGCATGCCAGGGATGAAGGGATGAGGGTGGCTTCAGGGTTCCTCAGCCTCCTCTACTCAGGGACCCTCTCCACCTGATCCAGCCCCCCACACTCATGGGCACACACTCTACAATCTAGGGCCTCGCCGTGGGCGTTCGCATGAGCTGTGCTGTAGCAGAAATGTTAAATGCCTTTGCCTCATTCATTCTCTGACCCCATGCCCTGTGCCCCTAACCTGCCGGCCCCCTGGTGACCTCACTCTCGCTGTATCTGCTTCTTAAGCTAACTGAGGCCTTTCTTCCTGCAAGCTGTGCGTTTCCTCCTGGGCAGCCGCCTCTCGTGGCCGGGCCCGTCTTTTCTCTGTGGCCCAGGTGTGGGGTTGATCTTCTCTTCCTGACACAGCAGGCCGCCTTGTGTGCTTTCCTGCTGCTCTAACTTCCAGTGCTGGGTCCTGCTGTCCCCTTTCTCTACTTCTGTACCTGGGTGTCTGAGAGGAGAAGACAGCTGTGCATACTGATTCTGCTATCCATTTCTGGTATCTTGGTGAAAAGCGGGAATTGAAAGTTGACGTAGGGAAGCCTGGGTGGCGTAGTTGGTTAAGCGTCTGCCTTTGACTCAGGTCATGCTCCCAGGGTCCTGAGATCGAGCCCTGCTTTGGGCTCCCTGCTCATCAGGGAGCCTGCTTTTCCCTCTGCCCTTCACCCCTCTCATGCTCTCTCTCTCTCTCAGATAAATGGAATCTTTTTAAAAAGCTGACATTTATGTGGTTTTCAAGAAAAATAGAACAAATGTCGTCTTCAACTACAGATATGCTTTCAATATTGCTCACCAGTCCTTTATTTATCTTCCTAGCCCACTCTCCTTAAAGAATGACTCTTGTCTTCAAATTTCCTGTTCAAACACCAGATCCTCCCTCCGAGCAGATGATCTTGTCTCCTACTTTATTGAGAATATTTAATTTGTCAGATATGGTTATGTCAGCTTCCTGTTTTCCATGTAAAAAGTCATCTTCATCTGCATTCGTCCTTCCCTTCTTCCCTCTGACTCTAAAGAGGGGTGTCCATCCTTCTGTTTAAAGCCACATCTCTGCATTTGAGCCATCATTGTTGGTTCAGTCCCTCCCCAGATCTGGTGGAGCTTTGCCTCATTGTTTACCCCTCACTCTTCAGATGTGCAGCCTTCCCCCCAATTAGCTCTTTCCTTCCAACCCTAACCATGTTCCTGTTTCTTGTACCTTGAAAAAAGCAAAAAACAAACTCGTTGACTCCATGTTCCCTCTTAGCACACTACCCTGTGCTTCCCTACTTAGCCGAGTTCCTTAGAAGAGTCGTGTTTATGCTCGCCCACCGCCCACGTACTGCTTGGACCCATGGGAATCCAGCACCTCTCCCCGTCGTGCCACAGAAACTCCTGTAGTAAGAGGAGCCACTGGCCTCAGCATGTGTAGCACATTGGCTCCTCCTCAGTCCTTGTATTGGTGTCCTGCACTTTTCTTCTGCCTCTTGACCCTCCTCTGGCTTCCACGATGCAGTTCTGTCCCGGCTCCAGGACCCCCTGGCTCGTCCTTTCTGGACTCTTCTCTGCCCAGCCCCACCATGTGCTGGTGTTGCCCAGGACTCTGTTTTGGATCCATTCGCCTTTCCTCCATGCTTTTCTTGGGCATACGCACTCTCTTTTGTAATTTAAAGGTATCTTCTGGGTACTGCAGCTAGAGTGATCTCTCAGGATTCAATCTGATAATACCACTTACTGGTTTATTTTTTTTTAGGATTTTATTATTTATTTGAGAGAGAGAGAATATGAGCAGGGAGGAGGGGCACAGGGAGAGGAAGAAGCAGACTCCCCGCTGAGCGGGGACCCCGAGGTAGACTCGATCCCAGGACCCTGGGATCATGACCTGAGCCAAAGGCAGATGCTTAACTGACTGAACCACCCCGGCGCACACCACTTACTGGTTTAAAATGCTCTCATGGCTCTGAAGGTCCAGCTGTGTCACTTGGTGTATCAGGCCCTTTGTGACTGCAGCCTCGAGGGCCTCTCTACCCGTTCTTCCCCTCCCCTCCCCCAGCCCCGATCTGATGGTAAGTGCTCCAGTATCCCAGACTCTCGGTGGTTCCTCACCTGCATGTACAGTTTCCTCTCCTAGGCTCTTGCTTCTGCTCCTGGGGAAGCCCCTGCTCCTTCTCCTCCTGCTAGAACAGTTCCTGAGAGGGGCGCCTGGGTGGCTTAGTCATTAAGCGTCTGCCTTCGGCTCAGGTCGTGATCCCAGAGTCCTGGGATCGAGCCCCGCATCAGGCTCCCTGCTCGGCGGGAAGCCTGCTTCTCCCTCTCTCACTCCCCCTGCTTGTGTTCCCTCTCTTGCTATGTCTCCGTCAAAAAAAAAAAAAAGAACAGTTCCTGAGCTTCCACAGGGGCAGAGAGGACACCTTCCCTCCTCCTGGCCTGGAGCCCATCCACTTTTCTATCTTATATGCTGTCTTCTTTCATCTTCCCCGCTCACTTTACAGAGACACACTGAGGCTCAGGGAGGTCAGTGACTTTTGCAAGGTCACCTTCAATGCTGGAGACGGAACATGACGGCGCTGTGAGTTTGAGCCTGTTGCACACGGGAGGCAGCTCCTCTAGGACGCTGTGTTGGGATCTTATTTATCAGGTGTGGCGAGCAGTCTCGGACCCGTATAGGTGATCTGACCTTGCACCTCCTGTCTCTGTGGCCGGCCACACTGTCACATTCATCTGGCTCAGATATGAGACTGCCAGGTTTCTCCAGGTGCTTTTGAGATTGGGTCACCATGATAGGTCTCCAAACACCAGCCTGCTTTTTTCTGTGCTCTTGTCTTTAGGAGCCGGGTGTGGGCTGAGCCCTGCCTGATCGAGGCTGCCAAGGAAGAGTACAACGGGGTGATAGAAGAATTTCTGGCTACAGGAGAGAAACTTTTTGGACCCTACCTTTGGGGAAGGTGTGGTATCACATTGACTCTAATGTCTTCTGCTAAACTGAGTCCCTGGTTTCCCCCTCTCTTCCTTCTGGTGCTGCTTCTCCTCTCTCCCCTAGAGCCAAGTTCCGCAATCCCAGAAGTAAAGGAGAGGAGGAAGAGATAGAGGAAGGGAGAAACGAGGCCTACTTCACTGTGCTGAGGAGGGACCCGGAGAGAGAGGGTTATTGAAGTGATAAAAATGTGCTTTCCAGCTGCTGAGTGTGGAGATGGGGAAACACTGTCAGGGGACCTTGGGGACCTTTGTGACTTACCTTTCCTGGTGGCTAGAAGCCCCCACACACTCCCATTTTTTCCTGTGACATCTCCAGACTTTAGCCGCCTCGGATCAAAGGCTCTATTAGATCTGTGTGACCCCAAGTGAGCCATCAGCAAGCTAACTGTGACAGAGCTGATGGTAGGGCCATACCCTGCTTGGAAGGAGAACAGGGAGCAGGTTTCAGAGAGCCGCCTCCAAGAGGGCAAAACCTGGGGAAAGGGAGGTCCCAGCGACTTGGGGACGGAGGAATCTGAGTGTCATTTCAGCGCTGGGCTCGGGGTTGCGTGCTGCTGCTTTGGTGGCTGCATCTCTGTAGGCTGAGGGGCCCACCTGGGGAAGTAAGGCAGGGTCTCTGCCCTGGGGAGCCGAGACCTGTCTGTGACCTCCTGCTTTCTCGGCAGGTATGACCTGCTCTTCATGCCACCATCCTTTCCGTTTGGAGGAATGGAGAACCCTTGTCTGACCTTTGTCACCCCCTGCCTTCTGGCAGGGGACCGCTCTTTGGCTGACGTCATCATCCACGAGATCTCCCACAGTTGGTTCGGGAACCTGGTCACTAATGCCAACTGGGGGGAATTCTGGCTCAATGAAGGCTTCACCATGTATGCCCAGAGGAGGATCTCCACTGTCCTCTTTGGTAAGCTAGCTCTCCTAGGGACCCCACGCTCCATTCTTTCACCTGCGAGGCCAGTGTGACCTCCTTCGGGGTTTTGGGACACAAGCGGGCATGAAGGGAGGGGCAGCGGTGCAGAAAGCTCTGGCGAGAGGCCAGCAAGGGCTGACTCTAAACAAAAGTCCCTTCCAAGTGGATGAGCCCCATTGCGTTACATGGCATTAAGTCAGTAGGCACGGTGGGGAGAGGGGGTCTCAGAAACTGCATGTTGGCTGAATGAACCAATGAGGGGCCCGACAGTGAAAGGACCTCTCAGCTAAGCTGAAACCACACTCAATGCTCTGTTCTTCCAACAGCCAGGCAACCCCTCGGGGAGAGTTGCCCAGGGTCGTTTACCCACATAGCTAGTTAATCTTCCAAATAAATCATAAGATCATTATAATCATTACCTCCTATTGAACACCTGCTTACCAGCTTTGTACAGGTACCTTATTAAAAATACATCATTTAACAATTTCACAATAGCTCTATGAAACAGATATGATTTCCATTTTATATATGAGCTCACTGTGACTCAAAAAGTATAAGAAATGTGTCCAAGCCACTTGGCAGGTGGGGGCAGAACCCCACATTGAGCCCAGGTGTGCTTTTAAAATAACTTTCTCAACATTGTCTCATTATTGAAAACCTGCTATATATCAGGTGCTTTAAAAATATAACATGTATGGGGTGCCTGGGTGGCTCAGATGTTTAAGCGTCTGCCTTCGGCTCAGGTCATGATCCCAGGGTCCTGGGATCGAGCCTTACATCGGGCTCCCTGCTCAGCGGGGAGTCTGCTTCTCCCCCTGCTCGTGCGCTCTCTCTCTCTCTCTGTATCTCTGTGTCTCAAATGAATAAATTAAAAAAAAAATCTTAAAAGAAAAAATATATAACATGTATTATTTTTATTATTTCTCTCATCAAAATCTATTTTGATCTATATGGGAAAGCACGCACAATAGATTTATCCATAATCTCACTGCTCAGAGATAATTGATGTATATCCTTTCAGACATTTTCCTGTGTGTGTGTGTGTGTGTGTGAATCATCAGACCTTCCAACTGCCTTTTTTTCTTTAACTTAATAAAGTTAAACATTTTCCCAACTCATTAAATTTTCTTCTATAGCTGCATTGTATGGACGTTTCTTAACATACTCAGTTTCCAGCTGTTAGGTTATTTTCAGTTTTTCTCTTTTTTTAGAGAGAGAATGTGTGTGAGCAGGGGAAGGGGCTGAGGGAGAGGGAGAGAGAATCTCAAGCAGACTCCATGCTGAGTGTGGAGCCCAACACGGGGGTTCCATCTCATGACCCTGAGATCATGACCTGAGCCCCAATCAAGAGTCGGATGTTTAACTGACTAAACCACCTAGGTGCCCCTGTTAATTTTGTTTTCTTTTTCTTTTTTTTTTATTTTCAGTTTTCTAATGAAAGAATATTTTGACAAATATTTTTACATATAAATGTTCGTAACATATCCCAGACCATCTCAATGGAGATAAATTCCTAGAAATGTAATTTCTGGATCCAAACATTTTAAAGGCTTTTTAGCACACGTTGTCCATTGCCTCCCAGAAAGTTTGTGCAAATTTACTTTCATCCAGAGTATATGGAACAAGAGCCTATTTGTAAATATCTTACTCAGCCACTAAGAATCCTGCAAGCACATGTTGTCAGCCCACTGTGCAGATGAAGAAGTTGAGGCTAAGAGAGATTGAGTACCTCTCCCAGAGTCAGAACACCTTGTGAGTGGCAGAGGTGACTGGTTCGAAACCTGGCCCCCTTCCCCTCCATTTTTAGAGCCAGAAGGAAATGTAGAGACCCCTAGAAAAATGTTGGGTGACAGTTTCTGTTGTCTGGCAGGAACAGTCAAATGCAAATAGTCTGCTTTTATAGAAGATCAAATTACTATCTCTAAAAATAAAAGCATATTGATGAGGAAAGGTAACAGTCACAGGAAAAGGTGTGAGATTCCCTCATCCTCATGTCTGGGCGAGACTGACCGCCTGAGCTAACCGAGTCATTTGTAGTCCAGAGCAACAAGGAGCTAGGGGCTGAGTCAGCTTCTCTGTCACTGACCCTTCTGGCCCTGGGGTCCCAAGAGGGTGACAATATGAATCTTCAGTTATCTGTCATTGTTCTTGTGGCCACAAGGAGGCAGCACACCCTCTTGTCCGGAAATTATACTTGGACGTGGTCTTGAGGCCTAAGGATTCTTCTTGCCCCAGGCTCTGCTTACACCTGCTTGGAAGCTGCCACTGGCCGGGCTCTGCTTCAGCAGCACATGGACATCACTGGCAAGGAACACCCACTCAACAAGCTCCGCGTGAAGATCGAACCAGGTCCGGGAGGCTCCTCTGTCTGACTACCCCCTCCCCGACATTGAGCTTGGGGCCCCAAGTTTGTGCACACCTTGAATACTCTCCTTGGGAAGGAAGAGCCTTCCAGAGCTCTTTTTAGCCATTTCCTGGCCTCTAGACAGACTCAGCCAAAGCCATTCCACCCCAATGGGAGTTCTTTCCAGTTTTGTGCAGTTCTTAGTGACTTTACTGTTGCTCTGCATTTGTACAGGCCCCTATCATTTTCCAGGGCTCTTTGCCATTCTTTTTCTATCAAGTCAGACCTGTAGTCTTGTAGATTGACCGCTTATTTTACAGAGGATGTAAGTGAGCACCCAATAAGATGACTTGTCCAAGGTCATGTATTTTTATTTTCTGACATCTTTCTTTAGTTCCATGTATGACTAATCTAAGACCTCTTTGTGTGACTTAAGCTCACGTTCCTTGATGCCAATGACCATGAAAATGAACTTCTTGTAGACTGGTCATTCGTTTATTTTGGTCTAGAACATTTGTAGAAACAACCACTTGTTCTGGGAGGGGAGGTTGAGTGGAGGTGGTGACCAGTTGGGCTGGAAAAGGCACCAAGCCCTATATTCAGTCCTAAGAGTCAATGGAACCCACTGGAGCAAAGCAATCCCAGGAACAAGGAAACTTGCCAGTTCCCCAGGAAGGCTGGTTCTTTGTCTTCTTATTAGGTCCGTAGTTAATGACCCTTTAAGATCAACTTTGAAGTGGCTTGAGAGAGGCCAAGGTGGATCTGGAAACTTTCTTGGCCTGCTGAATCCGAGGAAGCTGAATTCTGATCTCCTCCATAATTACTCGTAGAATCTGGAGCTGGAGAAGGACAACAAAAGTGACAGGTTACGAGTGTCTGCTTTCTCTGCTAGGTGTCGACCCAGATGATACCTACAACGAGACTCCCTACGAGAAAGGCTTCTGCTTTGTCTCATACCTGGCCCACTTGGTGGGTGACCAGGATCAATTTGACAATTTTCTCAAGGTATAGTCGACTCAGAGATGAGGGGAGAAGGAGTCGCCGAGAAGCGAGCTGGGCCAGAGTTCAGGGGTAGAGGCAGGGGCTGAAGGGACAAGGGAAGGGGTGGAGGAGAACCTGAGGCACGGAGGGCCTGTACTCCCCAGAGGATCCAGAATGACTGAAAAGTACCTCCCTCCCTGCAGGCCTATGTTAATGAATTCAAATTCCAAAGTATCTTAGCTGAGGACTTTCTAGAGTTCTACTTGGAATACTTCCCTGAGCTGAAGAAGAAGAATGTGGAGTCCATTCCAGGTGAGCAGAGGAGCTGGCTTAAGGCTCCTGGGAGATAGTAGAGAATTATGTCTAATTTATATCCAGGAAGACTGAAGGTGGGGCGGGAAAACATGAAATCGAGTCCTCCAGTAAGTGGCACCTAGGGGTGCACACCCAGGGTCCCAGGCCTTGTTCCACAAGAGTGATTTCTCTCGGCTCCTCCTGGCCTCGCTTGCTCCACTTTTTCCCCTCAGTGTCTCCTCTTGTGCCCCCATTTTCCTCACACGTACACACATATAACCAAACCCTCGACTCTGCCCAAAGAGCTACCACTGCCCCAGCCCTGACCCAGGCCCGCGGTACCGGCAGCTGTCCCGCCTTGCAAGCATGGAGTTGCCTCGTATGGACTTCTGAGTGAAGCAAAATCCCAGGGGCCGCCCTGATTTCAGCTTGGGAGGCCCTAAGAGAGAGGAGACGGTGGCCTGTTGTGGATGAGGCTGCCCACTGGAGGGCACTGGAGTGCCCTTGTGCTGGGCACTCTGAGTCAGGCCATCATTGGTCTGGTAAACTCACTTGCCCTGACAGCTGGGACTGGTCGGCCTGGAGCACCTACCCTCTGCTTGGAGGCCCGCACTTGAAGGTCACGAGACTCCCTGGCTAATGAAAGTTAATAATTACTGAGTGCTCACTACGCACCAGGCAGCATGCTAGACTCGTACTGTGTATTTGCTTATTTAATCCTCACCACTACTAAGACGTGCAGGGCCTCTCATTCAGCCTTTTATCATTTTACAGATAAAACGGAGTTGCAGAGAGGCGAAGTAACCTGCCCGTGGCCTCCCAGCTAGTTAATGGCAGGGCTGGGATAGGAGCCCAGGCAGCCCGGCCCCAGGGCCCAGGAGCTTCAACACTGTGTTGTTCTTCTCATCTGAAGGAGAACGTGAACTTGACTGAGGCTAGGAAAGGCTTCAACCACTTGGTTCTGGCAGCCCAGTGTTAATTTGGACTCAAAATGACTGTCACAGTAGAAAAAGGGGCCATCCAGTCTGACAATAACAATCTCTGGGTCTCAGTATTAGTGGGACCCAACCGGAGCAGGTAGTTCTGTGGGAAAGTGATGTTAAAATTAGAGAAGCAGTTTGGGATCGAGAGAGGCAGAGAGGAGCTTGAGATCTAGGTGTTGCTGGAGCCAAGTTGACGAAGCTGCCAGAGAATTCTGACAGCCCCCTCTCTCCTTCCACCAAACAGGTTTTGAGTTTGATCGGTGGTTGAATACCCCAGGCTGGCCCCCCTACCTCCCTGACCTCTCCCCTGGGGACTTACTTATGAAGCCCGCTGAAGAGCTGGCCCAGCTGTGGGTGGCCAAGGAGCTGGACATGAAGGCCATCGAAGCTGTGGCCATTTCTTCCTGGAAGACCTACCAGCTGGTGTATTTCCTCGATAAGATCCTCCAGAAATCCCCTCTCCCTCCCGGTAAGAAAAAGTGGGGTAAATCAATGCAGCATATCAAGGTCCCTTGTGTAGAGCTTGATATCAGGGGCGGGGCTCACCCCTCGGCAGCTGCCGGGGGTTGGCAGGTGGATGCAAGCCCCTCACGGGGAACACGTCAACAGCTGCTGTGAGTCCTACACACAGGTTAGGAAGAGAATCCTAAAGCCTAGCCCTCGCTGCACCCTTAGGCTCTGCAGGTGATTCTTCTCAGCTCTTCACATCGAAGTCTTCCTTCAAGTCCTCCTAACCGCTCCATGCCTGGGGGCTGTGACTGTGACCCCCCCCAGGGAACGGAGGATGAACTTGTGCACAAATAGCCCCCACTACTGCCGCGTGGCTGCTCAGCCAGAAATAACATTCCCCCAGGGGTGTTGGAAAGAGAACATGTGAAAGCCGGGAGAACTTTCAGCAGCTCAGTGGTGGGGGGAGAAAAACCTGGGGTGGGGTGCAGCATGTTTTAGGGGGATACCTGGGCTTTTAACCTGGAGGGTAAGCAGGATGGTGGCAGAAAGTCTGTAATTACATTAAGGGAAGTTTGGTGGAAGAGCCTTAGAAATGAAGGTAAACTTAAGGCTCGGACAGCGCCCTTTCGGAGACTGAGGTGAGCAGGATGAGGTAAAGTGGGTGGTCGGGAGCCTCCGTGACATCGTTCCGGGGGCTTGCACGAGGGTCTGTGGACAGACACACTCGTGGCTCTGATGACACAGCCATTAAAAACCCATTTTCTTTCTTCAGGGAACGTGAAGACACTCGGAGAGACATACCCAAAGATCTCAAACTCCCAGAATGCAGAGCTCCGGCTACGATGGGGCCAGATCGTCCTTAAGAATGACCACCAGGAGGATTTCTGGAAAGTGAAGGCATTCCTGCAGAGCCAGGTGGGTGACCCGCACCTCCTTGTCCCCTTCAGGCCCACATGGTGGGCCGCCTCGACCTACTGTCCGTAGTCCCGCGGGTAGAGCCTCCCCATGTGCCCTTCTGTGGAGCAGAGGAGGGAGGGGAAGGGAGAGGACCCAGCTCAGCGGTCTGGTTCCTGAGTGTGGCTGGGGGAGGTGTTCCCATGGCGGGAAGAAGCCTCTGGGGTTGGGGAGCTTTTTGCAGATCACCAGGTGAGGCCTGAAGGGTCCAAGCTGGGTCAGAGCTAACCCCAAACTGGGAGAAAGGGTAAAGCGGGACTCCAGGGCCAGTCTTGGGGCGAGGGGCCCAAGGACGAGAGGTGAGTGAAGGGTAAGATCATAGGTTCCTGCTTCCTGGGGAAGCCTGTGACCTGGGAGGGCTCAGAGGCCAGCAGGAGCCTCGGGCGCCCCGTGAGAGCGGCCCTGCTGGGGAAGGGCCAGAGCGCTTCAGAGCCCGGGGCACGATGGGGCTGGGTCCAAAGCAGCGCTCGGATGCCCTCATCCGTTTGTGGTGGGAGCTGCGCTCCTGTCTGGAGGTGTTCTGAGCCCTCTGCAGGCTTCTCCAAGCCTCTGGAGTTGAGGAGCTTTGTGATGTGGCTTTCTCACATGGGTGGGAATTTGACTTGTGGGTTTTCTTGTGCTTGCCTGCAGTTGGGCCTCACGCGGCCCTCGGTTTTATAGGCGGCAGCCTTTGCTATCAGCTCAGTCCTGATCTAGGTCGTGAGTTCAGGCCTTGTGTTGGGCTCCACGCTGGGGAGCCTACTTAGAGTGTAGACACCCCTGTGCTAGCATGGATTGGAGTGAATACCGAGATCTACCTACAGGGATCTTTGGCCCCAAGAAGATGCCAGAATAAGAACACGCCTGTCTGGGAGCCTCCTCATAGCACTGCTACCCACATCCCCTTTGGCACCTGCTGAGGCCTGCTGTTGGAGCGGCCCTGGGGCCGGGGGCTGTGTCGACTCACTGAGCAGTCTGCTTAAGCCACGGGTGTGTATGTTTCTTGCAGGGGAAGCAGAAGTATACTCTTCCGCTGTACCACGCAATGATGGCTGGCAGCAAGGTGGCCCAGACCCTTGCCAAGGAGACCTTCGAGGCCACTGCCCCCCAGCTCCACAGCAATGTAGTCAACTACGTCCAGCAGATCGTGGCGCCCAAGGGCAATTAGAGGCTCTGGGCCTGGCTTCTGCCTCTTCAGACTTTGCAGGCTTTCAGAATATTCCCAAATTCCAGTTCTCCAGCCAAATTCCTGAAGTTTACACACCCTTGGGGAAATCTGGTCTCTGGGCTTGGTGTCTGTGACTCTTGGGCCTCTGCTCTGGTGGAAACTTCTCTGGACCAGCAAGTCCTAAGACCAGAGAACCTTCCACAGCTCTCTGCTGGCTTTGGTGAGGGCGGGCAGTCTTCTCCCTCCCCCTGCTGTCGGGGAAGATCAGAGATTTTCTTATGCTTCTCTTCCCCTCTCTTTTCCCTCCTCTTTTCTTTTCTTTCTTTTCTTCTTTTCTGATTCTTGAAGTACTATGCAAAGGGCTGCATTCTGGTAATTCATTTTTTCAGGTTTAATCTTTATTTTAATAAATATTTTTAAATGAAAAGTATTTAAGTTGGAGTTATGACCTGAGTGGCTGTGAAAATTCTGCTTCCACACATGCCCTCTGTGGGGGCAGATGTTCTAAGAAGGTCACGGTGGGGTGGGGGGCGCCCCAGAGGCTGACAGCACTTCCCTGTCCACAGGGAACTCCTGGGCATAGGAGGTAGGGGTCTCACACCTGCAATGGAAAAATACAGGGCAGTATGCCCCATTGCACGCCTGTAGCGAACGAACCTCATTCCAGTTCTCTGTGAAGGCAGCTAAGTTCCCTACCTGCAGGGCCATTCCTGTTCATCTGTTCCATTGCTTAAAAAATGTGTATTTTAGTGTTTTTTTCTCTGGCCTTCTCGCCATCCTTCATTGGGCCTCACCTGCTTTTGATCCTGGATAAGTTTTTTTTTTTTTCCTGGATAAGTATTTTAATGGTGTGGTAAGAAACAGAGTTGGTTCAGAACTTGGCACTAAGTTCCAATTTCCTGGTTTTCAACATAGGAATCTCAGCAGTTAGCAGTTTGCGTTTGGGATGAGGGAGGGTCTCGAAGATAAACCCAATATTTAAATATATTTAAGTTGCCTTTTTTTTTTTAAGATTTTATTTATTTATTTGACAGAGCATAAGCAGAGGGAGAAGCAGGCAGAGGGAGAGGGAGAAGCGGGCTCCCCGCAGAGCAAGAATCCTGATGCGGGGCTTGATCCCAGGACCCTGAGATCATGACCCGAGCCGAAGGCAGACGCTTAACAGACCGAGCCACCCAGGCGCCCCTAAGTTGCCTTTCTTCAACACCGGGCACTCCTGACCAGGTCTCCATGTGTGGTCGTGTCCCTGGCTTCGAGGTTATCCATTCAGGCCTCCTGCTGTCCCCCCACTGGGTTGGGGAAGAAAAATGCAGCGTAGCCACTTGATGTGTTCTCGCTCCTAGCAAAAGTTAGGGAATGGCGGTGAGCAGGTGCAGGCTGGTGAGTGCCTCTGTCCACTGGCGCGCCCGGAGCTTTGCCAGCAGAGAGGGAACTCTGGGTCTGAGGAGAGGGGTTTGGAGGCGCAGGACTGTAGGATCGCCTCTGGGCCCTGGCACTCTGATAGCAGACTGTCTCCATAGCTCTTTCAGGGCTGTCCCTGTTGATACGCTATAGGCAAGGATGATTTTAGGGCTATCCAGATGCCTCGCCTGCTCCCCAGCTTGGTGGCTGGCTTAGCAGCTCTGACAGCCATGGCTGTCTTGCCTTGTTTGCACAAACACCTACGGCAGAATAGTAGGGTCACTGGGGAAGCCCTTCCTCTGACAGCCGCTCTTTGACCCCACTAACTTTGAGAATCCTCACGGTGCACAGCATGGGTATCCTGAGTTGTGTTGCCTGCCTTGCTCACCCCCTTTGCCACCCAACAGTCCTGCTGGATGTGCCTATCCTTTTATAGGGCTGGGAGGCAGTGCTTGCCATCCTGTATCCCGAAGATGAGGCTGTGACGTCGTCTGGGCAAGCTTTATGGGGAGGACCAACGGGCTCTTCCTGCCATGGGCAGGGTATTGGGAAGGCTGCCTACTCCACAGCTCCTCTGACCACTATCCTAGAACCTTCTCCCCACTCTACCTCCAAGGCACTGACCTCAGACTGAAGTCTTTCCCGCTTACCCTCCATAACATCACCCACTATTGGGCTATTGAGAGCATTAATACTTGGAGATAAGGTGCTAGCCTATAGGGATTCCTTATCTCAGCCCCATTTCTTTTGTGAAGCCGGGGGAAGGCAAACATCCTTCTCATCCCACCTTCTGGAGCCTGAGCCAGGTGTCCCCCAGGGCAGGGGAGCATGTGAGCCATCCTGGGGCTAGAAGCCGGTTCTCCCACATTCCAGGGTGAGTGACTGGGTGGAGGGTGTGTCCGCCTCAGGCTCCTTGGGGGAGGCCCCCTGAAGGGCTGGGGAAAATCCTACCGCCAGAGCCCCAGGCTCTCCTGCCACCCCAGTGGAGGGGGCCCTGGACCCTAAGCCCCTCTCCTAGGGTGCAGCAGTTTCAGGGACAAAGAGAAGATTCCGGGAGGTGGCCTTCTTAGTCATCTGGCTCCAGAGAGAAGGGGGCAGCTCTGGAGGGGGGGGTCACCGTGTGAGGAGCCATTTCACTCACCGAGGCTAAGCTTGGCCACGAACCATGCAGGGTTGTGGCATTAACAAAGGAGGTAGGGAAAGAGACACTCAAATCCTACATCTTCGATGCATAAAAAGCTAGATCTGGAAGAGATCTTAGGGATTATTAAGTCCAAACAACCTCATTTTTACCAGTGGGACAAGCAGAATCATGTAGCTGGGGAGTCACCTGGGAGTCACCTGGGTCTCCTGCCTCCTCCCCCCAACCTCTGCTGCCCGTGCTCAGGGTCTCCAGTGGGCTCTGCGTTCATAGACGGGACCACAGACACAAAGGACTCACTGTGCCCGTGGGGAGGGCGAGGGGCTGCCCGAGCCTCTGAGCCACTGAGCCGGATGACCCTGAAGCCAGGTCGAGCCTGCTATGGGGAAAGAGCACCAGCCCCACCACTTTAACCAGCTCCGTGTGGCCTGGGCAAGACACAAAACCCCTCTGAGCTAGGATGCTCTCAGCTTTAAAATTGGAGACAATCCTACATTCCTTAGCATTTGTGTGAGTTTTAAGTGGAGACTACGTTACAAGTGCCTGGTAAATGGTGAATACTGAGCGTTCCATTTTCTTCGTGGAATGCTAGGACCCAGGGAGGCAGGCTTCTGGCCACTAGAGGGTAGCAGACAGGTACGGGTCAACTGGGCCGAGGGCGGGGAGACTAGAAAGGAGACCTGACGGCGCGGGATAAACACGGCCACGCGGATTCCAGCACCTGCAGGGTCCGAGGGCTCCGGCTGGGGCTGAGGGAGAGCCAGGCTTCTCCAGAAGTGACAGCAGCTTGCAGGGGGTCCGGGTGGGCAAAGCGTGTCAAGACTTTACCACCGAAGTAGATGCCAGCGAGCAGACTACTGGGGACCCTAGGAACGCTGGGGCCCTAAGGCTAGGCTGGACGAGCCCATGAATATTGCCTAGTGTCTGGAGAGCCTTCCAGCAGGAATCCTGGGCGTTGTCGGAAAATGCCCTCGACCCCACCATCTGCTCTCCCTACGAGGCCTCCTTGCCCTCAGATCTCTACCCGTTTGGGGACTAGCAGTTCTCCTCCCCAGTTCTACCCTGTTCTCTTCCCCCTGCCAGCCCATCCCAGGCCTGGCCCCCCTGAGGAATTTTCTGCGCCAGTGGGTGGCGGAAAGTACAGATGCCCACCCCAGCGACTCTCCTGCCACCCGCCCAGGCCAGTGCCCTGTGCCCAACCCCAGAGGGTGCGGGATGACAGACTCTGACAATCATTAAACCAGCCGGGCCTGATTTCCCAGCACCGCCTGCCAGGATCCGGGCCAAGTGGCACAAAATATGCAAATCACCTGGGGCCAGAAGCCCAGTCTAAAGGCCAGGAAATCCCCTCCGTCCAATGAGCCACCAGCTCAGGTTACCGCCGGGTGCACTATAAAGCCCTGGGCTCGGGGAGGAGCTCCCAAACGCCTCTATTTAGGGAGGGTGGGGGAGCGCGGGCCAGACGCCTCAGAGCTACCTGGCGCAGCTTTTGGCCTCCTGGATTTCTTGCCTGCCTACTGTCCCTTAATCCTGCCTGCCTGCCACACCCACACTCCACCAGTCAGGTAGGACCCCCCCACCTGTCATATTGCCCAGCCTGGGCCCTGGGAAACGGAGAGGGGTCGAGGGGATGTGTAGTTTCTAAACCCACCCACTGCAGCTGCGCACTGTAGGGCCCCTGAGCAGGAGTGTCAGGCAGTGGGAGTGCCCTGAAGGTAGCAGAGGCACTGTCTCTGGGAGGGACACAGTGGCCCTAACTCTGCCAGTCCCACCCAAGGGCCCAGGGGGGCTGAGGAGGGGGCCCATAGGAGGCCTGGTGCCCGCAGCAGGCTCTGAGGTCTTGAAGCCCTCCATGAAGGGAGGGCGTCCAAAGAGATAGTGACCTTCACCGCCCCCCCGCCTTGGGGCTCCTCCTGCCCCAGGCTTGGATGGAACAGAAGAGCCAGAGGATAAGGAGAGGACCCTGGCCCTCACCAGCCTTGGCCTCTCTCTCCCTAGGTAGCCTCATGGCTGCAACCTGTGAGATTAGCAACGTCTTTAGCAACTACTTCAGTACTATGTACAGCTCAGAAGAGCCCGCTCTGACTTCCGTCCCCCCTGCCGCCACCTTTGGGGCTGATGACCTGGTGCTGACCCTGAGTAACCCCCAGATGCCACTGGAGGGCACAGGTGGGTCTCAGCAGATGGGATGGGGTGTTTGGGGGAGGGAGAGACATCCCTCTAAGAGTCTGTTAGATAAATGGGGAAATCAGGCAGGGAGGAGGGTCCCCCCAGCAAATTCCAGCACTAGGGGCTGGGGTGACTTGTAAGAGGCTGAGGTATTGGGGTTGAGGGACAGCGACCGACTTAAGTGAGGTGCTGGGCGAAGGTGTTGTGAATGCCGCCCCCTGCCCCTCCTCCTGGGAGGGTCTCTGAGACGTGGGGGTGGAGGGGTGGGGTGGGGGATGCACACAGAAGCCCAAATGGGCGCCAGAAATGGGCGGTGAGGGTCCGGGTGGCTCAAGCTGACCTGACGCTGTGCCCTGTCCCTTGTAGAGAAGGCCAGCTGGTCGGGGAAGCAGCCCCAGTTCTGGTCAAAGGCCCAGGTTCTGGACTGGATCAGCTACCAAGTGGAGAAGAACAAATACGACGCGAGTTCCATCGACTTCTCGCGGTGTGACATGGACGGGGCCACGCTCTGCAACTGTGCCCCCGAGGAGCTGCGCCTAGTCTTCGGGCCTCTGGGGGACCAACTCTATTCCCAGCTGTGGGACCTCAGTGAGTCCCGGCCGCTGGTGCCCCCGGGAGCCCAGGGCTGGAGGGGGAGGCCTCCCTCTCAGCTGGGGAGGCTGGCCTAGGGACCGGCCCACACCCCGAGCTGAGGCCAGCAGGGCTGCGGGAAGGACCCGCAGCCCCAGGCCAGTGGACACAGACCGCGAAGGAAGCCCTGAGGGGAGCGGGGAGTGCGATGCCTGCCTGGGCGCTGACCCCACCTCCCTTCCCAATCAGCTTCCAGCTTTCCTGACGAACTCAGCTGGATCATTGAGCTGCTGGAGAAGGACAGCATGGCCTTCCAGGAGACCCTGGGCCCCTTTGGTGAGAATTCATTTTCTCGATCGTCCCCTAGCTTGTCCTGTCCCGTCCCAGCCTCTACCCAGAGCGCTAGAGCTGACCCTCGGTTGCCAGACTTCTGTCTCCCCCAGCTAGAAAAACAGCAGCTCATTGGACCTCTGGGTGGCCTAGTATCCCTGCCTGTTCCTCTGAACCCTGTCTGAACCCTAACTCCTCTTCCCAGACCAGGGAAGCCCCTTCAGCCAAGAGATGCTGGAGGAGGGCCGGCAGGCCGGCCCCTACTTCCCTGGCAGCTACGGCCCAGGAGCCCCCTCCCCCGGCAGCTCCGATGTCTCCACCGCAGGTGAGCACCCTCGTCCAGGCCACAGCCTCCCTTTCCCCGAAACATCCCGCAGCCCTTGGTTACTGCACTAGAGCCCAGGCTTCCTGCGAGGAACAGGAGCGGGCTGGGCAGCGGCCCCCCAGAAGGTATGGACTCCCCCCGCCCCCCCCCCCCCCCCCAGGGACTGGTACTTCCCAGAGTCCCCACTCCTCAGACTCCGGTGCAAGTGATGTGGACCTGGATCCCAGTGACAGCAAGCTCTTCTCTAGGGGTGAGTGGGGGACTCAGTGGGCAGTGCCCATGGGGCTGATCCTTCCCTTCATCCCTGCTCGCCTGCAGGGTTTCCCTCCGGTACAGGAGCTGCCCCCTCAAGCCCCCCATTCCTTTCCCTCCTGACCTTGCACCTCCTCTGTCTTAGACGGCTTTCCTGACTATAAGAAGGGGGATCCTAAGCATGGGAAGCGGAAACGGGGTCGGCCTCGAAAGCTGAGCAAAGAGTCTCGGGAGTGTCTGGAGGGCAAGAAGAGCAAGCATGGTGAGCTCCTGGGGTCTCCCCACTTTGCTCTGAGGCCTGGGGGGTGGGGCGGGCGGCAGGTTCACTGTGGCACCATTGGGGCTTCTTTCTCCTGTGGTCGCCGGCTGTCCACACCGCTCCTCCCTCCCGCCATCACGGCTGTGCACGGGCCTCGAGGCTGTGTGACACTGGTCACCACCTCCTTGCAGAGCCTCGGTCAGTGGTCCTGGAGAGGGGGGGAAACTGAGGCCCCTGGAAGAAGGCCCGTGGGACTAGAGCCCAGGTTCCCAGCCCACCCACTCCAGTTCTCTAGGCACTTACTCTGTCCTGCCTGCTGGGACGCCCTCGGCGGTGTGAGGGGGCAGCTGGTGGGTGCTGGGAGGGCCCGCGGGGCCACAGGGGGCTCAGGCAGAGGACCATGCCCTGCTGCAGGCCTCAGGCCCTGGTGTTGGTTGTTTTCCTGGTGGCGCCCACCGAACCATGGGCCCCTTCAGGCGGTAGTGCGTCTCGATCACTCTCAAATCCCAGCCAGACAGAGGATCAATATTTGAGTGCATAAGACATCTGTGCTGCGTGAGAGGCAGTCCCCGTGTGGTGGGGGAGGCGGGTGGGAGGGAGCAGCCCTGACACGGCGCGGCCATCCGTGGGCGGTGTGCCGGGCCGGGCGGGGCCCGCTGGCCTCGGAAGAGAGGGGCTACCCTGGCCTCTGACCGAAGCCTCTGGCCCTGCAGCCCCCAGAGGTACCCACCTGTGGGAGTTTATCCGGGACATCCTCATCCACCCGGAACTCAATGAAGGCCTCATGAAGTGGGAGAACCGGCAAGAGGGTGTCTTCAAGTTCCTGCGGTCAGAGGCTGTGGCCCAGCTTTGGGGCCAAAAGAAGAAGAACAGCAGCATGACCTACGAGAAGCTGAGCAGAGCCATGAGGTGAGCAGGTGCCCGGGGTCCTGCGGGTGCTGCCGGGGACAGCGTGTCCCCGCTCCCACGGCTCTCTCTGACCACCACCCTCCTGACAGGTTTGAGTCCTGTAGAGTGAGGTTAATAGTGTCTGCGCACTTCGCGGATTAAAGGATGACGTGGAGAAAGCAGTAGGTCGGCATAGCAAACACAGCAAACTCTCTGGCAACATGTCTTTGCATTATCTGCAAGGCTTGTCCTGAGAAAAGTTCTTAGTGGTGAAAAGAGCTTGAGCCAAGGCCTCCACCAAGACCTGGCTCTCCCCCTGTTGAATCAATTAGATTGCTTGTCTGGACCTCAGTCTCCCCCTGAACGATCACTAAGGTCCCTTCCAGCCCTAAAATCACGTGGTTTCATGATAAGCCCCAGGACAGAGGCATGGGTAGTACCAGGGACTGTGGACACCATTCTAGGCCGGAGTGCCATCATGGGGAATGGCAGACACAGATCTTACCTGCCGGAGGGGAGAAGAAAGCTGCAGGAAGTGGGTCAGGCTCAGGCTGGAACCCAGTGGGCCAGGCCCCGCGAGGATATTGGGGCCGGGGGGGGCATCAGCAGTCCAGGCTGCTCCCTGCCTGCGCCCGTCTGACCACCCTTGTCCGCACCCAGGTACTACTACAAACGGGAGATACTGGAGCGGGTGGATGGCCGGCGGCTGGTCTACAAGTTCGGCAAAAACTCCAGCGGCTGGAAGGAGGAAGAGGTTGCTGGGAGTCGGAACTGAGGGTCCGAACGGGACCCAGGACCAAACGCACAGACTTGAGGCCTGCAGCCCCCTCCTGGGAGGACCGCCAGGCCCCCCCACCATTCAGGCAGGCTGGGGCCGTGCCATGGAGAGAAGCTGAGGTTCGGGTTCCTTGTTCAGCCGTCATCCTGGGATGTGGGGCTTGTGGCCTCTCCTCTCTGCCCTCCTCCTGGAATTACGAGCCCTGGGGTTTGAGGTGACCGGTCGGCTGACCACAGCTGCCAGCATCGTTCCTCTTACCTGATGCCTCCTAGACCCAACCCAGACAGCAGCTACAGACGATGCCTTCCGCCTCAACATGCCTGGGCTGAGCCAAGGAGGCCAGGGGGAGCAGCAGCAGGGGTGCTGCGAGAGAGGGGACAGGACGGGGTCCTCCTGCCCCCTGCTTTCCGGACCGGCTTCCATCTCAGTGCATGGACTCCGCAGGCAGGGGTCAGAGCACTCCGTAATTTATGTGCTATAAATACGTCAGATGTACATAGAGATCTATTTTTTCTAAGACATTCCCCTCCCCGCTCCTCTCCCACCGTGTGTTCGTGGTCAGACTGACCGTTCTAGGCCCTCGGCTGGGCCAGTGAGGGGCGGGGAGATGCCAGGACCCTCAGACTGGGGCTCCTGGCTCCTTTCTCCCGTGAATGGAAGCAGAGACCTCCAATAAAGTGTCTTCTGCGCTTTTTCTAACCTTTGTCTTAGCTACCTGCATACTGAAATTTGGGCCTCTGGAGTGCATGAGGCCCTGGGGTTGGAGGAGGGGCCGGGGCAGGAGGTCTACCCAGCTGGGGGTGAAGGCAGAGGCAGGCCTGCAGGGTAGGGACAGGTGTCCTAGAGCAGGAGGGCTCCGTTTACAGACAAGCTGCCCCCGGGGGGGTGGGGGCGGCTGGAGGGCAAGCAAAGGAAACAAGGTGAGACTGAAAGCTTCCCAGGCTCCGTGCAAGCAAGGGCATGAGCTCGGCCAGCCAGACACTGGGCCAGCCCGGCTGCCGCCACACATTCGTGCGGTGACCTTGGCCAAGTCAGCCCTCTGGGCCTGCTTCCTTGCTGAAAGGCTGGGGTTTGGATTCGACACTCTGTAAGAAGTCTAGAATTACGTATCGAGCCTTATGGGATAGATGCTTCAGATTCCAACCATGTTGGCCCCAAAACAGAGAAAACAAAATGGAGAGGAGTACTTGATAAGAAAGAAGGGGGGAAGGAATAAACATTTGCCAGCCTCGTGTACGCCAGGCACTGTGCCAGACAGCCTCTCAGCCCACCTGATCCTCTCCCAAAAAGAGAGAGAGATTTATCCCTCCCATTTTACAGATGCAGAAAGTGAGGTTCAATGGGGCCAGCAACTCAGCCAAGGCCCCTAGGGCAGCACCTTGGTGCTCAGTAGCTTTTACCCTGGGGGTGTCCCCAGAGTTAGGGCTCTTCTGACCTAATCCTCAGTACATTCCAGAACTATTGCTCTGTCTCCACAGTGATATTGCAGCCAGGTTCTAAGAGAGGATTTTACTACGTATGGTTCCTCATGAAGAATATCTTCCAGTGGAAAGCTCCTTAAGTTTGAGGCTTCACATTCCAGAGAGCACATTAAAAAGGCATTTTATAAGTTTAAAATGCTGTTTAGTTGTCTTGGAAATATCAGATTATTCACTGAAGGCTGTGGGTAAGGAAGGGAGCTTAGAAAACCAGACGTGTGGAAGTGGGCCTTGCTCTGGAGAAATAAGGAATAATAAAAAGGAAAGTCGGGAAGTTGGTTGGAGAGGCTAGGGCGGTCATGAAAGAAGCTAGAATCTTCTGGAGCCATTTTGGACAAAGTATTCCTATGACTGCACAAGCAGGTTAGTCGAAGTGTGTAAGGGGAAGGGTTAGCCTCAAACAGCCCTGGTCTCTGTGCCGGTCAGGCTACCTCTCGGCTGCGGAGCCTTCGGCCACTTAGCCTAAGAATGACCTCATTTTTTAGAAATGAAGAGGTGCTAGGCACCACTAATTTTTCCTTCTTTTTTTTTTTAAGATTTTATTTATTTATTTGACAGAGCGAGAGAGCACAAGCAGAGGGAACAGTAGAGGGAGAGAGAGAAGCAGGCCTCCCGCCAAGCAGGGAGCCCGATGGGGGGCTCGATCCCAGGACCCTGAGATCATGACCTGAGCTGAAGGCAGATGCTTAACCATCTGAGCCACCCAGGTGCCCCAGCACCACTAATTTTTCGGCCCGTGTTATCTTGGGGGGGGGGTCTTCATACCCTAAAGAGGTGACCGTTGTTGCTGGAGTTGCCTAGCCAGGAGTGCAGGACGAACCTTAGGAACTCGGAGCACACTGCCCTGCTCCCCAGTGTCTTCAGTTCTAAAACGGAGCCACTGGCCTTGGGGTGCCCACCCGAGGGTTTGAGTGGGGGAGGGGAGCTGGGACCCTGGGGCTGAGCCCCTTTGTCCTCTGCTGAAGGGCTGGGAGGCGGCTCTGGGCCCAGCACTACACTCTGACCTTTGTCCTGCCATTTTCCATTTATGAGGTGCTTTCCTCATCCCATTATCTCATTACATCCACACCATAGCCCTTTGAGGAGACTGGGCGTCCCCATGTCCCTGATGAGGCTAGTGGCTGGTCCAAGGTCACCCCCGCGGGGCCCGATCTGAGGGCTCCTGCCTCTGCGGGAGCCCGGGCGGCAGTACCCCCACGCTGCAGCTCTGGGAGGGGAGCCCGGGAGGGCGCCTGGGCAGCCCTGGCGCTGGGGAGGCAGGGAGGGCTCCTCTGGCCCCGGCGAGCGACATGTTTCTTACTCAAGTTGTCTTTCGCCCCAACACTGCTCTCCAGCCTCTTCCCCCTCAGGACGCTGCAGAGCCCCACGCAGAGCCCAAGGCTGGCCTTTCTCGGTCCCCTCCTCGCGTCTTCTCTGTCAGGTGTCGGCCACCCTTACCCCCAGCTCTCACCGGCTCTGGAGCCACTGAGCTGACCCCGCCCAGAGATGGGCCCTGCCTCCGCCCAGGGGTGTGCGGCTCCTTGGGTGGGGCTGGGCTGTTTAGGTTGTGCCCCCTGGCTGCTGGTCACCTCTTATCTGCTTCTGTGGAATCGGGTGGGTGTGCTGCGGGGCAGGTCGGAGGGAGGTCACCCCTCCCATGTTTGGGTGTGCCTGCGGGGTGGGCTTTGGCCCTGGGCCTCCCGGAGAGAGGGCCCAGATTCTCCTCCCCCCACCCAACACCAGTTCTGGGGACGTCTAACTTTCCCTGCCCTCCTGGGTGAGGTGGGTAAAGTTGTAGTTTCGTGAAGGGTTTATTTCAGTCTGCTCTTTCACTCCAGTTCTCTCTCCCCTGCGGGCTGCGAGGGCCTCCGGGACCGCGGCTCACTCATCTCAGCACCTTGCACAGCACCTGGCACACAGAAGGTGCTCAATAAATATTTGTTAAACTGCCCGGTGACTCTCCCTGCCTCTCCCTGCCCCGGCCACCACCTCCCCCTCTGCACACACTGTCACAGACTCGCACACACACTCACAGATACCACACAGGTGCTCACACACACTCATACACACTTGCACACCCCCACCCCACACACATTCTCACACACTCCGCGGTCTTGCACAGCCACACCACTCCCATACGTGCGCGCACACACATCCCAGTCACACCCACAGCCACTGTCACGTCACACACTCCCTCCACACATCACACACACTCACACACACTCGCACCTTATAGTCACACTCACACTCTGCCACACATACCACACACTCATACATTAGTCACACACACACGTCAGTCCACTCACACTCTGCCCATTCACACATCACAGTCACACGTTAGTCACACTCACTGGCACATGTCAATCACAATCTCCCACACACATCACACACTCACATTGACACATGTCAGTCACACTCACACACACAGCCTCAACCTCCCCGCAGTAGATTAAACCCCAGGCTCGCCCTGCCTGAGTCCTGTGGTTACACTGCTCATCTCTTCCCTCAGGTACTACTGAGGACCCCCCTCTTCTCTTTCCAGAGGGAGAGAGGGAGAAGGAGAGAGAGAGCTCGCAGGGGACGGGGAGAGAGAATCTTAAGCAGGCCCTACGCCCAGCGCCGAGCATAACTTGGGGCTCAATCTCATGACCTGAGCTGAAATCAAAAGTCGGATGTTTAACCGACTGAGCCACCCAGATGCCGCAACTGACGCCCTTTCTGATTCATTTCCCGCCATCCCTTCTGCCCTCTCCCCTCACCAGGTGGGCTCAGACCTTCCCTACAGTTAGGACCAGTTGCATAATTTGCAGGGCCCAGGGCAAAATGAAAACTTGGGCCCTTGTTGGGGCGCTGGGTGGCTCAGTCGGTGAAGCATCTGCCTTCAGCTCCGGTCATGATCCTCGGGTCCTGGAGTGGAGCCCCGCGTGGGGCTCCTTGCTCAGCAGGGAGTCTGCTTGACCCTCCCTCTCCCCATGCGCGTGCGCGGGAGCTCTTTCTCTCTCATATAAATAAAATCTTAAAAAAAAAAAAAAAAAGAAATCAGCAGGTCTGGCAGAACTGAGCCAGCTCACGCACTGGACCACTAGATGCAGAAGCAAGATCATGGTGTCCCCTATATATTCTCAAGTTCACCCCTCTGGCCACCACAAAAAAAATCTATGTAGCCCCAGAGGCAGGAAGTCTTCAACCCCTGGTTGAAAATATCTATGCCTAGCCCCCTACCTACTGCTCCCAGACTAGGAGGTCATTCTGTACCCCCTCTACTTGGCAAAATGATGGTTTGTTGAGGATATCAGTAAGTAAATGCATGATGGCGGGGGGGGGAGGTGTGGGGAGTAGTCATGCTCACAAGTATGGAAACCCAGGGCACCTGGGTAGCTCAGCCGGTTAAGCATCTGACTCTTGATTTCGGCTCAGGTCAAGATCTTAGAGTCGTGGGCTCCGCCCTCGGCATGGAGTCGGCTTGAGATTCTCTCTCTCCTTCTGCCGCTGCCCCTCCCCCCACCCTCTCATGCTCTCTGTCTCTCAAAATAAATAAAATCTTTAAAAACAAAAACTAGGGGCGCCTGGGTGGCTCAGATGGTTAAGCGTCTGCCTTCAGCTCAGGTCATGATCCTGGGGTCCTAGGACTGAGTCCCGCATCGGGGTCCCTGCTCCTTGGGAGCTTGCTTCTCCCTCTGCCTCTCTCCCCCTGCCCCGTCTTTCATGAATAAATAAATAAAATCTTTAAAATAAATAAATAAATAAATAAAAATAAAAACAAAAACTAGTATAGAAACCCAGCCAGTTCCTTCTACAATAAGGGCCTGGGATGGGGACCAGAGCCCTCTGATACTCACTAGGAAGTATCACACTTCCTCACCTCCAAGAATATTTTTAGTCCAGTTCAGTGCATGGCATATAATGGGCACTCATGCACACTGAATATCAGCACAGACCTTCTGGGCTGGGCATGGCTGCTTAACTCAGAGTGCCCAAAGATACCAGTCCTGCCCAGCAAACTTGGCCCATCCAGGTAGCTCTCTCCCTGCTCCCTGAGGGAGAAGGAGAGTTGGCATAACCTCATTCATCTATTATGCAGTAGTTCTTCATATAGTGTTTCTTCCCTTAACCCATCTCTTTTCAGGAGGAACAGTGTCCTAAGTTAGTCCCTACATCATAATCATCTACCAGTGATTTATAGACTAGAACACAAGATCCAAATGAACAAGCCCCATTTTATAGGTGAAGGAGCTAAGGCTCAGAGAAGGAAGATGACTTGCTCAAAGTCACACAGCATGCCAGTACGGAACCTGAGACTAATGTTGACAGCTGGCCCCTTATTAGGCACCTACTAGGTGCCAAGCAATGTGCCAAGTTAGTGCTCAATGTGCCATATTCATTGATTCTCTCAGTGAGTGTTCACTGAGTGTCTGCTGAGTGCCTGGCTCTGTGCTGGGTGCAGGGGACCCAGTTGGGAAGAGGTCACCCAGGGATTGCAGAGAGCCTGGGCTAGAGCCTAAGAAATTCCAGAGTCATGTACATGAGCCTCCCAACAAGTCTGCAAGGTAGGATGAGCCCCTCATTTCACAGATGAGAAACTGAGGCCTTAGGGAGATAAAGAAACAGCTCAAGTTTTCAGAGGTAGTAAGGTGAAGAAATCAGGATTTGAACCCTGGCTGCCTGACCTTCTCTCAACCCCACAACTGACTGTTTAAGAGGCGCAGAGCAATGCCGATGTCTCACTGCTTACGAGCACCTGAAATCCCACCATTAGATGCACATTTTGAGAAGTGCTCTACTGATCTACAAACCTGCCTGGGATGGGGGGTGGATTCAATCAGAGAGGCTTTTCAGGGACTTCTTGATCCTACGGGAAGGATGGAGAGTGAGTTTTCAGTTTTTGAGATCCTCACGGGGCCATCTCTTGGGAGGGTTGCGTCCTCATTCTTGCCACCCTCCCCCACTTCCCCCTGCTCCTCCTCCTACATGCAGGGCTGGGCTGGGCCAACAGCAATAGCAATTAGCCCCGCTCAGCTGCCCGTTACTGGAACCTTTGTGTCAACTCTGGAGCTGATCCAGGAAACCATGCCCAGTGTCCTGCATGACTCAGCCTCACCTGCCCACCTCCACACCTGCACCAGCTTCAGTGACCCAGGCTGCAACACTGAGGGGAAAGTCCCAGCATCCTTTGGTCCATCCCTGACCTACCCCAGGTGTTTGCAAGGCATGCTGGAATTTAGAGTCCTTATAGCACAAGCTTGGGTCCATGGCTGATTTCTAGCCAAGACAAAATGCTCCAGGCAGGGCCAATACTGGGGTTCAGAAAACTAGAATCTCTATGGAGAAGGCAGACAGAAGCATTTATTCTTCTCTATTATGGTTTGATATGAGAGAAGCTTAAGACCATGGGAGATACTACCTTTCGCATATCAAACTGGCAAAAGAATAATAAGAATGTCCCTGATGTCTAGAGCTGTTGAGGCTGTAAAGATGAACTTAAGCATGCCATAAACTGTTGGTCTAGTTGTGAATTAGGAGACACTTTCTGAAGAACAATTTGACAAATTGTCTAAAAGTCTTTAAAAAAACATGCATACCACTTTACACAGCAATTTCATGTCTGAGAATTTTTCCAAAGAAAATAATTGGATAGATTCACAAAGATATGTATATGTACAAGGACTCTCATTACGGTGGTTTTATAATTGCAGACAGACAACAGCGACCTAAGTGTCAATCAGAAGAGGACTGGTGAAATTAACACCAGGAGAGATATTTTTTCAAATCCTAGGCAGCCATTAAAGTGATGCTTCAGAGCTGTATTTATTGACATACAGACTTGTCCAGGATATATTATGAAGTGGGGGGAAAAGGTAGGTTTGCATTCATCGTGTGTAGAATGATCTCACCTTTGTAAAATGTTATGGCTATCTCTGGGTGACATGATGAAAAATCACTTTATATTTTCTGAAAAAAGTTAGATTATGTATATATTGCTATGAAGGAAATTAAACCATTTCTCAGTTTGAAAAAGAAATTTAGGTAACAATGAGATTGGAAAAAGCTTTCAAGGGCTGTTATTTACATTGCTTTAGTCCTTTAAAAAAAATGTCTCCAGGGGGGTGCCCGGGTGGCTCAGTTGGTTAAGCGCTTGCCTTCGGCTCAGGTCATGATCCTGGAGTCCCAGGATTGAGTCCCGCATCGGGCTCCCTGCTCAGCAGGGAGTCTGCTTCTCCCTCTCCCTCTGCCCCTTCCCCTGCGCATGCTCTCTCTCTCAAATAAATAAATAAAATAAAATGTCTCCAGGGTGTTTCTTCCTTTCAGTCACTCAGAGGCAAGAACAAGTCCATTCAGTTTCGTGAGAAACCTTTGGTTCTGAGAGATTAAGGCTTTATCCAAAGGTTCATAGGCGGTTATGGTGTTCTTTTACTGATTCTTTCTTTCCTCAGCGGTACTGTCTTCTGGATGAGCCCTCCGAAGCCATTCTTCATCTCCATGTCCATTTTTTAATTTCTAGCATTCCTCTTTGACTGTTAAAATTTTCCTGTCTCTGATGAAGTTCCCTATCTATTCCTGCATGTCATCCACCTTTTCTACTAGAGCGTTTAACATTTGGGTCATCTATGAATCTCCTTCTACTGGTTACATTGTTTCTTGGCAGTGGGATTTTTTTTTCTTTGATATTTTTGTATGTCTCATAATGTTTATTTATTTATTTTTTAAAGATTATTTATTCATTTATTTGAAAGGGGGAGAGAGAGAGAGAGCACAGGCAGGGGGAGGCAAAAGGACAAGCAGACTCCACGCTGAGCACGGAGCCCGACTTGGGGCCTGATCCAACAACCCTGAGATCATGACCCGAGCCAAAATTCAAGAGTTGGATACCCAACCGACTGAGCCAACCAGGCACCCCTGTCTCGTAATTTTTTTTTAAATGCTGGACATCTATGTAGAAGAGTAGAGATTGAGATAAATAGTACATATGGCTGGAAATACGTATGCCTCCTCTGCTAGGTCTTTGGGGGTGTGTCTGTCTGTCTGTCTGTCTGCCTGGGGGCATTGAGTTAATCTGGTCAGGACCTTATTTTAGCCTGAGCTTTGCTGTTGCTGTGGGTGGTTGTCTTCAGTGTACCACTGGCTTCATGTTCCTCCAGCATGACCTTGGGCTTCATGTTGGGCTTTCTCACTGTTCCTGCCCCACCCTCAGCTTTTGGCCTTCCGTGTGCACCTGTGCCCAGGAGAGTTCTCTCCATGCTCTCCTACCACCTCCAGGAGTGGACTGCTACTGCTGGTTACTTCAGGCTTGTTAGCCTAGTGGCACAGGGGTGAGGGGTCAGGAGGGTTCTGTTATTCTGGTCCAGTCTCCATTTTAGGCAGGCCCTGTGTGTCTGGGTCTTGAAGGTGGTTATTTTTAATGATCCTGTCTCTTCCTGTGGCAACCAAACTGCCTTGTGTCTATGGCAGATCTTGTACGGGGAAGAGTTTCCTGCCTCTCCTTCAACTGTGGGAGACCTGTAACCCTCACCTGTAACCCCCACTTAAAGCTAACACTATCAGACATTACGAGCTGGATAATTCTTTTTTGTTGGGGCCAGTCTTGGGCATCATAGGATGTTAAGCAGCATCTCTGACCTCTACCTACCAAATACCCATAGCACATCCCTTCCCCCGAGCTGTGACAACCAAAACTCTCTCTAGATGTAGCCAAATGTCCCCTGGGAGGCAAAATTCCCCATCCCCAGAATGGCTGCTTTAACAGGCTTCCTCCCACCACTGAGGGAGGCTCTCTGTCTCCTGCCTGCCCCCACTCTTGCCCCTGAGCCCCTGAGGAGGTCTGTGAAGCATCCACCTGTGAATGTACAGCTCCCAGGGACTCTATTCTGTCACACCAACCCTCACTCAGCCTTCAGCAATTTGTTAAAAATATCAGCAAAGCACTTCCCCACTGGTGTGGCCTGATGAGTACTCCCCACTTGCTTTGCCCCAGGCCAGCCTGTTCCTGCATCCCATCTCTCCCTGGAGGGGCCTCTCTTCTATATTACTTGGTTACCCTGTGCCCCCAGCTCTCTGATAGGTTCAAGGAAAGTTCTGATTTTGTAGTTTATCTGACTGTTCGTCATTAGGGTGGGAGTGACACCCTTTTCAGCTTGCTACATCCTGAGTGGAAACCTAACCTCCACTCATTCTTTTTTTTTTTTTTTTAAGATTTTATTTATTTATTTGACAAAGATAGCGAGAGAGGGAACACAAGCAGGGGGAGTGTGAGAAGAAGAAGCAGGCTTCCTGCTGAGCAGGGAGCCCGATGAGGGGCTCCCAGGACTCTGGGATCATGATCTGAGCCAAAGGCAGACACTTAAGGACTGAGACACCCAGGAGCCCCCTCCCTTCAGTCTTTATCCACATTGAGGTGTCCTTCTATCATACACTGGGCATATTGGTTCTTTGAGGGGGGGTTCTAGACTTCTTCGATAGCCTTAAGAAAAATAAAAATCCAGGGCGCCTGGGTGGCTCAGTTGGTTAAGCGACTGCCTTCGGCTCAGGTCATGATCCTGGAGTCCCGGGATCGAGTCCCACATCGGGCTCCCCGCTCAGCGGGGAGTCTGCTTCTCCCTCTGACCCTCCC
>NW_027397119.1:5444328-5482142 GCF_003265705.2 Callorhinus ursinus
CTCTCATTCTCTCTCTCAAATAAATAAATAAATAAATAAATAAATAAATAAATAAAAATCTTTAAAAAAATAAATAAAAATTTAAAAAATAGAGATAACTGTAGGGTATGCACGCATAGAAAGCAGCTTGGAAAGATGTACATCAGCTTGATAACAAAGGCCATCTTTGGATGGTTAGATTAGGCATGATTTTTCCTTTTGTTTTCATGCCTTTCTGTACTGCCTGAATTTTGTTTGTTTGTTTTTTAAAGATTTTATTTATTTATTTGAGAGAGAGAGAGAATGAGAGAGAGAGAGCATGAGAGGGAAGAGGGTCAGAAGGAGAAGCAGACTCCCTGCTGAGCAGGGAGCCCGATGTGGGACTGGATCCCGGGACTCCAGGATCATGACCTGAGCCGAAGGCAGTCGCTTAACCAACTGAGCCACCCAGGTGCCCCTGTTTGTTTGTTTTTGAATTTTCTTTTACAATAAGCCTGCAGTGCTCTTAAAATAAAAAAGTAGACAAATGCTTTTTCCATTTTGAAAAATAAACATTAGTAACGCAAAAAAAGTAAAACAACACATCTAATATTTGGGATAAGGTAACTAAAGTATGACTCATCTATTTACAATCTAGAATATTATGCCTCCATTAAAAATGATGATTCATTGAAGAATCTGCTGTGTGCCAGACGTTGATGATATGAAGGAAGCAAGGACTAGGCCAGCACTCTCCTCCCATCACGAAGTCATATGAGTAAGCAGGTGTTTTCTGCACACTGGGATTCCTAGTGTGATGAAAGTAGTTCACCAACTGATATTGAAACCACAGAGCAGAGCATGGAATCTGGAATGAGGTGTGGGTGGGAAGATGAGCGGGAACTTGCCAGGACACAGAGATGGGGCTCATCCAGGCTGAAAGAACATCATGTGCAAAGGTAAAGATGCACAAAATGGTCCCATTTGTACAGAGACTGGTAAGAGATTGGGTAGGATGGGAGCATAGTATTCCAGGCAGTGGAGACAAAAAATGAAGCCAAAAGATTTGTAGACCATGAAATGCTTTGTCAGGTTCTAAGGGTAATGGTAGTCACGGAGGGGGCTGAGATATTCCTAACGGGATGACAGAGTCATAATTGCTTTAGGGAAACATCCCACCGAGGGTAGGGAGGGTGGCATACGGTGTAGGTTGATGGGGTAGTACCGAAGACAAGGACACCAACCAGAAGGCTGTTAGAGTTTCCAGCAAGAGGGGGTGAGGACCTGACTGATGGTGATGGCAGCAGAGACAGGCTTGGGGTGGCGCAAGGGGTCAGGAGATCCAAGGATGTCTAACAGGCAGGACAGAATAGTGAGTGGTGAGTGTGGGAGAGCAGAGTCAGGGTAACGCAAAGGATCTGCTTCAAAGATGGGTGGGTGGGGCTGCCATTCTTCAGAAGAAAGATCCCACGGGCTGATCTGACCCTGCACTTGTTAGAATTGAAGGCTTGAGGGACACCTGGGTGGCTCAGTTGGTTGGGCATCTGCCTTCAGCTCAGCTCATGATCCCAGGGACCTAGGATAGAATTCCCCATCGGGCTCCTTGCTCAGCGGGGAAACTGCCATGCCCCCTGCTTGTGCAAGCGCTCACTCTCTCTCGCTGACAAATAAATAAATAAAATCTTTAAAAAAATGTATTAAGAGGCTTGAGATGTTCATCAGGCAGGTGTGTAGGAGAAAGATTTGAGCCAAAAATACAGGCTTTAGGGTCATCAAGTGTGTATATATATATATATATATATATATATATATATATATATATGATAGTTGAAGCTAATAATTGGCTATCCATCAGGGAAAATGTATAGAAAATAGAGAAGAAAAACATCCAAAGATAGAGCTTCTGGATGTTTAGAGGTTAGATGGAGGAAGCAGGGCAGCTTGACTGAGAAGATGAGATCTGCAAGGTAGGAAGAAAATAAAACCAGAGGAGGATGGTGTCACAGGGAACCAGGGAGTAGAAACATCAAGGCAGAAATGGTCAACAGTATCAAATGTCAAAGGAAGCTTAAGTAGCATTTTATCAGAAAAGTGCTTATAGTTTGGAAATATGAGTGAATAGTGGCTTCATTGGGGCTGTTGCGATTGCAGTAGTTAAGAGGGAAACCACGCAAGGAAATGAGAGTAAGGAATGTTCACTCATTCAACTAGGGTTTATGGGGCATCTTCTAGCAGTTGGACACTGGGTATTGGGAATACGTAGGCTGTGAACAAGACAGAGAAGAAGGCCACTGTACTCACAGAGTCCACAGTCTGTGTCTCCAAGCTCTTCACAAACGTGGACTGCTCTGGCACACTTATCATGACGAGCACTGAGCAGTAATGTATGGAATTGTTGACTTGCTCTATTGTACACCTGAAACTAATATGACATTGTATGTTAATTATACTGGAATTTTTTTTTTAAACTATAAAAAAAAGAATATAGACTTCTCTGAGATGTTGGATGTAACTATGTATGAGGATATAGATAGATGTTAATTTTTTTAAAGAATATTTTATTTATTTATTTGACAGAGAGACATAGCGAGAGCAGGAACACAGCAGGGGGAACAGGAGAGGGAGAAGCAGACTTCCTCGCCGAGCAGGGAGCCCGATGCGGGGCTCGATCCCAGGACCCTGGGATCATGACCTGAGCCGAAGGCAGATGCTTAACGATCGAGCCACCCAGGTGTCCCTACATAGGTGTTAATTTTTTTTTAAGGTTTTATTTATTTATTTGAGAGAGAGAGAATGAGAGACAGAGAGCACAAGAGGGAAGAAGGTCAGAAGGAGAAGCAGACTCCCTGCCGAGCAGGGAGCCCGATGTGGGACTCGATCCCGGGACTCCAGGATCATGACCTGAGCCAAAGGCAGTCGCTTAACCAACTGAGCCACCCAGGCGCCCCATAGGTGTTAATTTTTAAGATGAACATTGGGCATGTCTACATCTTAAAAAGGAAAACCCAGAGGATAGTAATGTGGAGCATTTTCCATATGTACTAGAGACTGGAATTTCCCAACCAAATTCTGAGAAATAAAAGTCACATTTCACAAAAGTAAGATAAATGAAGAGTAAAATGTCACACGTGTTCCTGATAAATCTGACCTTGGGGAATATGGGTTTTCTCTGTAGGCAGAAATACTGAGCTCACAATTAGACAGACTTACTCATCCAGTGTTGAAGGCACTAGATGCGCGCTCCTCCACATCCCAACCATGTTGAGGCCTTCCCTTGTAAAAAATTACATGCATGGAGGCAGAACAGGACTTGTACCCTCTCACTCCAGAGAGAAAGAGGGAGGAAGGGTCTGGGCTACGTGTACTCTGTTCATGCTCCTCAATTTACCAGTCACTCCATCTTGCCAGGAGAGAAGTGAGTGAGGGGCACAGAAGGGCCAGGAAAGTCACCCTCCCAAAGAGACAGCAGGAATGAGGAATGGGTATTTCCCCTTAAGTCCCAAGACCCTGAGATCATGACCTGAGCCGAAGGCCGACGCTTCACCGACTAGGCCACCAGGCGCCCCAAGATTCTCTCTCCTTTAGTCCGTGGTTCCACTTGCGGCACCTGGGACCTGGGGCTGGGTTTATGGGAGGGGTTCCACGAGACAGCTAGGGTGGGAGAAGGGGTGACTATAGTCTGGAATGTGCCCTTAGTTAAAGAAAGCACCCCCTGTTCCCCACCCACCCGAGGCCTGGCCAGGGCAGCGGCCTCGGGAAGGGTCAGGGTGACATCAGCCCTGCGATGCAGGCTGGGCTGGTTTGCCTGCAGGTACTCACCTCTCCCAAGCGAGCTCAGATTACCTCACCCTGGAGCAGAGCAAATGGTTAACCAGATCCAAATGGAACCAGAGGGCCAGTGGCCAGGGTGCACAGAGCCTTACAGACCTGGCCTGGGTGGCACATCCACAGGGCAGGGGACAGAGGAGACCCCTTAGCCAGAGCTGGGTATGTGGCAGCCCCTGCTTTATTATCTGCATGACTGCTTGTGAGTATTGTAATTTGAGCACATGTGACCACGGTACGTATAAATATACATGTGATATGGAAGGTTTCCTGACGGCAAAACCGCATTTTACATTTTGCTTAAGCTCAGGTGGCTTTTTATTCATCTAGTATTGTTCAAAAAGCATATATCTGTATCTAAACCATGTAGGATATATATTTTTTAAATACTTTTTAATAGTTAATGGGGCATCTGGGTGGCGCAGTCGGTTAGGCGTCCGACTCTTGGTTTCGGCTGAGGTTGTGATCTCAGGGTCGTGAAATCAAGCCCCGCAGGTCCAGCACGGAGTCGGCTTCAGATTCTCTCCCCCTCTGCCCCTCCCCCCTCAAATAAATAAATAAATCTTAAAAAAAATACTTTCTACCACTTAAGATCTCAGCATTGACTCTCTTCCCTTCATCATTCTTTAGATTCTCTGTGACACCAAAAGTACTCCCACCCCAGAAGTAGACCCAAGGTTGAAATAAAATATTGAAATAGGATTAGCAACTTGGAGCAGAAAGTTCTTGACTTGGGACAAACATGGAATTCCTCTCAGGAAGAACTTGTTCCCCTCAGGGGAATGTTGCAGAGAAAGGGCTTCGGCTGGAGCTCTTTTTTTCACCCGTGATGACTCCATTCGCATTGGAATTGTGTCCTCTTTCAAAAGAAGATTTCTTAGGATTATTGTAATTTTTATTATTTTTTATTTTTTTAAAGATTTTATTTATTTATTTGACAGAGAGAGAGAGCACAAGCAGGGGGACCGGGGGCAGAGGGAGAAGCAGGCCCCCCACTGAGCAGGGAGCCCGATGGGGCTCGATCCCAGGACCCCGGGACCATGATCTGAGCCGAAGGCAGATGCTTAACGGACTAAGCCACCCAAGCGCCCCAGATTGTTGTAATTTTTAAAAAGAAACTACGTTCCATGCAGTCACATTGTGGCTGTTGAGTAGTTGTTCTGTTTTCAGGGATAGATACACTGATTGTAGGAATAGGTACATGGTGCTCTAGCAATGCAGATGCAAATTATATTTTAGAAAGCAAATTCTTTTTTCTCAAGAAATATCACAAGATTCTGGATATTTACAAAACTAGATATATAAAGCTAACAAATTATATGTTTACACAAACATATATACGTTACATATATACACATAAACTTACGTTGTATATCTTTACATATAATATATGTCAATGTCATATACCTTTAAAAGAACACTGGAGAAAGATGACAATTCAATAAAAGATATCAGAGCCAATGATCATGCATACGTTGATTAATCCCACAGATATTCAATGAGCTACATTACCTAGGTAGATAATATTGAGTACTGGGCTAGAGAGAGGGTCCCATGGGGGAATAGAACAGAGCTTATCCCTTCTCTCAAGAGTTTACAGTTTGTGGGATTAAAGAATAATATCCTATAGGGCGCCCGGGTGGCTCAGTTGGTTAAGCGACTGCCTTCGGCTCAGGTCATGATCCTGGAGTCCCGGGATCGAGTCCCGCATCGGGCTCCCTGCTCGGCGGGGAGTCTGCTTCTCCCTCTGACCCTCTTCCCTCTCGTGCTCTCTGTCTCTCATTCTCTCTCTCTCAAATAAATAAATAAAATCTTTTAAAAAAATAAAAAAATAAAAAAAGAAAGAATAATATCCTATAAACTGCACAGCTGGGGGAGGCCTGGCTGCTAGTTAGAGCTGACCTGAGTCAGAAACTAACTGATCCACTTGCCGGGCCAGACTGTTCAGAGCTATCCACACCACCGACATGGCGGTAGTCCCTCCCACAGACCTGAGTGCACACACCCACTCAGCACAAAGCACCCTGTAGCATGCACATTACATTTATTTAGAAAATTCCAGGCAATGAATGTGTTTCTCAGAAAAAAATCATACATTCTGACATTTCTGGTTCTTTGGGCCATGGTGCTAGGAGTTTGCCTACTCAGACATTGGGTCTGGATTCTGCCAGGACCCCAACCCTCAGGGAAGAACTAGCCTCCCTCTCCATTCTGAAAATGCTTTCATTTGTTGCAATCTCTGGAGCCTAGTCCCTGGGGATTTTCCAGTCTGTCTTCTCTCTGCTTGGTTCCTGCCTGAAGTATTATCTCCCTACTAACTCAGATCCTTGAGATATGTGACATCCAGTCGTTGGTTTCCACTTGGTATCTTGGACATAACCTGAGTTAACAGCAGTTCAAAGTCCCTTGGATGCCATTGCTTGGGCCCTGACCAGTTAGATGAGTGGGAAAAAAATGGCACCAGAAAGTTTGGAGTGGAACCAGATGTAGCCTGTAGCTTGGGCCATCTATCAGCTGCCCATCAGGCATTCACAGAGTGGACAGCCAATCCCCAGGCTCTGGGAGTGCAAGGGCTCTGGGAGTGCAAAGTCTCCCAGAATAGCCCAGTTAATTCTTTGGATGAGGAGTTTATACTTGGCTCCTTCACTGCCTCCTCTTCCATGTGTCCCTGACGTGCTTCCTACACAGCAGGCGTAGCAGATGGAGATCTGGCTTGTCCTCTGGAGACAGGAAGGATGAGAAGTCTGCTCTCCCAGCCTGACAATTCCCCACCTTATTCACCCCCGTGCCATTGCCACATCTGCAGACCAACTAAGTTATTTATTTATTCTGCTGTTTTCCTCTATTTTAAAGATTTTTAATTCTTTATTTATTTTAGAGAGAGAGAGAGCACGAGTGAGCAGGGGGAGGGGCAGGGGGAAAGGTAGAGAGAGAATCTCAAGCAGACTCCCTGCTGAGTGGGGAGCGTGACTCCGGGTTTCATCTCACGACCCATGGGATCACAACCTGAGCTGAAATCAAGAGTTGGGTGCTTAACTGACTGAGCCACCCAGGCTCCCTCTTCCATTTTAAATAGGCTCCCCTTGATAATATAAGGGAAATAAACCAGACAGTAAAGGACAAAAACTGAATGACTCCACTTACATGAGGTACCTAAAGTAGTCAACTGCATAGAGACAGAAGGCAGGGGCTGAGGGGAGGGAGGATGGGGAGTCACCGTTTAATGGGGACACAGCTTCAGTTGGGATGATGAAGAAGTTCTAGAGATGGATAACACCCGACTCTTGATTTCAGCTCAGGTCCTGATCTCAAGGTCCTGAGATTGAGCCCCGTGTGAGTGCTCTGCGGTCAGCATGGAGTCTGCTTAAGACTCTCTCTCCTTCTCTGTCCAACCCCGCCCTCCTGCATGCTCTCTCTCTCTCTCTCAAATAAATAAATAAATCTTTAAGAAAAGGTAGAATGGTCAATTTTGTTTGTATAGTTTACCAAAATTAAGAAAAAACCCCTAGTTGGGGCGCCTGGGTGGCTCAGTCATTAAGCATCTGCTTTCAGCTCAGGTCATGATCCCAGGGTCCTGGGATCCAGCCCCACGTCGGGCTCCCTGCTCAGCGGGAAGCCTGCTTCTCCCTCTCCCGCTCCCCGGGCTTGTGTTCCCTCTCTCTGTGTGTCTCTCTCTGTCAAATAAATAAATAAAATATTTAAAAAAAAGAAAAACCCCTAGTTTATCAACTACTAGTTGATAAACATGACATTCTTATGTGATACCTAGAAGAGTATAATTAAAGGGGGATTGAGACCTTTAAAAAAAGGCTCCCCCTTTCACCTAGATAAATCTAATTCAAAAAGAAACTTCATATTTCTATTTCTCATCAAGGGTTCGACACGCTAGTTATCATTTTCCTAGTGCACGCTAAAATGAATTCACTTCTATTGAATTTTTAGAAATGTTTCTCCTTGTACCACCTAGGACCATTGTGAATGACCATGAATCATCAGCAGTATGCTTGCCCACACCTTGGGAAATGCTGCCTTTTGGGAGGCAGCCTGGGCTACAAGGGAATGCCAACTGAGGAGGTCACACAGATCTTGGATCTCCCCGACACTGCCACAGTTGAGCTATGTAACCTTGTGCAAGTGGCTGACCTCTCTGAGCCTTAATTTCCTTAGCTGTCAAATGGGGATGATAAGAGTTTCTACCTCATGGGATCAGTGAGATTTGTTGATGTAATGCAGATAAAGCACACAGTGCAGTGCACGGCATCTCTCCTAAGTGTCTACTACTGGAGTTATAACTGAGCAGAGGAAGGAGCAATATTTGGTCACCTTTTGGTGGGAAACCTTGGAAACCTTCACTGACACCCTCCCCCACTGCCCTGGACCGGGTTAGGCCCTCGCCTGTGCTCCCTAATTCCTTGAGAATGTCTCCATCACAAATTCTGTATCCAGTAGCTGTTAGGGTTAAGTCACTCATGGGGTGTCTACACGAGGCCGGCACTAGGGCGGCCGGTCGCTTTAGGGAAATGTGCAGGGGGTGGCTCTGTCACTCCAGCAGGGTGGCAGGTGTGTGTGTGTATGGTGAGCAACACAGATTCAACAGGTGAGGGATCTTCAGCAGGAGGGGGCTGTAGGAGCAGTCAGCTTCCAGTCCCTCATTAGGGTCAGCCCACCAGGTCCCCCACCTCCAGCCAAGGACTGCAGAGAGAGAGGACCTGGCAAATAGCAAGCCAAGGGCCTTTCCAACAAGCCCCAACCTCTGACCCCCAGACAGCAGTTCCTCATTTTCCCAGTGCGTGGTGACCCCTCACCATCCCCTTTCCTGTCTGCAAGGGAGCTCAGAAATCCCTCCGGTCTCAGTGCAGGAGCATGGAAGAGTTCTGGAGACGGATGGTGGCCATGGCCATCGCGGTGCAAATGTACTTAATGCCATTGGACGACACGCTTTAACGTGGTTACAATGGTAAACTCTATGCTATGTACATTGTACAATTTGGAAAAATTTCAAACTAATAGCTAGCATTTAATAATAATATACACTGGGGCACCTGGTGGCTCAGTGGGTGAAGTGTCTACCTTTGGCTCAGGTCATGATCCCAGGGTCCTGGGATCAAGCCCTGCATGGGGCTCCTGCTCAGCAGGGAGTCTGCTTCTCCCTCTCCCTCTGCCCCTCCCTCTGCTTGTGTGCTCTTTCTCAAATAATTATATAATATCTTATAAAATAATATATTATACATAATTAATATAATATAATATTAGATAATACTATATATATATAAAACCCAGCAGCCAGAGCTGTCTAGGTAAATCCTAAATCAGTTCACGACTCTCCTGTGCACAGAACCCTCCATGGCTCCTCTCACTCAAGTACACACGGAGCCCCCACAGGGTCCTGGTGGTGAGTGCCCCCCCCACCTCCAACTGCAGCCTGGCCGGCCTCCTCGCTTGGCCTCCTCACTGTCCCCCCCCACCCCCCACGCCATGCCACACAAGCTCACCCCTGGAGACCTCATGTGGCCTCTTTGCTCTGCCCCCATGCTGTCCCTTCAAGTTTCAGCAGGATGGTTCCCTCACCGTCTCTGGGTCTTCACTCAAATAACCTCTTAGGGAGGCCACCCTGACCTCCCCTCCCCACAGCCCTCAGCTTCATCATTCTCCTCAGCACTTATGATTTTGTCATGCACAATACATTGATGTATTTCTCTTTAAATGTCTACCGTCCCACTACAGTGGACACTCACGTGGATAGGTAGGGTCTTTGTTTTGTCCACTGATGGTTCCTGGCACCTAGGAGAGTGCTTGGCCATGGTACATAGTCAGTAAATGTCTGCTGAATGCATGGAGTTTTTCTGAATTTCCTATGGCCCCAAGTACACATAAGGATCTGAGATGGATTATTCTTGAGAGGTAGGGAGCAGTGTTCTCCCTTTTCTGTCTGGGTTCCTAGCTGATTATTGCTGAGGCCCTTCCAGACGTCCTCAGGCTTCTGTCTGCTACCTCCTCTCGACTCCTTGAAATGGGGAGCTGAAGCCTAAAGGGCCTCCTTCCTCTGGGCAGGCCACGTGGCAAACGGGTGACTCAACACCTACTGTTCTCTAGCTGTGTCCTGGAGAGAGGCTGAGTGGTAGGGCCTCGCCTGAGGCTGAGACCACAGCTGTGAGAGAGGACAGGTGGGCCAAGGGCAGCCCCAGGAGAGGGGAAGGGGGGAACGGTGGAGGGCAAGTGAGGACGGCTCTGGCACTGTGTGCTGCCCCCTTGGTGGGCTGGTCCCCAGGTCTCTGGGTGCCAGCCCCCACCCCGGGGTGTGATGTGAGCAGCCTCTAGGCTGAGTGAGGTGCAAACAAAAGACCCGGGTCGCCTTTGTCCTCCGCCTGCCCCTTGTCCTCTGTTTACATCTTTCCTTCCCGTAAATGAGTTGGGCACTGGGCCCTGCTGGCTCTGAGCCAGACACACCTGTAGGACAGGTTGCGCAGAGCTCTTGGGGGTGGGGAGCAGTACTGGCAGGTGACTCAGGCCCTCAGGGAGCAAGCTCTGCTCCTTTCCATGGTACCATTGGTGCCAGGCTCTTGCCGCCTTGGGCTAGGGATTCTTAGCCAACTCCAAGAGGGAGATGCCTCCAGGGGGGCTCCCTTGCTCGGGGAGTACCAGGACATTATGGCCAAGTCACCGGAGGCTAGAGGACCAACAACTCTGTTCTCAGTGGGCATTCCCTCGAGGGAAACTGAGGTCGAGGGAGAGAGAGGGTAGAGTTGGCAGTAAGAGACCCCGCTATGCCACCCCAGGGTGGCTGCCCTGGGGCTAGGCTCAGCCCGGCCTTGGACGAGGGGAGGCTCTCCCTCTCTGGGCTTTGTCGGGTCAGTCGAGCCAGTGAGGGTGAACCTGGAGTTCACACTTGTGGAAAGAACAAGGGGAGAAGGCAGGCTTGCGGAAGGGGTGGAGGGGAGGACCAGAGGTGTCAGGTGAGGCCCATCTGGTGGAGACTTAGGAGATGGAACCTACCTCCCAAAGCAGGAGGGACGGAGGGTGGCCAGCCCCTGGGCTGATTTCCGGCTGGTCTGGGTAAGGCCTTGGGTGGTTGTGACTCAGTGGGGAGAAGTTTCCTCCTCCACAGGGAATGATTAACTGACCAAGTTCATGTAACATGTGTTTCCCCACGGTCTCTTCTGTCTCTCGATGATGATGACTGGACACTCAGTCACCAAGTATGTACTGACTGCCTACTACTTGCGCAGCGCTTTGTTTTGATCCAGTCGTTGGCTCTGTGTTCATCGGTGTCTCTACCAATCCCCGGCACCCCATCGGTCAGAGCCGTCCCAGTCAGCAACCCCCTTGCTCCCCCAGCAGCCCCCATTCCTCTTTTCCAGCTCCTGTAACCCAACCTCCTCATTTCCTCTCACCAAATGATCTTGCTGTCGCCTTCATCAGAATAGTCAGGAAATCCAACAGGACACCCTTTGGTTTCCTGCCCCATCGAATCTGCACCCATACCACCTTCTTCCCCAGCAGGGTGGGGGGGTGCCATCTCTGCCCTCTTTGTGGGGTGTCCCATCCCTGTTCAGCTTTTCAGGACGGGTGGGGTCAGCACACAGAGGCTCAGCTCAAAGAGCCTCAGGGGTCCTTCTTCAGGGGGTCCTGCTCTGCAGGTAGGAGGCCCAGCGTGCGCAGCTGAGAACTGGCTCAGCCTGCCTGCTGCATTCGGATGCTCGTGTCAAGGCCTGCGGTCCTCTCGCCTGACCCCCAATGTCCTGCACACAATTTTTTGGATTTCATTTTCACCTGCCCTTTGTCGAAGACAGAGTGTGTGATGGAGGGACTCCCCAGCAGGCCCGTGGGAGTGAATTTCTCTCCTTTCCTCGATGGTGGCACCAAGAAGAGGCTCTGGGAAGCCTGGGACCAGAGATTTCCTAACCAACCCCAAATGGAGGGGGTCCGCCCGCCGCCCCCACCCAGGAAGCGTCAGGAGGTGTATCCCCAGGTCACGGCCCACATAGTCTCCCAGCTCCTGCTTCCTGATCTCACCTGTCAGTTTGTCTCCTTCAAGCCCACTGCCCACGGCCCACTGCCACTTCCCACAAGCCCAGAGTGCCACAGTCGGGGGGGGCACACCTGCAGATGTGGGACAGCAGCTTGTTGCTGCCCCTGCAGCCCCCCGCATTGCCGGCTGCTGTCCCCCCACCCCCCGTTGGATTCACAGCCCACAAGCCTGCTCCACGGCTGCCAGGGCTCCCTCTCCCACACCTTCCTCCGCATGCACCCCTGGGTACCTAGCGGCTGGCGGTCACTGAGCGGCTGCAGGTCGCCCACGGGGGACGCCAGGGTGCCGGCGACTGGCAAAGGACCGGGCTGAGGAGCTGCCTGCCGCCGGGACCTCCGCCCTCAAGGAGCACAGGGTCTGAGAGAGACAGGCCTCCCGGGAGGTCGAGCGCCTCTGTGTGGCTGTCGCTCCCCCTGGAAGGGGTCCTGCGGCTCTCCGTCCCCTGACTCTTCAAGGCTGTGACTCTGCCTGTCCCCAGCCCTGACCGCTCCATCTGTCTGTCTGTCACGAGGTCTCTCCCGTCCCCTAGAACATACGTCCCAGAGTCAGCAGAAGAGAGGGGAGGAAGGGGATGGGGTGGGGAGCAGCTGCTTCTTCCTCTGTGAGCGGCTTCCGTGTGTGGTCTGCTCCCAATCCCACAGGAGCCCAGTGAGGACTAGGGTCCCCAGTGTACTGACGGGGAGCTGAGAGCCTCACAGGAGAGCTAGCGCCCCTCAGGCCAAAGTGGCAGCACCCGGGGGGCGGGGGGTGGTGCCAAGGGGAGCCCGGACACCAGCCAGGTCTCCCGCACTAGAGTCTCGCAAACTCTTTGTAGTGAAAGAACAGTTTGGTTTGGCTTGTTTTGATTTTTCAATCAAATACTGTTACAAGACGCAATAAAAACGAATTACTACAAAAAGGAAAAGGAAAAAAAAGTTTCACAAATTGCAAGCCCCTTTTTGTTGTTGTTCTCTTGATAGACATAAAATTATACCCCCGGATGGCTGTTTCTAAACGTGGGCCGGCTCAGGTCTGTGGAGCACGTCACATGCTGTATGAAGAGGTTCTGGGGGACCCTTCCTCAGAGCAGCCATCCTCAGGGTCGACCTGGCAGGCGGGGAGCCTGGAGGGAAAGTAGCTGTTGGGTTGCAGATGGTAATATTACTGGTAATAGCAGGATTTTTAAAAAATATGGACTTCTTCAATTTCTGGGGTGGGATGGCTGGACCGTGGATAATCAGGACTTGTGTTATGACTCACCTGTTGTACTTGGCTGATGGTGGCCATCTCCTCGGGGAAGACCCACTTTAGCCCTTTTAAGCTCCCTGGAGGCAGCACTCTAGGGGCTCACACTTCAAGGCCTGGGGAAAGACTTTGGACTTCTCTCAACCTCTGTTTATTCAATGCAAAAACGGGGTGGATGATGCCTTCTTATCTATTGACATTCAGTAGACGTTTAGGAAAACACAAAGGAGCTGAGGCACGAGATGCTTTATAAATTCTAAAATTACCCCAGGGCAGGGGGAAGATGGTTTATGATGATTGTTCTTCACAATCTCGGAGACCCTTCAGAGAGCTGCTCCAGGGTCAGATTTACTCTTTAATTTAGCTACTCAGTTTATTTATTAATTCATTGCTTTTTCATTCATTTCATAAACACGTACTTCATCGTGGAGGCTTCCGGCTCAAGTCCCGGAGACCTGGTGAGGCAAGGGAGGCAGCAGGACGCAGGGCTTGCCTTCTGGAGTTCCCTTGCTCAGTGGGTTCTCTACCCCGGGGGTGAAACCAGGGGGGACCTTGGAGAGCTGGTGGGAACGTTCCCACCAGCTTGAGTGGCCCCAAAGACTTCCTAGATGGAAGCTGTTAAGTAGATCCTGCAATGTTCACACCGTGGACCATTGCCCCACCCACCCACCCTCCACCCCCAGTCCCAGGCAATCACAAATCTACCTTCTGTTTGTATGGATTTGCCCCTTCTGGACATTTCCCCTCAATGGGATCATACAATATGTGGTCTTTGTGACTGGTTTCTTTGATTTGGCATAACGTTTTCTTTTTTTTTTTTAAAGATTTTATTTATTTATTTATTTGAGAGAGCGAGAATGAGAGAGAGAGAGAGAGAGAGCACATGAGAGGGGGAAGGGTCAGAGGGAGAAGCAGACTCCCCGCTGAGCAGGGAGCCCGATGCGGGACTCGATCCTGGGACTCCAGGATCATGACCTGAGCCGAAGGCAGTCGCTTAACCGACTGAGCCACCCAGGCGCCCTGGCATAACATTTTCAAGGTTCATCCGTGTTGTTACGTGTACAGTGGACCCTTGAGCCACACAGGTTTGGAAGGCCAGGGTTTTCCTGTGCTCCCTGTCTCTCGCTCACTCTCTATCTCTCTCTGTCAAGTAAATAAATAAAATCTTTAAAAAATGCAGTATAAATACATATAGCATACAAAATATGTGTTAATCAACTGTTTATGTTATCGGGAGGGCTTCCAGTCAGCAATAAGCCATTAGTAGTTCAGTTTTTGGAGAGTCAAAGGTTATATGTGGATTTTGGACTGTATAGGGGGCTGGTCCGCAACCCTCATGATACTCAAGGGTCAACTGACTACACTTCATTCCTTTTTATTACTGAATAATATCTCAACTATGTATTACTATTACAAATATTTTACAAAAGACCTGGTAGGCCCTGAGTTTGGCACAGAAATGAGAAGATATTTAAAAATTGTTAGCATAGCTCATTTCTCAAAAACATTTCTCTCTTTCTCTCTCTTTTTTTTTTTTTTTTTAAGATTTTATTTACTTATTTGACAGCACAAGCAGGAGGAGGAGCAGAGGGAGAGAGAGAAGCACGCTCTCTGCTGAGCAGGGAGCCCGATGCGGGGCTCCATCCCAGGACCCTGGGATCATGACCTGAGCCAAAGGCAGCCGCTTAACCGACTGAGCCACCCAGGCGCCCCAAGCATCTGTTTTTGATAAGGTATTGGGTGAAGCCCTCTCTGACTAGGTAAGAAGAGGCTAAGACCTGTCTGAAGACGGGTGAGCCATGGGAATAGGAAGCAGAGGAAGGCCCTGAGACTGGGGCAAGCTGGGTGTTTCTAAAAAGCACCAAAGCGGGGCGCCTGGGTGGCTCAGTTGGTTAAGCGACTGCCTTCGGCTCAGGTCATGATCCTGGAGTCCCGGGATCGAGTCCCACATCGGGCTCCCTGCTCAGCAGGGAGTCTGCTTCTCCCTCTGACCCTCTTCCCTCTCGTGCTCTCTATCTCTCATTCTCTCTCTCTCAAATAAAGAAATAAAATCTTAAAAAAAAAAAAATAAAAAGCACCAAAGCTGTGTGCTAAGGCCAGTGAAGTCACGGCGTACCAGAGGAGACAGAAGAGGTAGACTTGGATGGGCCAGAATGCACAGGGTCTGGTAGGCCAGAGTGAAGAGTTGGGTGGCGTTCCAAGGGAGATGGGATGCCATAGCTTTACACTGGGGAGTAATCCAATCCGATCTCTACTTGTAAAAGCTCACTCTGGGGACCACGAGGAGAACGCAGGTGGGTGCAAGCATGGAGGCAGGACACCAGTCAGGAGACCATTGCAACGGTCCTGGGTGGAGACGGTGGTGCATGGACTGGAGAGGGGATGGTGGGAAATGGGCAGATTGAGATTATATTTTGGTGGTAGGACAGAAAGGGTTTGTTGATGGATTTGTGTATGCACAAGAAATAGAGGAACCAACAAGGGTGTCAAGGCATTTGCTTTGGGGATGGTAATGCAGCAGTGGGGCAGGCCCGGATGACAAACCATCGCCGTGCTTGCTGCTACAGTCTGGAACTCTTTTCCCAGCCCTTGTGCGGTCAAGATGGGGAAAGGCTAAGACTGGCATGGAGGCTAGACTTAGGCGGGCAGGGCAAGTATGGACAAGCCCCGAGTGGCTTGATGAAGCCCCAAACTGTGAATCCTGGGAAAAGGAAATGAAGCTGCCCCAAGATTCTGGTATCTATGACAACTAAGGTCACTGCACACCTTGACTATTCTCCCAGAGACCTCAGACAAGGCCCTGCTAGGTTCCTGAAGCACCCAAGCTACGTGGGGGGATGGGATGAGGCCCTCCCGCCCAGTCCTTGGCCTCCTTTGTAACCATAGACACACCGGTGTAACCTGAGCTGGTCTCACTGGTGTGTGGGCGGGTGTGGCCATGTGGGCCTGGGGCCAGAGAATGAAGCTGAGCGTCAGACCCGTTGGCCCGCTGAGCTGGGTGCCAGCACTCTGCAAATAGACTCCAGTCACGAACCCAACAAAACACTGAGCTGGGTTGTCATCTCGGCACTGAGGGCAAATGTGACTGCAGAGGGTGGGGCTGGTCACACTGCGCTGACCTAAGTGTCCTTGTTGTGGTCTGGTCAGGGTTATCCTAGGAAACAGGCTCCTCGTGAAGGCAGATCAATAAGATGAGTGGGGGTGGCCTGGGGGATCCTGTGATCCTCACTGGAAACACGTCCCGGGGAAACGAAGGTTGGTGGGGAGCTAGTGAAACTGCCTTTTCTGGTTTCGGGACTGGAAAGAAAAGAAGAGTGGAGCCCACGTGTCTCATCTGCCAGCAGGCTGGGATGGGAGACCCACACGCATCTGGCCACAACCAGGGGACAATTTTACGTTAATTCAATCAACACCTGTAGAGCACTTATTTATGTGAAGCTGAATGAGGCATGGGTTCTGTCCTTGTGGAACTTAAAATGTAGTGAAGCTAAGCCATGGATATAAGTTCCTTAACATCCTGTACCTACTTACCTCTCAATTTCTCTCCTCCCTCTCCACTCTCCCGTCATCCATCTATCCACTTATCCTTCCTTCCATCCACCCATCCATCCATCCATCCATCCATCCATCCATCCACTTATCAGAGCCCTTACCACATTGTTTTATCATTGTTGGTTGATCTGCCTGTCTCCTTCACCCAAAATAATCAGGGATTGTGTCTTGGGCACTATTGTGTACTCAGCACTTAGTACAAAATCTGGATCTGTCACTTAGAACGTGTAAAAGTTTGTTGATTAAATAAATAAATGCATGATTGACTATAATATAACATAATCTGAGATAAGTGCCATAAGAGAGGTTTTGTGTCTTTATTGCTCATTATTAAATCTCAGAGTCTGGAGCACAGTGGTTGCTCAGTAAACATTAATTTTAAAAAAATGAACAAGTGAATGAATGAATGAATGAATGAATGGAGCTGTGGAGAGTTCCAAGAAGGGAACAATTAGGTCCTCCTGGAGAAAGGGACACAAGATCAGAGAGGAAAGCTCTGGTATCTGAGAAGGCTTTCTGATGATGGATCACCTGAAGGACCCTATGAAGGTCTTTAAGGTAGTAAGAACACCTTGAAGTGCAAAATCACATTGAAAAAAAATCTGGCCCTGGTCTTTGGGACCCACTGCAGATCTGATCCTTCTCGCTGGGGCTTGTGGAATTGTTCTTGCCTTGGTATCACTAGGAAAAAAATTTCAAATGCTTGAAATGAGGAAACATGGAAGTGGGGTACTCTGCTATAGTTGACCAGAGGACAAATCAAGGACCAATGAACATAGGTCACTTGAAGGCAGATGTTGTTTTAGTAGATGAATTCCAGCCAGAGGATGGGCAATTTCCTTCTGAAAAAGGGACACAGAGGTATGTAAGCAAAGGCTAGATGTCAAGAGGGCAAAGTCTTACGAACCTACCACTCTTATTAATAGCTACCGACGTGGACTGGCTCATCTGTGGCTAAACCCACAGTCCTGTCATCCTCACTCTGTCTGGTCATCTCTGCCCTCCTGTACACTCCTCCCTCTGTGCGAGGGGCTTGATCTAATCTCCCATTCTCTCCCCACCCCCCACCAAACCCTCCTTACTTTCTGGCCTCAACGAAACTTGGCTCCACTCTCTGGTCACTTCTTCCCCTTGCAGCCTGGTCACATTGAGAGTGTTCAGTGTCTCATGCCTTCGGGTGCCAGAGGTGAGGTAAACAGTCTTCCCTCTCAGCTCAGTAACTGGCACTTCCATTGTTGCTGTGGCCCCAACTCAAGTTATCCTTGCCTCTTCTATATCCTCCTACTTCATATTTAATTTATCAGAAAATTTTATCAAACTTTATTATTTTTTTTAAAGATTTTTATTTATTTATTGAGAGAGAGAATGGTAGAGAGCATGAGAGAGAGGAAGGTCAGAGGGAGAAGCAGACTCCCTGCCGAGCAGGGAGCCCGATGCGGAACTCGATCCCGGGGACTCCAGGATCATGACCTGAGCCGAAGGCAGTCGCTTAACCAACTGAGCCTCCCAGGCGCCCCTCAAACTTTAAAAGTATTTTATATTTATTCAATTCTCCCTATCTTCACCCCTCAGACCCATGGTCATCTCCCACCTGGGCTACTTACTACATTAGCCCCTCAACTGGTATCCAGGATGGGATCTTGGAACAGAAAGACATTAGGTAGGTCATCTCCCACCTGGGCTACTTACTACATTAGTCTCCCTGTTTCCATCCTTGACCTCCTGCAAACATTCTTCACAGATTAGTCAAAACGGTTTTTAGAAACTCTTTTGAGGGCGCCTGGGTGGCTCAGTTGGCTCAGGTCATGATCCTGGAGGCCCGGGATCGAGTCCCGCATCGGGCTCCCTGCTCAGCAGGGAGTCTGCTTCTCCCTCTGACCCTCTTCCCTCTCGTTCTCTCTCTCTCAAATGAATAAATAAAATCTTAAAAAAAAAGAAAAGAAAAGAAACTCTTTTGAAGGAAAAACATTTCCTACTCAGAATTCTTCACCTAGCTAAACTATTGGCCAAGTGTGAGAGTGGAAAGTACATTTTCAGTTATTAATAATCTCAAAAAATTTACCTTCCACATATTCTTTCTCAGAAAACTACTGGAAGGTGTCCCCCACCAAAATGAGGGTCTGAAACCATTTTGATTCTTGATCATTTGGACGTGTTCTCTCTGTCTCTCTCTCTCTCGCCGTTTATATAAACTTGTAGGACATCTTTCTTTATTCCTGGAGCTCTAAAACTTAACTGTGTTGTGCCTTAGTGTATTTCTATTTTCAAACATTGTCCTGGGTACTTGCTGCCCTTTGAACTTGGAAATTGAAGGGTATTTCAATTCAGTTTGGGGAAATTTTCTTGGATGATTTCAGTGATGATTTTCTTACTCCTGTTTTCTCTCTTCTCTCCTCCAACAACCCTTATTTTTCAGAAGTTTAACTCTCGAGGACTCATTCTCTAATTTTCTCATCTTTTCACTCTTATTTTATATCTCATTGCCTTGTAGGTCTATCCTCTGGAAGACTTCCTCAATATTTTTTAAGATTTTATTTTTTTATTTATTGAGAGAGAGAGTGTGTGTGAGGGAGCACTAGCAGGGGGAGTGGCAGAGGGAAAGGGAGAAGTGGGCTCCCTGCTAAGCAGGGAGCCCAAAGTGGGCCTCCATCCCAGGACCCTGGGATCATGACCTGAGCTAAAGGCAGATGCTTAACCAGCTGAGCCACCCAGGCGCCCCAAGACTTCCTCAATTTTATTTTCCAACTATTTTCTATCGTTTTCATAACATTCTCTTCTTGCACATTTGTGTTCTATTGCTACATAGCACATTACTCCAAAACTTAGAGATTTAGATCAACAATAAACCTCTATTGTCTCACAATTTCTTTGGGTCAGAAATTCTGGAGGGCTTGCTGGGTGGGCTCTGGGTCAGAGTCTTCCAAAAGCCTTCAGTCAAGATGTTGGCTGGAGGCTTGAGGGGACCAGAGGGTCCATTTACCCACATTCTATTCTTGTAAATTGAGTTGTCTCTGGCCTTTCTCACTACTGTCTTAGGATTTGTTATGTCACCGGGACATAGGCGCCAATGGCCAAAGCTGGAACGATCTGAACAACAAAGTGAATAAAGTAGTATTGGGCTATAACCAAACACATCAAGTAAATGTCCATGCATCCATACCAATATAAATAAATGCTTGTCCTATTGGATGGGTGTTGGCAACCAGCTTTTGCCTTTCCAACTCCATTTTCTTAAAAAAGAATTTATTTATTTATTTGACATAGAGAGAGAGAGCACAAGCAGGGGGAGTTGCAGGCAGAGGGAGAGGGAGAAGCAGGCTTCCCGCTGAGCAGGGAGCCCGATGTGGGGCTTGATCCCATGACCCCGGGATCATGGCCTCAGCCAAAGGCAGTCGCTTAACCAACTGAGCCACCCAGGCGCCCTCCAACCCCATTTTTTATCTTGAGAGAAACACAGACAAATCTCATTTGAGGGGCATTTCCCAAAATATCTGACCAGGAGTCCTCAAAACTGTGAAGGTCATCAAAAACAAGGAAAGCCTAAGAAACTGTTATGGCCGAGGAGAGTCTGAGGAGATATGACAACTAAATTTAATCTGGTATCCAGGATGGGATCTTGGAACAGAAAGACATTAGGTAAAGACTAAGGAGACCTGAATACAGCAGTCCCCCTTTGTCTGTGGTCTCAGTTTCCCCGGGTCACTCGCACTCAGGAAGCAGATGACCCTCCTTCTGAAGAGTCGTCAGCAGGTCAGTAGCTGCTCAGGTGATGTCACAGCGCCTGCATCATTCCCCGCGCTTCGGCTCATCGCATAGGCATTTTATCATTTCACACCATCATAGGAAGGGTGAGTACAGTATAGTAAGAGATTATGAGAGAGAAACCACGTTCACATAACTTTGATTACAGTCTATTGTTGTAATTGTTGTATTTTATTATTATTTATCATTGTTAATCTCTTACTGTGCCTAATTTACAAATTAAACTATCACAGGTAGGTATGTATGGGAAAAAACAATATATATAGGGTTCAGTACCACGGGTGGTTTTCAGGCATCCACCGGGGGTTTGGAACATACCCTCCGCAGATAAGGGGGATTACTGCACGGTATAGAATTTAGTTAATAATACTGTATCAGGATTGGTTCATTAATTGTGACCAATGCACCATACTAAAGTAAGATGTTAATAATAAAAGACACTGCATATGGGGTATTTGGAAACTCTTGTTATTTTCTCAATTTTTCTAGAAATTGCAAGTTATTCTTTTTTTTTTTTTAAAGATTTTATTTATTTATTTGAGAGAGAAAGAATGAGAGAGAGAGAGAGCACATGAGAGGGAAGAGGGTCAGAGGGAGAAGCAGACTCCCCGCTGAGCAGGGAGCCCGATGCGGGACTCGATCCCGGGACTCCAGGATCATGACCTGAGCCGAAGGCAGTCGCTTAACCAACTGAGCCACCCAGGCGCCCCAAAATTGCAAGTTATTCTAAAATAAAAAAGTGTATTCCAAAAAGAAAAATATAAACCAGGTATGTCACTTGCCTGTTTAATCCCCAGTGACTTTCTATCACACTTGAAAACAAACCTAAATCTCCTCCTGGCCCATAGAGGCTAACAAAATCTGGCTATTAGCAACATTTCCAGTCTTATTTCCCACCACTCTCCCTGAGCCAGTCTGCTTCAATTTTCTTGGGGCTCCTTGAGCAGGTCATGCTGGGTCCCAGCAGAAGGCTTTTGCATTGACGGTTTCCTCTGACTTCTGGTCTTTCTGCTCTCCGTTGAAATGTCACCTTCTCAGGGGCTCCTGTAAATGCCATGAAAGTAGGGCCCTGTCTGTCTTGCATGCTGCTTTAATCCCCAGAACCTAGAAAATTTGGCATATAAAAGGTACTCAATATTTGTTCGATAAGGGCAGGATCGGGGCACCTGGTTAGCTCAGTCGGTAGAACATGTGACTCTTGATCTTGAGGTTGTAAGTTCAAGCCTCATGTTGGGTGTACAGATTATGTAAACATAAAATCTTTAAAAATAATAAATAAAGGCAGGATCTTCAAAAGGTATTTCAGGTTCAGGGGTTCCTGGGTGGCTCAGTTGGTTAAGCATCTGCCTTCAGCTCAGGTCAAGATCCTGGAGTCCCGGGATCAAGCCCTGAGTTGGGCTCCCTCCTGCTCACTGGGGAGCCTGTTTCTCCCTCTCCCTCTGCTGTTTCCCCTGTCTGTACTCTCTCTCTGTGTCAAATAAATAAAATCTTAAAAAAAAAAAAGGTATTTCAGGTTCAAATATTCTTTTGTCAGATTCTGCAACTCTGGTTTGGTTAGCAAAATATGATGGCTAAATACCATTCATTTAGATTGATCAATCCTGTCCCTATTATTTACTGCTCTGTATTATCAGTTATCTTGTGATGTTGCACTAATCAGTGATTTTCGAACTATTCTTTACAAAGTTCTAGTAGTTTCAGGAACTTTCATCGTCAGGGGTAGGCTCTGGGGAAGACACCGGGCAGAGCCTTAGTTCCCATCACCCTTCCACCAACCTTAACCCCCAGTTCTATGTCTTTGTGTATTAGACTTTCCTGTAAATTATCCTCTGAAAAAAGAATTCTAAGTCTCAAGCAAGTGTGAAGAATCCTAAAGGGGATCATTTTAATTCCAAGCTAAAACTACTGAGGCTATCAATAAGCACATGACAAGACGCTAACATCATTAGGCACTAGGGAACTGTAAATCAAAACCACAATGAGACACCCCCTAGGGTGGCTATAATAAAAAAGGTAGACAATAACATGTGTTGACAAGGATGGGGAGAAATTGGAACTCTCCTATCCTGACGGTGGGACTGTAAAATGGCACAGTCACTTTGGAAATGCAATCTAGCAGTTCCTCAAAATATCAAACATAGAGTTATCTCATGACCCAGCAATTCACTCCCAGGCAAGAGAACTGAAAACATATGTTCACAGAAAACTTACACACAAATGTTCACAGCAACATTATTGATAATAGGTGAACATTCCTCAAATGTGGTGGACCCATAGAGTGGAATATTATTTAGCTGTGAAAATGAACGGAGGACTGACACATGCTACATGGAAGAACCTGGAAAACATCATGCTAAGGGAAAGAACCAGTCACAAGAGACCACATGTTGTATAATCCCATTTATATGAAATGCCCAGAAAAGGCAAAGCTGCAGAGGCACAAGGTAGATTTGTGGTTGCTTAGGGCTGGGGAGTGGGGGGAAATGTGGAGCAACTGCTAATTTTTTTTTAAAGATTTTATTTATTTATTGAGAGAGAGAATGAGAGAGAGAGAGAGTGCACAAGAGGGGGGAGCGGGAGAGGGAGAAGCAACTCCCCACTGAGCAGGGAGCCCGATGCGGGACTCGATCCCGGGACTCCAGGATCATGACCTGAGCCAAAGGCAGTTGCTTAACCAACTGAGCCACCCAGGCGCCCAAGCAACTGCTAATTTATGTGGGGTTTCTTTTGGGGGTGATGAAAATGTTCTAAAATTGATGTGGTGGTTTTACAGCAGCAATATCCACAATAGCCAAACTATGGAAAGAGCCCAAATGTCCATCAACAGATGAATGGATAAAGAAGACGTGGTGTATATATACAACGGAATACTACTCAGCCATCAAAAGAATGAAATCTTGCCATTTGTAACGACGTGGATGGAACTAGAGGGTATTATGCTGAGCAAAATAAGTCAATCAGAGAAAGACAATTATCATACGATCTAACTGATATGAGGAATTTAAGAAACAAAACAGAGGGTCATAGGGCGCCTGGGTGGCTCAGTTCGTTGAGCAACTGCCTTCGGCTCGGGTCATGATCCTGCAGTTCCAGGATCAAGTCTCGCATTGGTGGGGGGGGGGGTCCCTGCTCAACGGGGAGTCTGCTTCTCCCTCTAACCCTCCCTCCTCTCATGTGCTCTCTCTCTCTCTCATTCTCTCTCTCAAATAAATAAATAAAATCTTTAAAAAAAAACACAGAGGATCATAAAAGAAGAGAGGAAAAAATAAAACAAGACGAAATCAGAGAGGGAGACAAACTATAAGAAAGTCTTGATCATAGGGAAAAAACTGAGGGTTGCTGGAGGGGAGGGAGGTGGGGGGATGGGGTACCTGGGTGATGGACATTAAGGAGGGCACATGATGTAATGAGCACTGGGTTTTATATAAAAACTGATGAATCACTGACCTCTAAGAAACCAATAATACATTATATGTTAATTAATTGAATTTAAATTAAAAAATAAAATTGATTGTGGTGTTGGTTGCACAACTCTGTGAATACACTGTAAACCATTGAATTATATACTCTAAATGGCTGAATTGTATAGTATGTGAATTATATCTCAGTAAAGCTGTTTAGAAATATAATGGTCAAGGCCGTGCTACATGGAGGGTAACTTTGGGGCCTCGATTCCTCATTCTTCACACTTTAAAGCAGGCCTATAACAATCAGTAGAAGAATGTTGCCCCTAGTTGAACAGAATGTTAAGTCACAGGGCTCCATGAGAGAGAGAGAGAGAGAGAGAGAGAGACTTTGTCCCCACCCTGCTGTATCTGGGGCATCAGAACAGTGCTTGGCAGAGAATGTTTGTTGAATGAGTGGATGCTGAATTGTTGCTTGGTAGATACCAAAGACAGATAATGCCTGGATCCCCTTTGGGGAAGAACTTGCTGTGTGGAGTAGGGAGTGAAGTCACCAGAAGCTCCCAGTTCCAGGACAGCTGGATCCAGAGCCAGTGAGCTGAGCAAGAGGACACCCGCCATCTTGCCCCAGCACGGGCCAACCCTGACAGCCAGTACCCCCTCCAGAACTGCCCGCTGCTTGGCCCCGGCTTTCGCAGTAGTTCCACTCCTCTGTCCAGTCCTGCTTCTTCTCCGTGCCCTTTAGAAGTGTTGGTCCCTCACACATTTCTTACACTCCAGCTCTGTCTCAGCATCTGCTTCCAGAGAACCCGTTGAGAATAGTCCAAGAAAGCAGGGAGGAAGATGGGTTTGGGGGCTGGATGCCACCCTGCCTGGCCGGCAGTGGGGACCCCACGGCTTGTGGTCAGCAGATCATGCAGTTCTCCCCCCCGCCCGCCGTGGCATGAGGTGCATCGTTGAAACTTTCACTGGTGGTAAATCGGGATGGGGTGTCCGTGGGAGAGAATGCACTAGAGGCCGTGATGAGCCTGAAGTCTGATAGACGTCAGGGAAATAGCATCTATAAGGAGAAGGGTATGGAGAAGGCCACTCTAAGTTACTGATGCTGTGCAGAAAAATAAAGAACATGGGCGCCTGGGTGGCTCAGTTGGTTAAGCGACTGCCTTCGGCTCAGGTCATGATCCCGGAGTCCCGGGATCGAGTCCCACATCAGGCTCCCTGCTCAGCAGGGAGTCTGCTTCTCCCTCTGACCCTCTTCCCTCTCATGCTCTCTGTCTCTCGCTCTCTCTCAAATAAATAAATAAAATCTTAAAAAAAAAAAAAGAGCTAGCACTGTCCTTCCCACCCCCACCCCCACCCCCACCCCCACCTGAAGTCAAGGAAGAGGCCTCTCCCCCGCCAGACAGCATGCGCCCCATCAGAACCCACCCCTACCTCTTACTCTGGCTACTTGGCCTTTGAGTCTTAAAGTAACCCAGCTGGGGAGGGGCTGGGCTTAGTGCCAGAGCCAAGGGACCATATTCCAACTGAGTTGCAAGAACCAGTGAGCAAGCCCAGCCGAGCCAGGGGAGTTTGCCCAGAACTGGATCCTGAGGATGCAGATTGAGGGGCTGGAACATAAAACAGAGTAAAAAGAATGTACTGACTTCTGGAGTCATCCTGAGACACAGGATTTAGTACCCTGGCAAGGACGCCAGGAGATAGTGTGAACTTGCTACAGTGATAGCTTCTGGAAGCAGGGGGAAAGTGGCCGTCCACACTTCATGAAGTTGCAGTATCAACATTATTGTGCCGACCAGGAGGAAAAGGATGAGGGGAGCAGGGAAGGGGGCGGACTGACGCGGATGCACTGGGTCCTATCAGAAGACCCACCCGGGCTTCGTGTTCCTTGGAGGGCCCCAAGGACAGCACAGTCCTGTTCAGAGGGGCAAGGGTGACTGTAAATGGGTAAGTACAGCAACCCCACTCTGCGAAGGGCGTGATGACCTGGAGCTCAGGGACCCCGGGGGTCTCTCTACCAGGTGAGCCAGCTCCGGAGGCTTCCAGCTGGCTGGAGGCGAGCGAATCTAGAATGGATGTTGGAAGGCAGAGAAGGTGAGCTTTTATGGCCAACCCGAGACCAGACGCAGCCACTGAAAGTGCCGTGTGACCCACTCCCCCCCGCCTGCCCCCATCCTAAGTTCCCACCAGGATCCCAGAGTTGTGGCCCCGACAGAGGTGGAGGAGCGAACCCGAGCTACAGGATGCCAGGGCACACCGCTCCAGTCCCCTTCCAGGTGGGACTTGCCAGGGACGGGGGGGGGGGGGACATGGAGAGGGTGCAGGTGCAGTCACCAGCCAGCCTCCAGCCCTCCAGCTGTGAGCTCCTTCAGGCTCTTCCTGGGTACCCACATCCGGTCAACGAGTACCGTGGGGGGTATAAAAGCCTGGTAATCTCAGGCCTATGTGGGACGAGCCTGAGAGGCGACACTCCTGAGCTCCGTGCCAGGTTGATGGAGGCCTTACTGGACCCACACTGTTGTTCAGCCTCTCCCTCTGCCTGGTTCTGCTGTTCCGCCCCTTCTGTTCATGGGAAGCATGTTGCACCCCAAATTGTGACTCAGCGGCTGCTTCTTAAGAGCCTATCAATGGGGGCGCTTGGGTGGCTCAGTCGTTAAGCATCTGCCTTCGGCTCAGGTCATGGTCCCAGGGTCCATGGGATCGAGCCCACATCAGGCTCCCTGCTCCGTGGGAAGCCTGCTTCTCCCTCTCCCACTCCCCCTGCTTGTGTTCCTGCTCTCACTGTTTCTCTCTCTCTCTCTCTCTCTCTCTCTCTTGTCAAAAAAAATAAATAAAATCTTAAAAAAAAAAAAAAGACCTATCAATGACACGCTGACCCAGGGATCACCAGAAAACCATCTCTGCATAGCTGTGCAGTGGTTATCAGGAACTCTGCTGAGAGAGCATCTTCAGGACAAATGGGTTCATCGATTCCTCTAGTCTAGGTAGTCTGCCCTAGAGCATCCTGGACCCTGCCAAAGGTTGTCTCAGCACCTTCTAGGGTGCTATGGGTGAAGAGAGGGGACACTGGAAATGCCCAGGCCCCTGAGTTTGCTGGGTTGGAGCTCTGCAGAGAAGCTGGGCCTCAGGAGACCTCACCCCGTAGCTGAGGGTGTGTGACTGTGCACCCAGGGAAGGGGCTCAGATGTGGAGGAGAGGGCTCAAGGGGAGAAAATTGCCATGCCTTCCGGAAGAAAGAAGAGATGCCAGCAAGGGGTACATCAAGGAATAAGTGGGCTCCAAAGGGGACTAAGGCCCACTGATTCTTGGGGATCGGTGTGGGATGTCTTAAAAGGAAGGGTAATAGGGTCGCCTGGGTGGCTCAGTCTTTTAAGCATCCACACTCTTGGTTTCGGTTCAGGTCATGATCTCGTGGTCGTGGGATTGAGCCCCATGTTGAGCTCCGCACTGATGTAGAGTCTGCTTAAGATTCTCTCTCTCCCTCTTCTTCTGCCCCCCACCCCTGCCTGTGCACACACTCTCTCAAAAAAAAAAGGAAAGGTAATAGCTTTCACCAAGGCTGAGATGGTTTAATACAGCACATGAACACTTTCTGCTTCCACCATTACCATCTGGGTGGCTTAAGACACATTACCTAGCCGCTCCATGCCTGGATTTATTCACCTGCAAAAAGGTGGCTATCCACCTGTAGAATAGATAAATCTATCTACTGTGAGGATCAAATGAGGTAAAGCATCTAGAACCTTAGAGCTCACGTAGGAAGAGCCAATGAATGCCGGCTCTGACAGTTATTCCTGGTTCGAAGCGCTTGTATACAGAACTTAGGGTGACCTTACTTCCCCATGTGCCCGGGACAGTCTGGGTCTATGCCTGCTGTTCCAGTGTGATTGCTAACAGAGGGCCCCTTTCACTCTCAGATGTATCCCAGCTTGGATAATAAATTATATAGTCACCTTAGCATTATCTAATTTAATCACTGACGTTCTATGAGATAGATGTTGCTATCTCAATTTGCAGATGAAGAATTACGAGGCCTAGGGAATGTGACAATCTGCTAGTGGGTCTGTCTGAATTCCTGGTGACAGTTCTATCCTTTACCTCCAAGAGCTCCCATCCCTAATTGGAGAGCAACTCCAGAAAATTCATGGCAGGTTTGTTGGGGAGGTGAGAGGAGGCGGACCCTGGGTGGGGGCAGAGGTGCCCATCCAGCCTGGGCCAGATGAGGCTCCCAGAACCTGGCTGCTGGGCAGGCTGGTGGCCGGCCCTTGACGGTTGGCCGTGCCACACCAATGCACACGGGCACTCCCCAGGAGCCTCGAGGTCCCTCCCAATGCTGTCACCACCCTGGCCTGTCTTCCTTTTTTTTTTTTAAGATTTATTTATTTATTTGAGAGAGAGCAGAGGGAGGGGCAGAGGGAGAGAGAGAATCCCCAGCAGACTCCCCGCTGTGTGAGGAGCCTGATGTGGGGGCTCAACATAGGGCTTGGGTCAGGATCTCAGGGTCATGATCTCGGGGTCCGGAGATCAAGCCCTGAGCCTAAACCAACTGCCCAACGCTTAACCGACTGAGCTACCCAGGTGCCCCACTGACCTACCTTTTTGTTTTTGCTTTTCTCATCCCTTGGTTTTATAAGTTTAAACAAATGTTATCTTCACTTAGAATCTTCGTGACACCTAGGGTATCTTATCTTCCTAATCTGTGCTAAATGGCTGGCTTTAGGATTCTGGGAGCGAGAACATTCTGGGTGAGGCCAGAATAACAAAGTTACCATTGATTTGACATTTGCCAAACCATGAATTGCCTGATTGTATTCATCCATTCCCCTAATGAAATATGTCCTATTCTTGCCCTCACTTTCCCAAGTGGAAACTGAAACCGAGGGGGTGTCCCAGGTCATCTTTAAATTCTGCAGCCAGGATTTGGACCCGGATTCGCCTGAGGTCCCTGGATGAACCCTTGGCTGCAGCAGAGTGTGCTGGGGGACTCAGAAGAGAGCGTGCATGTACTGTGGTTACTGAAGGGCTCAGACAGTGCTGATCCATTCACTCCACAAGCACCTACTGAACACTTACTGTGTGCAGGGCAATGAGACACCAAAATGAAAAGGACCCAGTGCAAGCCCTCAGGGAGTGTGCAGTCTGGGTGGAAATAAACACACAAGTTATGGCAGGATGACCTGTGAGCTATGTTGGAGTTGTGTGCACCACATCGTGGGAGGTAAAAGAGGGGGTGATTAACTCTGCTGTGCATCAAACAAACATACTGACGGAGGGGTTGCCATGTGCCTGGCACTGTGCTGGGGGTCAAACAAGACCCAAGAGGGACAGGGGCGCCCTAGACAGAGGGGACAGCAGCCGCACCGTGGTGTGGAGGCGTGAAGAGAAGGAGACAGGCTTGCAGCCACATCACAGAAGACTGTGCGGGTCCATGTAAGGGGTTTGCCTTTTACCCCATAGCTGCAGGCTTGCCCAGCCTTTTGGCATATGAAGACCCTTTTGAAAAAAACAGTTTAAAAATTTCTAAGGGCCGGGGCGCCTGGGTGGCTCAGTCATTAAGCGTCTGCCTTCGGCTCGGGTCATGGTCCTAGGGTCCTGGGATCGAGCCCTGCATCGGGCTCCCTGCTCCGCCGGGAGCCTGCTTCTCCCTCTCCCACTCCCCCTGCTTGTGTTCCCTCTCTCGCTGTGTTTCTCTCTGTCCAAGAAATAAATAAAATCTTTAAAAAAAAATTTTTTTTTCTAAGGGCCTTCTTCATCCTAGGAGTTTGGCTTCCAGTATCTTTAGATGGAGAAAGACACATGCACTTGTGCCCTTTCTCAAGGTGTGCTGGCTCCAGAGACGTCTTTCCTGCAAGCCTGAGTCCCTCCCCTCGGAGTGTCCTCCCCCACTCTCTGTAGCCAGAGGATCTTTCAAAGCTGCAGATCTGGTGCTGTCTAGCCTCTACGGAAAGCCTTTGACAGCTTTCCTTTGTCACTAGGGTCCAGTCTACGCTCCTCACCCCAGCTTAACAGGCCCCTGGAGACCTGAGATGTGCCCATCTCCCCAGCCTCATCTTGAGCCCTGTGCCCTTCCCTCTCTCTGTTCCAATCACACTGGCCTTTATTTGCTGATAAGCTGCTCTGTATAAGTGCTGACGAGGTGTTCCTAATTCTACTTCTGTACATTCTCCTTTTCTTTGGTGGCATCCCCCCCTGCTTCACGGTGGAATGGTGCAAGGGGGTGAGGGGTCTGGCCGACTTTTGCAGATGTCGCCCGAGGTTACAGCGAATGGAAGGAGGGCAGCTGTGGAAGGCAGTCGCCCAAGTCCTTCAGGGCATGCAATGCTGTGTCCTCCCCCCCACCGCCTCTCCTGCCCCTGCTCCAAGCTGTAGGGAGAGTCAGGGCCCTGGCTCTCCTATCTCAATGGGGCCTGGGCCAAGGCACCACCTGGTGTGAAATAAGGTGAGGCAGCTGTCAACCTTGGCCTTCTGGACTTTGTTTGAGCTTTGTGGGGAATCAGTGTTCTGCTGGGGATGGTGAGGAGGCAGAATCCCAAGGGCCTCGTCTCTGCAGCAGTATGACCCAGTCTCCCCCTTGCTCATTGGGTGTCAAAGTCCTGAAGGTGACTTGGGCAGGTGGGAGGTGATTTCTCAGGGCAGAGTAGACCAGGACACCCTGGCCTATTTCTCTGGCAAACTTTTCTTCCTTCCAAAGGATGTTTCAGACTGGGGTATTCTTAGAGGGAGCCTGACATCCAGGACATGTTTTGAGGTCCCATGGCTCAGGTTGTAAGAGGAGGCCTAGTACCTGTCCCTGAACAGGTTAGTGAGGACCAGCCGGACCCCCAGCTAAAGTTTTTAGCTCTGATCCCACCTGAGGGGGCTTCCTGGAGATGAGCCTGTCCCCTGTCTCTCCCTAGACAGTGATGAGGACCAGGGGGCTGGGAGTATGGTGCCTTGATGAGTGAAGAGATGGCAGGCACACAGCAGCCTTCCCCATGCCAAGCTAGAGACCTGGCACTGGGCTCCTAGCAGCCTGGAAAGCTGTTATTCTAGAACCTGATAACTGCCTGGGCTGGGCTGAAGATAAGGGGCAGCTGTTTGAAGTCCAGAGAGATAAGAACTTCAGAGAAAGTTGATAAGAGGAGTGAGATGCACAGGGTTAGGCCCCCTGTCTGGCCTGCTTGCCTTTTGCCAGTCTCAGTGCCAATATTCTACCCCCAAGTCAGCTCCCCCGGCACGGCCAGGAGCCTCCATGGCCCCAACCTCCTGTGTGTCTCTCCTGGTGTCCATGTCTGGGCCTGCAGGCCTCTGCTCTCATCCTACAGATGCCTGTTGGCAGAGAGCCCTGCCCTTCCTGACCTCATTTCTTTGCTGCCCATTGGGCCTTCTTCCCAAAAGCATTTCCTCATACATTCACTCATTCATTTAACAAGTATTTTATGAGTGCCTACTTCATGCCAGGCGCTGTTCTGGGCACCAGAGGTACAACACGGAGTCCACCAGGCGTTGATGCTCTGGGGGGGCGCTGGGGACAGACCATGAGCCAGTGATGACAGCAAGTGGTGGGTGCCACGGAGCACATGGGGAGCAGGATGTGGAGGGTACCGGGGGGCAGCAGCCGGGCGCCTTGAGATAGGGTGGTCCGGATGGCCTTTCTAAAGAGACCTGGAGGATGCAAAGGGGCCAAGGGAAAACCTTTCTGGAGAGAGCAAGTGCAAAGGCCCTGGGGTCAGAGGGAGTGTGATCTGTCTGGGGAGAAGCAGAAGCAGGAGGGGGGACAAGAGTGGCAGCAATGGAGGGCGCCTGGGTGGCTCAGTTGGTTGGGCGACTGCCTTCGGCTCAGGTCATGATCCTGGAGTCCCGGGATCGAGTCCCGCATCGGGCTCCCTGCTCAGCGGGGAGTCTGCTTCTCCCTCTGACCCTCTTCCCTCTCGTGCTCTCTGTCTCTCGTTCTCTCTCTCTCAAATAAATAAATAAAATCTTTAAAAAAAAAAAAAAGAGTGGCAGCAATGGATAAGCACCAGTGAAGGCAGCCGGAAAGGCCGTGTAAGAAGTCTGGAGATGGTTACACGCACAGTGGGACGCCAGCCAGGGGAAGCTGATATACATTTTGAAAGTTTCATTTTCGTGGCTGCATGGAGACAGGATGGAAGGGGACAGGCTTGGTAACAGGAAGCACAGGCTGGCAGGAGGAATCCTGGCTATGCCACTCGTCGTCTGGTGGACGCTGGGCCGGGCACTTAACTTCTCTGTGCCTCTGTTTTCAGAGGCCAAAAATGGGGCTTTGTTCAGCCTGTTTTAATGGAGCGCCCCTTGTGCCCGGTGCTGCCCCCCGGGACACAAGCCCTGGGGAACAGGGCAGGGAACCGGCTGATGTGGGGCTTGCTTCCTAATGAGGAAGTCAGACGTGGAAGCAGAAAGCCATTGGGGAGGGCCCAGTGCTTTGTGGGGAATTAAAACAGGACACCTGTTAGAAGGTGACTGGGTGTGGCCAGAAAGACCGCTGGAGGAGGTGACATTCAGCCCGAGACCCACCTGCCAATTTCCAGCAGTGAAGGGCCTGAGGAGGGAAGGGGCTTGAGGGGAGGTGACAACAGCTACCTGGCCGGCAGGATTCAACAGGTGCTGGGAGCAGACCCCGGCCTGTAGTAAGTGCTCCACAAGCTCGCACTTATAAAGATTGCTTTCTGGCAGGAGGACTGGGAAGACTTGGGGGTTTGAGAGCTGATGTGGAGACTGAGGGAAAAGAATGGATCCGGAAGACCCCCTAGGGTTTTGGCTTCATGGTAAATAGGGGTGTTGTTCTTTACTGAAGCACCGCTCTCCACCTGAAGGGTCCCTTGCCCTAACCATAGGCTGCCTTCCCCTAGGCCCTATCTCATTCCTGGGAAGTCTGAACGGTCCTGGACAGATCCTTACCAAGGTCCACCTCCAGCCCCTCCCTGCACACCCTGCCTCGCCCTGCAGCACATGGCCTGGTTCTCCTCAGAACCTGGGAGCAAGCTGGCCCCCGCAGCCCCACTGAGGCCATCCCGCACAGCCTGTCTGACCCCCACAGACCCACGGAATCTCAGGGATCCAGTTTTATCCCCTCCCGTTTTCCGTGTGGGGAGACCAGGGCTGCAGGATTTATCTAGCACTCCTCTCCCTGTATTTCAGCAATTGTCGTTCAAATATTTATTGAGTCCCCACTGTGTGCTCTATTAGGTACTGGAGATGCAGCACTGAACTGAACCAAACTGACAAAAACCCCGTCCTCATGGGGCCGGCATTCTACCTGGGGAGGCTGACAATAAAAATATAATGACCAATCAATAAGCAAATAATTATGTCATGTGTTGGTATGTTCCTTGAAGAAGAATGCAGCAGGGCAAAGGGACTGAGATGAAGCCGGGTAAGGGTGTGGGTTCACAGCAGAAAGTCTCGGGGCTAAGAGAGTGTTTGGCCAGAGACCTGGGTCGTCAGCCCTGGGGCCACTACGGGGAAGGGAATCCCGGCAGGGAGCAATGATGGGGTACCAGAGGCTGCAGGGCGAGGCTGCTGCAAGGAGACCCGTGCAGCTGGAACAAAGCAAAGGATGGGAGGAGATGGGGTCCAGAGTGGACGCAGATCGTGTAGGATCTTCGGAGGCCTTTGGCTTTCACTTCAAGTAAGATGAGGAGCCACTGGAGTGTTTGGAGGATCTGGCTGCTGTGTGGGACTAGTGCGTGGAGACCTCTCTTGAAGAGGATACTCCATGTCTTTGGAGCGGGATCCCGGCCTCCTTCCTGTCTCTACAGAGTCCAGGCCACACACCCGGACCCGCTCAGGGGCTCAGGTCACGAGTGCTCTGCTGGCCAACTGGCTGGCTGGTCTGCTGTCCGTGACCCTCTCAGGGGTACCTCAGGTACCTCGGCTGGGGATCGCCCAGAATGCCTGACCAGTGTCCCCGTCAGGCAGTGGAGGGATGGATTTGCAGCCCCCAGCCAGCCTGGCCGGGCACCAAGGCCGTGCAGGCCGGCCTCCCTCCGGGTACAAGATTTCTTGTGCACCCTGGTAAGCATGGCTTTGATGTAATCTCGTGCATTACAATGAACGCGTGTTTACTCATATCCCCATCTGTCAGCTTCTATCTGGGCCATCTCTGCTTGACTGTAAGCTTCCTCAGGGGAGGGACTGGGTCTCCCTGACATTTGAATTAACCTTGACTTGGCAAAAGGTCACACGCCCCTGTGGGTGGCTACTGGCCGGGAGAGAGTCATACGGAAGAAAGAGCTGGGATTCACATCCATGGCCTGGGAGTTAGGGGACCTTTGCCACTAACCTTGCTGAGTGACTTCCCCACTCTGACCTCAGCTTCCCCATCTGTAAAGTGATGTGGGCCACGTGAGGTCCGTGAGTCTTACATTATTTTGAAATATCAACAAAAATCTGTGGTTCTCCCTAGAATAATGAATAGATACAGCAAACGGGTGTGATGGGGAAGGGTGGGCTAATTAGTCCCTAAGGCTTCATCCAATTCTGAGAATGTGATTTTTTTTGTGCTCTCACTGTAACACTGGCTCAGGGGGGCTCCATTCTTGAGGGAGGGACTGGTTTTAATCTCCATGTGATAGAGGACTTATTTTTGTTGGTTTCTTTAAAAAGGTACACGGGATCCATTCGTGGAGGCAGAGAAGGAGTTTGTGGTCCGGAAGCTGTGTGTCCTCGGTCTCCTCCCCTGGACACCTGGGGTGGTGGAGAAGGGAGGCCCCCCCGGATGCTGGCTCCGAGTTGTTCCCATGTGGGAGATGCAGGGAAGCTGGGAAGGGCCACAAAGTGAGGTGGAACCGAGTTAGGAACTGGGAGGAGACAAGGGTTGGAGGTGGTGACAGGCAGAGGGCTGCAGAGCTGGGGCAGAACAGGGAACCTGGGCCCATGTGTCTCTGGATAGAGATTGACCCTGAGCCAGAGCAAATGGGAGAAAAGGTCCCTGTGAGTCCGAGGCATTGCCCGCCCCCTTTGACTGAGGATCTGGGAGATGGGGGTGGCACGGGGCCAAACCAGGCACCACCCTTTCTCACCAAGTAGTGCCTCTCGGCACGTTCACACCCAACGCTGCACGGGCAAGGTCTGTAAATTGAGCCCCGGGTGCTGGGGGAGGCGGTGCGGGGGGCGGGGGGCGGGGACCCACCCTGGGGGCCCACCCTATCCTCCTCGATCTCCCCCAACTCCCTTCCACTCCGAGGTTCACACAGGCCCAGCCCAGGGAAGAAAGTATGTTCTCAGTGGGCTCAGGACAGGTATGGATTAGGGGCTCCCAATAAGTTGTCAACCGCTCTGAGGACAACTCCATAATCCCCAGCACCCCGCCCCGCAATGCCCTTTGATCCGGCCTCTGAAAGCTTGATTATGAGACACAGCCCATGTTTCCATAAAGGGGAGAACAATTGTTTCTAACCCAGACAAAGGACTCTTTGTATGGCCCTGGGACCCGAGCTCCAGGAGCTGCTGGGGGAGAGGAAGGACAGCCCCGCCCCGAGGTGGCAGGGGAGGGGGGCCGGGCAGGGCTGGGTGAGGCATCTACATGCTCCCACTGAGCCTGCCCCTGATGGGCAAAGGGCATTAGTGACGTCTCGCTGCCTGCCTGAGGGGCACGCCCAGACCCAGATGGGGTGCCTGGGGGCTCCTATCTGAATTGCTCCAGCCTTGGACTCAAAATGCATGTAGTCTTTATCCTTGTGAGGGCTGGCACTGGGGTATTCAGCCGCTCCGCTCTGCTTGAGGGAAGACCTGGCCCCCCTTGTTGCCAGTTTCCCATACCTGAGCACACAGATATCAGGGTAGGGAGTGAGGGATGTGGAGCACAGAGTATGGGGGGTCAGGAGAATTTGGAGAATGTTTGGAAGTAGAAGGGAAGAAGGGGGTATTTGGGGGGAGGTGGTAATTCTTAATGCAGTAGGATGGGTGCAGTCTGGAGCTGCCTCCTGCCCATCCCCACCTGTTCCTGTGGCTTCCCTGGGGCCTAGGTATAGAATATCCTCAGATTTTGCAAAACAAATCAGGCTGTTGGAGAGGGTGAGAGTTTTGCTCTCCTTCCAGCACAAGTGAGAGAAGTATGGATTGGTGGGGATTCTGTCCAACCCCAGTTGTACCCCTCACCCATTTGTTAGTTAAATCCAACCCCTTTCCTCCCTTCCATTCTTCTGTCTGCATGTGACAAGACCTGGGGGTGCGGGGGCAGGTGGCTGGCTCTATATTGGCCTCCTGGTCGGGGGAGCTGTAGGGCAGGGAGCTGGGTTTGGCCCAAGGAGCTCAGGACACATACTGTTCAGGGGGGCTGAAGACCGGGTTTAGGGTCTTATTAGGGCTATACCTGCAGAGGCCAGAACGGCTCATCTCAGGGAGAAGATGACGGAAAGTGTTGAATGTCTACTCCCCAGATATTACCAGCACAGCCTACTGATGACACAAAGCTGAGTTTACCCTTCATCTTGGTGAGGGACAAGGCCATCCCAACAGAGGTTTGGCAGCCTCTTGAGCAGGGACAGCAAGGTCCAGAGGTATTGAGAATTGGGAGTTCGTCCCCGTACAGCAGTCAGGGATTGGTGGAAACAGCAAAGCGAGCATTTTTGAAGCAAAGGATTTAAAGAATTTAAGGGAGCAGACAGTTGAAGTCTTTCCCAGCAGGTCCTATCGTAAATGACCAGGCTTTGGACATGGAATTAGTAACGTTATGCTACCAGAGACAACAGGATAGCGAAGTCATATTTTTTTTTTTTAAGATTTTATTTATTTATTTGAGAGAGAGAGAATGAGAGACAGAGAGCACAAGAGGGAAGAGGGTCAGAGAGAGAAGCAGACTCCCTGCTGAGCAGGGAGCCCCACGTGGGACTCGATCCCAGGACTCCAGGATCATGACCTGAGCTGAAGGCAGTCGCTTAACCAGCTGAGCCACCCAGGCGCCCCTAGTGAAGTCATATTAATGTGACCACCAATTGTATACGCAGGTAGTCTCTGTCTTAGGTGTAAGTGGAGAGGGTGAATTCTCGAGGGGCTGGTCGGGGGGGTTGGGGTGGCTGGCAGTGCTAGGGTCCTAAAAAGCAGAGACCAGACTGCATGATGGAGACAGAGAAGCTTTATATTTGGATAACTTGGGGGGAGAGGAACTCCAGCTGACCCCAGAAAAGGCCAGGACCCAAGTATGTGGGCTGCAGGTGCCAAAACAGGCCCTGCCCATTGGGGCGGGCTGTGTTGACTTTGGCAGCCTTGCCCCGAGCCTCCTTCTACCCCAGAAGGGCCTGAAACTGACACTGGGCCCTGCTGGAGCTGGAGATGTTCCCAACCCAGTCCTGCTCAGGCCAGCTGTGACAGGCTGCAGCCCTAGCAGGGGAAGCCGGTGGGCGTGGGGGGTGGAGGGGAGGCTGCCCCCCGGAGGGGGTGGTACCCGGGCCCTGCTGACTGAGACCAGGGCTGGTGGACATCAGAACAGAAGGAGTAGCCTCTTCTTGGTCTCAGACTGAAGACCGGGACAGACAAGGCAGGGGGAGGAAAGAGAAGAGCTGTGGGGACATCGGCTGGTGTCCCACGAGCTTCTCTTAAGGGTGTACCGACAATGAGCTGAAATCTAGAGATGCATTCCTCATTTCTCACAACAAACCATTTATGGATAAAGAAACAATGGGGCGCCTGGGTGGCTCAGTCGTTAAACGTCTGCCTTCGGCTCAGGTCGTGATCCCAGGGTCCTGGGATCGAGCCCCGCATCGGGCTCCCTGCTCCGTGGGGAGTCTGCTTCTCCCTCTCCCACTCCCCCTGCTGTGTTCCCTCTCTCGCTGTATCTCTCTGTCAAACAAATAAAATCTTTAAAAAAAAAAAAAGAAACAGAGGCGTTGGGGCTCCTTGGTGGCTCAGTCGGTTAAGCATCTGACTCTTGGTTTCGGCTCAGGTCAGGATCTCAGGGTTGGGCTCTGTGCCGAGCGTGGAGCCTGCTTAGGTTTCTCTCTCTCCTTCTCCCTCTGCCCCTCCCTGCTCACTTGCTCTCTCTAAAAGAAAGAAAGAAAGAAAGAAAGGAAGGAAGAAGGAAGGAAGGAAGGAAGGAAGGAAGGAAGGAAGGAAGGAAGGAA
>NW_027397119.1:5482152-5501405 GCF_003265705.2 Callorhinus ursinus
GAAGGAAGGAAGGAAGGAAGGAAGGAAGGAAGGAAGGAAGGAAGGAAGGAAGGAAGGAAGAAAGAGAAAGAGAGGAAGGAAAGGAAAGAAGCAGAGGTACGGAGAGCTTTGGTGATTTGGACAGATTGGGATGGAATTCACAGTCAAGTTTCTGTGGCTTCAAAGGCCAAATCTGTTGTGCCACTTGGCAGCATCCCCTTGCGCTATCCAGGATCTTTTTCCCCTGGATGCCAAGAAGGGAGCTCAGATCACTCCTGTCTTGGCCGAAGGGACAAGATGACAGGCAGATACAGGTGTGGGAAGAAGAGTAAGAGGAGTGAGGGAAAGGGCCATCAGGTCAGAGGGGTGGGCAGGAACAGAGGCGGGGAAGAAGTGCTGGGAGGGGTAGGCGGAGAAGGCGTGTGCGCATGCGTATATGCGTGCAAAACAGCCTTCCAAATTTTGAAAGTCACCTTCATGTCTACTGTCCCTTTTCACAGAGATGGGAGCAGGTGGCATGGGGGCCTTAAGCGAGCCACTGAAGGACAGAGGACTAAGTGCAGAGTTGGGGAGAGGGTGGGAGAGGGAAAGGCAACTGGGAAGACAGGAGAGAGCAGGAGAAGGAGCCGACTGGAGGTGGGCTGTTCTCCTCTGGGCCAGCTCCCCATGGGGCCTTCAGGCCCTCCAGCTTGTCACCATGGCGATGGGGACGGCTGGCCAAGGACTTTGTGTCCTGCCTCTGCTGCCCATGGCTAGTCCTGGAGACAAGATTTTGCCCTGCTGCCGGCTGAGAGGTGGGATGGGGGTGAGCACTAAGCCCCCTGCCAGTGGGTCTGAGATACTGACAGGAGGAGCCAGGTGGGTGCCCCGGGTTCTGGACAATGGGATGTGAGGGATGGTCTGTCTACCCAAAGGAGGCTTTCTTTTTTTTTTTTTCTTTAAAGATTTTATTTATTTATTTGAGAGACAGAGAGAATGAGAGAGAAAGCACATGAGATGGGGGGAGGGTCAGAGGGAGAAGCAGACTCCCTGGTGAGCAGGGAGCCCGATGCGGGACTCGATCCCGGGACTCCAGGATCATGACCTGAGCCGAAGGCAGTCGCCCAACCAACTGAGCCACCCAGGCGCCCCCAAAGGAGGCTTTCTATCTGGTGACGGGGGACTCTCTATTTTCAGTACAGAGAAAGCCTGGGTCCTATGAGAAACCAAGGGCCTCCTTTCTTGAGGAGGCCAATGTTGGTGAGGAGGAGCAGGGAAAGGAAGAGAGGAAGATGTGCACTGGACCCCATTTCTCACACCCTACGACATCAACCCCGTGCCGTCTCTCATCCATGCCTCAGCCTTTCCAAAGGGACTTAATTATAACAATAAGACAAGTAATAGCAGCTATCATTTACTGAAAACATACCTTGGGCCAGATACTTGGTTAAGTGACTTATTTTAATTTTATTTCTAAAATTTGCAACAACCTGGCAAGTTAGGCATTCTTATACCCGTTTTACAAGTAAGGAAGCAGAGTCCCAGAGAGGTTAAATCACTTTCTCACTTGGTCTAGGATTCCTTCATTTTTTTTTTTTAAGATTTATTTTTTTTTAAAGATTTATTTATTTTAGAGAGAGAGACAGAGAGGGCATGGGGGAGAGGAGCGGAGGGGGAGAGAGTCCTAACAGAGTGTGTTTTCAGTAAATGATAGTTGGGCATCTGCCTTCGGCTCAGGTCATGATCCCTGGGTCCTGGGATCGAGCCCCGCATCGGGCTCCCTGCTCAGCGGGGAGTTTGCTTCTCCCTCTCCCACTCCCCCTGCTTGTGTCCCCTCTCTCACTCTGTCAAAAAATAAATAAAATCTTAAAAGAAAAATTTTAAACATCTTTGCCCACTATCAACCTCGACATTCATGCAGACATCACAGCCTCTTGCCTAGCCCACTGTAACAGCCAGGTGATGGGTTTTTCAGGCTTCAGCCTGGTGCCCGCTCCCCAGCCCCCCTTCAATTTATTCTCTACTGTGCAACCGAGTAGGCTTTCTGAAGTATACCTCTGATCTCAATACTCTTATTAAAATCCTTCGGTGGCTCTCCATTGCCCACAGGATGAAGCCAGGACATCAGCCCATCCTGGTCTGACTGAAGGTCTCTCTTGGCATCCCTCCCCTCTCCCTAAACCCTACTCCACTGTGGGCTTGCCAAACTCCTCTCCATGTCTCCAGGCTTTTGCGATTTTATTTCCTTACCTGGGAAAACTCATCTTTCCTGTCCTTGCCTGATTCACTCCTACTCTATGCCTAAGGAGGTCATAGCTTAGATGGCATCTCTTCCAGGAAGCATTCCTGGATCTCTCTCTCTCACACACACACACACACACACACACACACACACACACACACACACACACACACCCGGATTAATGTCCCCTTCTGGTTTTCTGCAGAGCTCTGTGCCATTCTGTTTCATCATTGTCTGTCACCCCAACCAGACTGTAATCTTCTGTGAGGATTGTGTCTTGTTTCCTGCTTCAGGCCAACAGCTAGTAGAGCTTGCTAACATTCAATACATGTGAAATGAATGAATGAATACATGAATTCATTAATTAACAAATGACCCAAGCTCACATAGCTAGGAGGTGCCAGACAAACCCAGATCTGTCGTTTTCCTTCATGCTATTCTGCTTCTCTGAATAAGTCAGGACAATCTGGTTCTTGGGCTTGTTTTTTTCTTTTTTAACAGTTTCATTGAGTAACAATTGACATACATTTAACTGCACATATTTAAACTGTACAATTTAATAAGTCTCAACATTCGCATACACCTGTGAAACTAACAGAACAATAAAAAATAGGGAACATATCCATCAACCCCCCCAAATTTGTGCACAGAGTGAAAGATAAAACAATGGATTTTAATGTTACAGAGTATGAAAAGTTCACAGATACATTTTCGGATCCCACAGTTGTAACTAACCTCTAAGAAATTCCGTTTGTTGAGTTTCAGTTTAGTGTCAAAAAAAAAAAGCCACAGGGGTGCCTGGGTGGCTCAGTTGGTTAAGCGACTGCCTTCGGCTCAGGTCATGATCCTGGAGTCCCGGGATCGAGTCCCACATCGGGCTCCCTGCTCAGCAGGGAGTCTGCTTCTCCCTCTGACCCTCTTCCTTCTTGTGCTCTCTGTCTCTCATTCTCTCTCTCTCAAATAAATAAATAAAATCTTAAAAAAAAAAAAAGCCACAATACTCGAAAAAGCTATTAAAATACTTCTCACTCTCTCAACTATGTATCTGCATGAGGCTGAGTTTTATTCATATATTTCACCGCAAACACGACACGATTGATTGAATGCTGAGGCAGATATGAGAATCCAGCTATGTTTTATTAAGCCAGATGTCATAGAGATTTGGAAAATATGTAAAGCAATGTCATATTCTCACTAAATTTTTTGTTTGTTCTAGAAAATATGTTTTTTAAATTAAAATGTTATTCATGTTCAATAGAATGAGTTTACTATTGTTATTTTTAAATTGATATTTTTAATTCTTCCATTTTAATTTCTAATTTGATAAATAGCAATAGATGTAACCCACATAAACAACAAAACTTTGGAGGCTTCCATAAGTTTTAAGAGAATAAAGAAGTTCTGAGACCAAAAAGTTGAGAATGGCTGACATTCACCCGAGGTTGGGAGAGTCGGCTCTCAGGTTAGACTACCTGCGTTTGAATCTGGGCTTTACCCCTCAGCAGTTTATAGCAGAACTTCGGTCAAGTTCGTAATCTCTCAGATTCCTAGTTACCACATATGGAAAATGAGGATGATTCTAATGGTACTTACCACAAAACGTTTTTGAGGATTGAATGACTTAATGCATGGAAAATATTTAAAACAGTGCCTGGCACATGAAAAGTGCCCCATAAATGTTAGAAGGGGATCAGAATATGCCTCCTCAAAACATGCCACTTTGGCATAAAGATTCTTTTGAGCTGAAGGCAACTGAGAAAAAGCAGACACAGAAGAGCTCTCTGCCCTTCCCCTAGCTGCCTAAAAGCAGGACATAAAACTGCCTTGTGAAGCTGTCCCCCGCTCTGGTACCCGGGAAAGAAGAACAATCTTTATCGCCAGAGATGAGTCTGCATAAACTAAATCTTACTAAATAATCCTTATCTTCCATTAGTTTCCCACATATATTTACCTTCCCACAATTTACCACCTCTAGAAGCCCAAACCCCTTTTCCTTTGACTTCTAATGCCTACAATTTATCCCTGTTTGTTAAAATGGTAAGCTTTTTTTAAAGAAAAGCATTTATTTATTTAAATTACCTCTATATCTAACATGAGGCTCAACCTCACCACCCCGGGATCAAGAGTCACACGCTCTTCCAGGTAAGCCAGCTGGGCACCCCTAAAATGGTAAGTTTAACTCACTCTTTGTATCTTTACTTTGTTTCTGTAAAGGCCTGCATGCACATAAATATAAAAACATTCACATCGAATAAGTGTTAATACTTGTATGCCTTTTCTCCTGTTAATTTGTTTTTTATTAGTTTAATTTGCATATCCTAGTCACTGAACCTAAGAGGGAATGGAAAAAGTTTTTCTTCCTCTACCTGATCATCCCCAGTAGCAGCAGCAAGTCAAGCAGCCCAGAAAAGCAGAAAATGCCACCAAGAAGAGCCCCCAAGTTTTAAATCTTTTATTTTATTTATTTATTTGACAGAGAGACACAGTGAGAGAGGGAACACAAGCAGCGGGAGTGGGAGAGGGAGAAGCAGGCTTCCCACTGAGCAGGGAGTCCAGAGCGGGGCTCGATCCCAGGATCCCGGGATCATGACCTGAGCCGAAGGCAGTCGCTTAACTACTGAGCCACCCAGGCGCCCCTAAATCTTTTATTTTAAAGACCTCCAAGCATCAGCAACAGCTATTGTATCTGCTGCAGGATAACTTCCCCAGTAACCATGAGGAACACAGAGGTAGACATGAGGTCCTGTCTTCAAGGAGTTCACAACCAGACAAGCCACGCAGGGGCCAGAGGAAGCCGGGTGAAGTAGGTAAGAGCTCAGGGATCGTCTCTCACCTTTCCCATTTATGGCCCCTGCAGTAAAGTGCTTTTTCGTGCATTTTCTGATTGTGTCCTCCCAATAACCCTGTGACGGTAGGCAGAGAAAGGATTACTATCCCTATTCCCACATGTAGAACCTGAGACTGGGAGAACTTAACGGGAATTAGCCTACAGCTGGGAAAAGATGGAGTCAAGGTAAGAAAGCAGTCCTCGAGGTCCTGTCTGGTGTTCTTTCTGAAACACTATAGTGATTTGCATCTGCAGGAGGTGGAAGGCTTGAACACCGAGCGGAGTGCTTTCCGCTCTCGCACAGAGCTGCAACGTGCTCAAGGACAGCCTGTTCCCGCCTGCAGACACCTGCGGATTCCAGCCCTGGTGTCTCCTGTCCGCCCCTCTCAGCAGAAGGGGAACATTCTCTTTTCCTGCTTTGCTAACCCTCCCTTCCTCCGGTGCTCTCAGGGACCTTTCCCCTTCTCCCCTACCTTTTTTTTTTTTTTTAACAGCTTCCTGGAAATATCAGTTCCAGACAACAAAATACACTCATTTTACATATCCTCCCGATGAGTTTGGCACATGTATGCAATCCTGTACCTACCACCACTATCACTACCAGCTTTAGAGCATTTCCATCACCCCCTAGATTCCTCTGGAGCTCCTTTGTCTACATCTCTTCCTTCTTTCCCCAGCCCCAGACAAACCATTAGTCTTCTTTCTGTCGCTATAGTTTCGCTTTTTCTAGAATATATATGGACTCATACAGTCCGTACTCGTTTGTGTCTGGCTGCTTCTACCCAGAGTCATGTTTCTGAGATTTGCCCATGATGTTTTATATACCAGCAGTTTATTCCTTAGTGCTGCTGAGTAGTGTTCCACTGTGTGATATACCATAATATGTTTATCCATTCAACTGCTGAACACTGGATTGATTCCAATTTTTGTCTAGTATGAATAATGCTTTTGTGAACATAGCTGGACATGCCTTTGTGTGGACATATGCTTTCATTTCTCTTGGGTAGACACTAGGAATGGCATTCATTACCAGGTTGTATGATAAGGGTATGTTCATAAGAAACTACCCGAACAGTCTGTTAGTGTACTATAAAGTCAAACGTCCACTCTCACATCTATTTGAACGTGACATGAAAAGCCCTCCTTTCCCACCATGACTTCGTAGGCACTCCATCAAAGTTCTGTTTTCAGAAAGTTAAAAACATGGGTCTCCTATAAATAGTAAGCATATGTCAAAGCTTTAGTTTATATAAGTGTGAAGCAGGTTCAGCAGCGAGTACAAGAGACCACATATATCTAGTCAGTGGGAAGCAGAATGCTGGAAGATAGTACAGTTAGCTACAAAATTGGTTATTGTCCTATAAAACAATAATACCCCACCCTTTGCCAAGATATTTTCTACCAGATAAAAATTACCTGCCACTTATCAATTTCCACAAGTTAGCATCTACATTTATAGAGCCCTATGGGACCCCAGTCAGTCATGAATAGTAAGTCAAACAGAGCTGTCTTCCCTAAAGCATCTAATGATCCTTAGATGGGCTCGTTAATGCTGTAGGATACTTTTGAAAGACCACACAGTCATCCTTTGTCTTATTCCCAGTTTGGGGGTAATTTTTCTTTTTTTTTTTTTTTTAATGATTTTATTTATTTATTTGACAGAGAAACACAGCAAGAGAGGGAACACAAGCAGGGGGAGTGGGAGAGGGAGAAGCAGGCTTCCCGCGGAGCAGGGAGCCCGATGCGGGGCTCGATCCCAGGATCCTCGGATCATGACCTGAGCCGAAGGCAGACGCCCAACAACTGAGCCACCCAGGCGCCCCTGGGGGTAATTTTTCTTAAGAAGGCATATTAAAAGGAACATCTCTTTACTTACTGGATGGGATGCTGTCCAATTCATGAATGGCTTAATAAAGCCAATTACATCCTCAAAAGAAAATGAAGCATACTAAAATCCTCCAGGTTCTAGAAATACCCCCGCTCTTCCATATCTCTTTCTCTGGGGGCGAGGGGGGGTGTCTATCTCCTCTCAGCTGGCTGACTCTATTCCTCCTTCAGGCCTGAGGTCAGATGTCCTGTCTCTGATATGTCCCCCCCATCCTGCCCCCCACCTCCAGCAGTTTCTGGGTTTGGGCACTTCCTGGGCTCCACCATCACCCCCTGGCTTCCCTCCATCCCAACATCCCAGCCAGCTTGCTTGGGTCTCCTCCCCTCTGGAAGCTTGCCGGGCTTTCAAAGGGCGGGACTGTTTTTTTCATTTCTGTATCCCCAGGGCCTAGCTCAGTGCTTGGCACCCCATAAAGCTAAATAAATGTTTGCTGAATAAATTGAATGAGTTGCTGGCTAGATGCCTCCTCAAGATCTCTTCCAGACTCGATGAATCTTCATTTATGGATTGGTTGCCATGGTTACTCATTTATTCTCCCTACCCCCCACCCTCTCTCCCCTTCCCTCTCCCCTCCCTGCCCCCCCAACATTTCCCTTCTTCCCCTCCTGCACTGAAATACAAAGGAAACAGAAACGGTCTCCCCACATGAGCTGGAGGATGTGGAGAAACTGAGGCAACTCTCCGTGTCCCCTTAAGCCCTTCCCCCGAGAGGTAGAGGACCCGCATTGGTGTGTATTTGGGAGGGGGAGGTTCAGGTCTCCACACCCTTCCCCTGGGTACTTTGGGGCTGGGAGCTCACTCACTCTAGGGGGTGGCTGGCCCCTCTGAGAACTCCTGCAGATCTAGAAACACAAAGAGCTTGATTGTATGGTAATTTCCTCTTTACATATTTATCCTGGGCCTACTAAATTTGTTTGAAACTTCACTGCCTTTTAGTCTCGGCTTCCTTAATTAAATAAGCCCCAGACGCCCCTAAAAGTCTGAGGAGAGGAACTTTCCTGGTGGGGAGGTATTTCACTCTGGTCTCTCTGCCCCACAGGTCTCTTTACTGTTCCCCAGTCCCCTATAACCCAGGCCCAGGCCAGGATAGAGCATTCCACCAATGTCCCACGGCACAGTTGGGAAAGCGAACAAAGGGATGACAAAAAGGAAATGATGGAGAAGACCGACAGGAAATCTTTGGTTGGCAAGACTACGTCTCCTGTCCAGGGTTCTCAGGCCCAGGGTAACTGTAACATTTCAAACCTGAACCCTCTGGCACGTGAAGGAGGCGCAATGAATAACCCTATGGGCCAGCAGCATACACCGTGACTGTCCTGGGCACTCTGAGATGGACGGTCCCACAGCCCCCGCCCCCCAACTCCTCACAGACCCAGAGAAACAGGTCCCCGGAGAGAGCCTATTTGGTCCATGTATTCATGGTGCAAACGTTTACTCTTATCTCTATTGGGAATTCAAGATACCAAGAGGTCTCTGGCCTAGGGAAGCTTACAGTTGAGACGACAACTCATCACAGAGTGGGTGGAATGCTTGAATAAGCACTGTGACAAATGGCAAGAAAGGAAGAGCAGCAGCTGTGGGTGCCTGTTGGAGGGACCTGCCCGGAGCGGGTGTTGCTCTGTGTCAGCCTCTGGCGGTGGGGGGGGCGGGGCGGGGAGCGGTTGAAGGAGGAGTAGAAATGAACTGGTAGCAATGAGGCTGAGAGTGAACGGCAAAGAGTTCTAGTCAGAAAACAGCCTGCCGACAGGCACAGAGAGGAGAAGATGCACGGATTTGTGCAGTAGCCAGAAAGCTCCGGCCCTTCTCTGAACGCCTGTGAGCTCTGCTTCTGGAGAAGGAGCCCCACATTACCTCCATTAGCCGCGGTGGTCGGAGGGGACCTCCTCACTGACTTTCAGAAAAGTCTGGAATAAATGAAAGACAAAGACTCTACACTATTCTTCTGTGATGTAAACTCGGGGCATGTTAAGAGTCCTTTTCTCTATTATTTCTATCTTCCAGAAATCGAGCCCCTTATTGCAATATGCCGGGACTTGCACCAGATTTATACTCAGGTCACTCCTTTGAATCTCCACAACAATTCTGCAGGAGGTAGATGTTCTTATCCCTGCTTCACAGACGAGGCTCAGTGAGGCCAGAAACCTGCCCAGGTCTCCGCTGACCTGATGAGTGACAAGCTGAGATTTGCTAGCATGACCTGTTCCTCCGATTTCTCTAAATTCCACCCTCCTAACCACAATACCACACATAGTCAGGGGAGGCCGGACTCTGTTATTCATAGCTTGGCCCCAGATGACTGACTCAGCCCTGCGTGCAGCACCCAGGGGGGCCTGGATTTCAGGGGGCACGGGAGGTGGGCAGGAAGAATGCAGGAGTTTCGGTCCCCCCTGCAGTGGGTTTGCTGCCTCCCCAGACATGAAGCCAGACTTGGCTTCCCTCCGCACCCCCCTCACCAGGGTGGAACCTTTCTTTCTAGCAGAGCAGGTCCAGCGCCGTGACGTCATGGCTTTAGGCGGGGTTTCCGAGGATTGGTGACACCCAGCTGACGGTGGGGATGTGGCAGGGCCGCACGCACGTCTCCCCTGTCCCCAGGGCAGCTCTGGGACTTGCCTGCTTCTTTAGCAATGGTTACAATTACAAATCTCTCTCAGAACTCCTCCCCGGTAGGCTGCGGGGTCCGATTCTGGGCAGGGCAGGCCTGCTGGGAGTTCTGTTCCTGACTCTGGATTCGAACCCACAGCTCTGAAGTCCCAAGACCAGTGATATGCCATGTGTGTCTAGATAAGTCACTTGTCCTCTCCGGGCCTTCTCTAGGGCGCAGCCCCCTACACGCAGTAAAACGAAGAGGTTGGAAGAGAGATTTCTGAGGACACTTTCAGAAGTCCCAGAGGAGGGGCGTGTGGAGCCTGGATCTGCCCGTGTTGTGTTCTCCCATCCTCCACTGCCCCGCTCATCTCTGGTGGCCTCAGAGTGAGAAGGTGACTCATCCGGCTCCCGGCACCCAGTTTCAGCCTTGCCCCGCCCCTGCCGCGGGCCTAGCATTTACTGTTTACTCCCAGGAGCAGGTGCACCTGGGTCATTTCACAGTGGGAGGGAGATGGGACCTGGGGACACCGGGGGGCACTGTTTAACTCCATACCCCCGCAGGTGGCCCAAGGCCAGGATGGGGTCTTGGGGCTCCCAAGCCAGTGGAGAGATTTGAGTGGCCTAGCAACCCCTTCCTGCCCCCCGCCTCGACTGGCTCTGCCACTCCCAGAGGCCCCAGGTTTCAGGCACCCCCCCCACCAGCTGCTGAGTCCTCAGCTATCTGCCTCTAATCTCTTCCCCAGGAGTCTTCCAGCCTCCCCTGGTCATTGGTGGTTTCAGTATTCGTCATTCACCAGCTACTCCTAGAACAGCCCTGGCCCCGCCCTTGACCCCAAGGCCTCCCCCCGCCCCGGGAGAGCTCAGCAGGGGCAGGGGGGCTGGTGGAGCACCCTGAATGAGGTGGGGCTACCAGAGCTGCTTCTCACATTGAAGAGGTGTGGAGGGGAAGCGGGCCCCACAAACCCTGTGTCAAGAAGACAGGACAAGGGGCTCCTGGGTGGCTCAGTGGGTTGGGCATCTGACTTCGGCTTGGGTCATGATCTCAGGGTCCCAACTCAAACTCCATGCTCAGCGGGGAGTGAGCTTGTCCCTTTCCCTCTGCCCCTCCCCTAATTCATACTCTCTCTCAAGTAAATAAACTAAAAATCTCTTAAAAAAAGGAGAGAGGACAAGGTGTGTAAGGAGAGCAGGGCTGGGAGATGGGCAACCCAAGTAAACGTGAGATGGAGGAGCAAGGTTAGGGGAGAAGAGAGCTCTGGGGGAAGACTAGAAGGTGTGGTCAAGGTGTGGACACTGGATTGTGAGTCTGGAAACCTGGCTTTGAGTCCTGGCTTGGCCACTACCTCCTTCTTTTTTTTTAAGATTTTATTTATTTATTTGACAGAGAGAGAGACAGTGAGAGAGGGAACACAAGCAGGGGGAGTGGGAGAGGGAGAAGCAGGCTTCCTGCCGAGCAGGGAGCCCGATGTGGGGCTGGATCCCAGGACCCTGGGATCATGACCTGAGCCGAAGGCAGTCGCTTAACCAACTGAGCCACCCAGGCGCCCCCACTACCTCCTTCTGTAACCTGGGTCATATTCATTGCCCTCTAGGTGCCTCATAGCCCCATCTGTACAAGGCAGGGGCTCATTTGGGTAAGCCAAGGCTCCTTCTAACCCTGGCCCTCTGTTGGGCACCCAGGTGGGCTTCACGACCCAGTAGCAACTTAAGCTCCTACATCTCTCTGTGGAGGAAAAGCGAGACCCTGTCAGCGGCCCTGGAACAAGCCAAGAGTTGGTCAGTCTTCTGTGAGGTCGCCCAGGACAACCTAGGAGCTCTCCTCCAGGTACCTGGGGAGGCCTGCCCCTCCCCAGGCCCAGGCTCCAGACCACAGAGCGGACAACAAAGCCAGGCAGGTGGAAAATTCCCTCTGGCATTCTGCCCAGGTGCCCTGGACGGCAACTGTGCCAGTCTGGCTGGGCAGGAGCTGGGAGTCCAGGGTACTACCGAACAGCCTGGCAGCCACAGGGAGCTGGTCAGGGGCCTGCCAAGGCCTCTCCAGCTCAATCGTGCCCCACTGCCCAGACACAAAAATTGTATTCTGCTCAGGTAGGCAGAGGGAGGAGGAGTGATAGGGAAGCTCGTGGCTGTTTGTCGAAACCTTGGAACTTCTCGGAAGTCACAGTCCTCATTCAAGATGATTGTACCAGCTCCAGTGGGACACAAATGGAGGCCTGAGGGTTGCAGCTGCTGCCACGGCCAGGCAGAAAGAGAGCTGCTGGGGTCAGATGTCCCTGTGTCTGCTCCTGCTAGCTGCTGGTCTCCATCTTGTGACCAGGGCGGTGTGTATCCCTGTCAAGGCCTTGCTCTGTCCCAACTCAAACATGGGGATAACCGTGTGGGCCCAGCCCTCACAGGCTAGGAGGGCACGAAGCCACACCCACAAAGGGCCTAGGAAAAGGGAGAAGCTCTGTGTGCACGCGTGACCTGAGACTGGGAGACAGCACACTTCCCACGGCCTGCATGTCCAGGGGTCCCTTGTGTCTGAAAAGCCAGGTCAGAAGACCCTTTCCCCCCACCACTCTCCTCCTCTTTACCACACCCTTAGAAGATTGCTGAGTTACCATGGCAACATTTCCCTGCCTGGCTCCCTGGAGGCCTTTCCCAGAGTCTGGAATTACTTTCTAGAATGTTTACCCACAAACATTTTATGTTGTCAGTCAGTTCAGGTGAGTCTTTCAGAACTGAGGAAACCCCTTTGTGGCTTTGCCAGGTTACAGCCAGCCAGGGAACAGGCCCCTCGAATCACTCCCAGGGTGGGTGCCATTGGGCACTGAAGGCTTGAGGTGTTGGGCTATGGCAATGTCAAGGTGAAACCACGTACTGCTGGGAAAGCTACCCAAAGGGCATGTCCCACTGACCCACAGTCAGCAGCCTGAAAGCGTCATTGCCGATACAAGGAACATTGTCCGTCTGGGCTGACAGGAGAAGGCTCTAAAGATAAGGCAGGGCATGAACCCGACTCCATGACAGCCAATTAGCTCTGCTCCAGGGACCCAGCTACAGTGACTCACGGACAGCCAATCAGAAGGCGCTGAGCCAGAGACCTTTTTCAGCCAGACACACCTGTAACCTGCTAGCCATCTGTTGGGCCACACCCCTGCCCCAACCCTTCCAGAAAGAAATGTAAATGTCTGTATATAGTTGCACTGGGAGAGCTCTGTAACTCTAACATGGAGGGAGATGCAAGCCGGTATGTATTGAGCACAGGGATATACACCAATACCATCTGCCTGGGTTAGAACTGGCGAAAGACAAAAGGTCCAGGAGATTGCAACAGACTTGAATACATCTCTCCAGGGTCCGGTGCCAGCTTTCTGTGAACCATCCCTCATCCAAAAAACAAAAGCGAACAAACAAAAATATCAATGAGGTGTCATCCATTGAAGTTCCTCTGTGAATACTGGGCTTTGAAGGGGACCAAGAGTTCTTCCAGGAAAGCCCAAGTTTATGGATGAGGGCTGGGTCCCAGCTCGGGGAATTCTCTATCCAAAGGAAGGCACAGTGCTCCTTATTGTTGGCAAGGGCATCTTGCCAAAGTTCTAGGAGCCAGGTCAGACTTTGGTCACATGGGCCCACCTGGGGGATGTCCTAAGTGGGGACCCCCAAAGTGGCAGTGGTGGGTCAGACAGGTCCAGGGGAAGACATGGGAAAGGGGCAATGTATTGTCTTCCCAACCTTCTTACCGGGAGCCTGCCCAAGTGTTGAGAAGTCTGGGATATCCTGTCATTTCTGACGGACAAACGGCCAAAGAGTTGTTCTAAGTTCATAGGAGCTGGAGCTCAGGGCTGTGTGCTAGAGGGACCTCAACAGAGGGAGATGGGGACAGTTTGCCACAGGGTAACCCAGGAGGAGGGTTCGGGAGAAATCCACACATTTTCAAGTCCTCCAGAGGCCAGGTGCTTTTGCTGCAAGTGCTGAGCTACTCTCGGCATGGCCTTGACTGCGCAGCCCTCTTGCAAGTAGACCCGCGGGACTTTTTGGGCTGGTTTAGACAGGAAAGAGAATGCCTAAATCCCAGGAGGATTCAGAAGGGGCAGATCTGACCTCTGCAGCCAAGGAGAGCCAGAGGTGGGAGGAGTTTTCCCTGGGGCCAGAAATCAGTCTGTCCATCCATGGGTCAAGTCTCACCTGAGACCTTGGATGGCCAGCTTGGCCCTGCTAGTTCCGGGGAACAGGCTGGGCTGTGATTCCAGGGTGAGACAAGCCCAACCCGGGGGGAGGGTCTCTGAGTCTGTCCTTAGCCTCCTTTGCATACACGGGAATTCCCTCCATGGGTTCTACAGGGGGGTGCAGCCAGGGACTTTTAGTCCCCCTCCCTTTGAAGCATCCTGTCTTTCTCCATCCCATTTTGGGGCAATGATTAAGGTGGGCATAGATGAAACTTTTCCTCCTAGGAGGAGAGAAGACCCTTGAACTCATTCCAGGGTCCCTCATATCCCCGGAATCTTGGCAGCATGGCACAGAGTCCCATCGGCAACCTGAGTCAGGGCTATGTGGCCAGGCTGGCTGGGCAGCAGGTCCAGAGGCCTGACGACGTGGAGATTCCAGGGGGCCGCACATCGTGAGCACAAATGTGCAGAGCCCTTTGAGGAGTGCTTTTAGCGGGACTAGAGGCATGAGGCAGGTGTCATGGACGGGGAAGGAATACACGGAGACAGGAAGGGAATTGACATTTATTGAAAACATGCTTTGTGTCAGGAATGTCACTAGAGTTATATAATTTAAGGTTCAGAACCAGCCTTTGAAGTTTGTATTACTAGCCTCATTTACAGTCAGGAAAACTGAGGGTCAGGCAGGTTAAGTGACTTGCCCAAGGCTACAGTTAGGAACTGTGGAAAGAGTGATTTGTGTGAATCTGATTTCATGCTGTGTCCAGGACAATCCAGCGACTCCAGAGAAAGAGAGCAAGACAGTGCTGGTCTTGGGCTCAGAAGGACTCAAGAGTAGGGAAGATCAGGGATGCCTGCCTGGCTCAGTTGGTAGAGCGTGTGAATCTTGATCTCGGGGTGGTGAGTTTGAACCCCACGTTGGGCCTGGAGCCTACTTTAAAAAAAAAAAAAGAAAGAAAAGGAAAAGAAAAAGTAGAAGTTCAGCTCTCTTTTCCCTCAACACCTACCCTACCTGCGCCCTGAATGCTGCCCAGGCAGATGCTGCCCAGGCAAGGGTTAACTCCTCCTCCTTGGCTCCACACTGCATTCTTTTGTGCTGAGCTCTGGCTGGCAGCTTATGTCAGGACATCAGGGCAAGAAAGCAGAAAGGACATGGCCAGGGCACCTGGCAATGAATAATCTGCTTGTCCTGGCCGGGCTGCCCCGAGGCTGTGTGGTGTGGGGTGGAGAGCGGGGATGGCCCCCAGCGCCAGCACCTGAGGGCAAGGGGCTGTGGGGTGGGGGGGAGGTCAGGGAGTCAATGGGGGACTGTAGAGGGCAGGACCCTGGAACTACACTGTGTCTGGAGCTTGCTTCATCTCCCAGGCAGTCACCACTTAAACAGAAACTTCAGTGGCTTTCCCCATGTCCCCCTGGCTGCAGCCAAACCCCTAATAGCCACAGCCTGGGCTTGGCTCTCCCCTCAGATTTGTCCCAACCAGGTCGCAGCTCCGGAGAGCCCTCCAACGTTCTCCTGGGGATGAGAATCCAGTGGAGGTGTCTTAGGGAACAACCCAGTGCATCAGGGACTTAGGTGCTCTCGTGCCTGGGATCACCCAGGGAGGACCAGACAGGAGGGACAGAAGATGGTCCTCTGCGAGTTTCCCAGACGTCTTCAGCCTCACCCCGCTGCTGCCCCGCTCTTCACCTGCCTGGTCTTGTGATTCCGGCGCCAGGCTCTCTCCTCCAGCTGGGTGACACTCCGCTTCACCCAACAGGCTGGATCTGCCTGGAATCAAACCTTCCTCCCCACCTTCCTGCCAGGAAATTTTGCTCCACCTCCTTTCTGCCAAACCAGCTCCCTCACTTTCATCCAGACTCTGCTCTGGAAGAAATCCCCTGTGAGACTTCTCTCCAGGAAGACTTTTTTGACTCATCAAAGGCCTGCTGATTGCCCTCAAGCACTCTTGTCTTGCTGGCCATCTTCACACACCTCCGCCTGTTGCTGGGGCCAGTCCTACCCCTTATGGAACTGATTTTAGGTCTGCTGACAATCTCACACTAGATGGTGTGTGTGTGTGTGTGTGTGTGTGTGTGTGTGTGTGTGTGTGCGCGCGCGTGTGTGTGTGCATGCGCGCGCGCGCTAGAGCACATTCTGTCTCCTCCAGGAGATCCTGAACCAACAGGTGGGTCTTCCAGGAATCACATATCTAATAAAGGAGCAACTTCCACATTCTTATAGCATCTAAAATGGGAATGGGCTGCCTTGAATGGTAGTGACCTCTCTGTCAAGAGAAGGTTTCAGAGAATGGTTTCTTGTTTATTAGTGACAAATGCTTTTGAGCATTAATTATGTGTCTGGCACATAGTAGGCATTCAATAAACATTTGTGGTGTTTTTTTTTTTAAGATTTTATTTATTTATTTGGCAGAGAGAGACACAGCGGGAGAGGGAACACAAGCAGGGAGAGTGGGAGAGGGAGAAGCAGGCTTCCTGCCGAGCAGGAAGCCCGATGCGGGGCTTGATCCCAGGACCCTGGGTCATGACCTGAGCCGAAGGCAGACACTTAACGACTGAGCCACCCAGGCGCCCCAAACATTTGTGTTTTTTTAAAGATTTTATTTATTTATTTGACAGAGAGAGAGATAGCGAGAAAGGGAACACAAGCAGGGGGAATGGGAGAGGGAGAAGCAGGCTTCCCGCTAAGCAGGGAGCCCGATGCGGAGCTCGATCCCGGGACCCTGGGATCATGACCTGAGCCGAAGGCAGACCCTTAATGACTGAGCCACCCAGGCGCCCCTCAATAAACATTTGTTAAACAACTCCAACATGACTCACTCCCTTCCTACAGTATGTAAAAATTTGGGATTTTGTGCTGATGGGGCCAACCAGTTGGGTCCTGAAAGTTAGGCTGATCTTTAAAGCATCCTGATGGGGGAACCCTAACCCAGTCTAGGTAAACAAGAGAGGACCTTTGATCAGCCCTGGAAGACAGTAGTGCCTATAGTAAGTCCTGGTGCTGGCTGCGTTCTGGGAACCACAGTGGAGGTGCTTTGGGATCTCAAAGGTAGAATGACACCTTGTTGGCCACACTGTCGGATTCCTTGGAACTAGCTATGTTTATATCAACATGGTAACCGAAGCTTTCCCCGAGCCTGAACGTTCCTGCCTTGCTTCAGCTGTGCTGCAGAGGGCTGAGGAAAGATGAGATGTGTCTGGAACACAGCATTCTGGGGGGGCCAGAGGCCACAGCTGGGCAAGGTTATAGTGAGAGATGCCCCAAGGATGTTGGACGTCTTCCCAATGACCACCTTGGCAGCTGTAGGTCTTCCTTTTGTTGAAAAAGCCAGAGGTTTCCTCACCGCCCCAACCCCAGTGAGGGGATCTGGGTATCACAGAGCAAGTGGGATTTGGGGAGTCGTTTTATGACTCTGCTTACCGTTTATTTGTTCTCTCTCTCTCTCTTTTTTTTTTTAAACACATATATCAAGCATCCACTGGATGCCAAGGGCTGAGGAAGCCAATGGGAAGATACCAGAGCTCAGTGAGTCAGTGTTCTGGGAGCTCCCAGGGCTGCTGTTCCCTCTGCCCCCTTTCACAGGTGCATCCCAGAGGCTCTGCAGAGACACCCCCCCACCCGCTGCCACGGGAATTCCTTACACGCCGCTTCTCAAGTGCAACACGCATCGCCGTCCTCCGCAGGATCTGCGGAGACATGGATCGCTGGGCCCACCTCCAGAGTTTCTGATGGAGCAGGTCAGGGAGGGGCCTGAGAATATGCATTTCAAATAAGTTTCCAGGTGTTGGTGAACCACTGACATACATTATCGTAGACGTCTTACCTTTTTCGAATGCCTTCACGATGCCCACATTTCATGGCAATAGCATCCTCTTGAGACCTCAGGCCCAAGATGATGCTCCTTACCTTTTACCAAGGAGAAAACGGGAGGACAGAGGGTTTCCAAGACACCATGGCACAGTCCTCCTCTCCTCCATACCCTCACAGTTCATCGGCATGCTGTTCGGGGGTTAGTCTCTTCAGGGGCTGCCTCCTTCATTCGGATGTGAATCTCAGGAGGGCGGAGGGGTTGCCTGTACTGTCGGTTTCCTGGGTGTCTAAGATGAAGTCTGGCACATAGTAGATGCTCAATAAGTATCTGTAAAATAAATGAACCAGTGATTACTGAGATTACAGGGCTGGCTAGTAGCAGAGTTGGGACCAGGTCCCAGATGCCTTGACTTTTAGAAGCACACTTTCCCATTTGGGGCCCTTTGCCTGTCCTCCAGAGCAGGACCCCAAAATGCCCATTGGGCCCGGGAGCCTAGAGTATGGAGAGCTGGCACAGGGGGATCCAGTGGGATCAGAGGTGTCTATACCTCCCCTCGCCCCAGCTCGTCTGGTGCCACCTGCAGTCCCTCTTCAGGCCGAGAACCTGGCAGGCGGGAGACCTGGCTCGGCATTTGTCTCCTGCGTCTCTGTGCTTCAGTGTCCAAATCTGTGACATGAAGGTAACAGCACCCTGCCTTCGGAAGGTTGTTGCGGGAATTAAATGAGCTATCATGGCCACGAGCGCCTTGCTTACTGTGTGCCAGACGTTGTGCGGGTGATTTATGTAACTGAACTCATTTCACCTAACAGCAAGCCTACTGTTATCCCCAACTTACAAAGGAAGAAACTAAGGCACAGAGAGGTTAAGGGCTTGGCCGAAGTCACACACGCACGCACACATGCGCACACACACACGCACGCACGCACACACGCACACACGCGCACACAGCTTACTCAGTGGCAGAGCCAGTGAGGCCTTAACATCCAGACAGGCTAGTTCCAGGGTGTGTGCTTAGCCAGAGAGCGCATGCGCGTGGAACCCGCTCGACGAAACGCTCGCTCCTCTGATTCCAGGCTGGCACCGCCACCCCGGCCAGAGGCCCTCCCCTCGTTCAGTGCCGGGGACAGTCCCAGTCTCTCTCCCACCCTGTCCAACCTCACTGCCTTTTCTGCCAGCACTGGGGAAATCCCCAGGGAGAAGAATGGGGAATTCCTGGGATCAGGGAGAGACATTCCTAAGGGCTAGGGAAGCCTCTGCCTTCTGCTTGGTGTACTTAAAGAATGAGGGAGGCACTCGCAGCTGGTCCGGCAGAGGACGCCCCCCAGGCAGAAGCAGGGATAGGAGATGAGCACATCTGGGGGACTCGTGCAGGGTGCCTTCAGGAGGGGTGGGGTGAAACGGTGGATAGGGGATAAGTGACGTCTCCCTCCCCCTGCCATCAGCCCGTGGGAACCCACCCTGTCATGTCTCCAGACTGCCCCCCCAGACAGTTGCAGAGAGTCTGAGGACAGGGCTTGGGCAGGGTGGGGTGGATAGGATAGGAAGGAGACAAGGCCTTCCTTAATTAACTTCCATCACTGAACATCTGGTTCCACCTAGTGGCCTCTGATGTTCCAACTGCCCGAGCCGAACCCAGGAAGCTCAGGGCCAGCAGAGGGGGTGCTCTTTTAGCCAGTGGGTGTTTCTTGAGTCCCTACTCCGTGCCAGGCACACTCTGCAGTGCAGTGGGGCATATCCATAAGTATAAAGAAAAAGAAGACGGCTAACATTTTCCCAGCTCACCCCATGCCAG
>NW_027397119.1:5501505-5588707 GCF_003265705.2 Callorhinus ursinus
ATTTTATTTATTTATTTGAGAGAGAGAGAATGAGAGACAGAGAGCACGAGAGGGAAGAGGGTCAGAGGGAGAAGCAAACTCCCCGCTGAGCAGGGAGCCCGCTGCGGGACTCGATCCCGGGACTCCAGGATCATGACCTGAGCCGAAGGCAGACGCTTAACCACCTGAGCCACCCAGGCACCCCAGTTTCCACTTCTGAAAAGTAAGAAGGCTGGTGTAGATCATCCTTAGGGTCTCCTCCTGGATAAAAATTCTGTAAGGCTACACAAAGGAGTGGTTAAGAGTTTTAGCTTTGGAGTTGGACAAACCTGCATTTGGATCCCAGCTGGTGTTCATGAGCTGTGTCCCTGGGCAAGTTACTTTACTTCTCTGAGCCCAGGGTACGAATGTCAAGATTAAGTATGGTAATTATACCAAGTGTTTAGCTCAGGGCCCGGCACTTGGTGAGTGCTCAATAAATAGTGGTGACGATGTGGATGGTGACCCTAGTTACCAAAATAGCCACACCACAAGGCAGAAGGTAGTTTCTTTTTTCTTTTTTTTTTTTTTAAGGTTTTTATTTATTTATTTGAGAGAGAGAGAGAGACACACAGCGAGAGAGGGAACACAAGCAGGGGGAGTGGGAGAGGGAGAAGCAGACTTCCTGCCGAGCGGGGACCCCGATGCAGGGCTCCATCCCAGGATCCCAGGATCGTGACCTGAGCCGAAGGCAGACGCTCGATGCCTGAGCCACCCAGGTGCCCCCAGAAGGTAGTTTCAACAACAACCTAAGTGCCATGGGTGTTTGGAAGGAGCTGACTCACTCGGGGGCAGGGCCAGGGGTCAGTTCTCCAGTGGGATTGAGAAAGCACAATTCCAAGGGTGGACCACAGGATGCTGGGGATAAGGGCTGGGGGCCTGGTGCACCTCCCACAGCCCCTCCTCCAACCTTCCCCGGGCATGTGAGCCTGAGTCCTGGCCACTCCGCTCTGCTGGGGAAGGGGGGGCGGGCCAGGGGGGGTGCTGGCAACAAAGGGGACAGCTGAGTCCTTGGCTGACCTAACTTCTGGGTGAACCTCTGCCTTTTTGTTGTGACACTCTGAACCCCAGACATGGTCAGTCCTCCAGCCGCCTGTGCCTCCTGGCCCCATGAAAAGGGTGAACTGTAAGAAGCCGGAAAGAAAAATGTTTAAAAGGCCGTAGATGCGGGGCGCCTGGGTGGCTCAGTTGGTTGAGCGACTGCCTTCGGCTCAGGTCATGATCCCGGAGTCCCGGGATCGAGTCCCACATCGGGCTCCCTGCTCGGCGGGGAGTCTGCTCCTCCCTCTGACCCTCTTCCCTCTCGTGCTCTCTATCTCTCATTCTCTCTCTCTCAAATAAATAAATAAAATCTTTAAAAAAAAAAAAAAAAAAGACCGTAGATGCTTCCCTGACCTTGTCTGAGGGTACGTCAGTGTTTTTCTTTTCTTCTTCTCTTGCTCCCCTTCCTTTTTTTCTTGGGATTCCTATTTTTATGCAGCAGGTTCGGGGCCCCTCTGAGTGTGGAGGCTTTCCTGGTCAGGAAGTCTTCCAGGAAAGTCACTTCCAAGTTGCTCTGCTCCTGGGAGGCCCTGGTTGATGTTTGCTGAGTGCATGAGTGACTTGCAGCTCGGGCCCCAGAGGTCCGGCTGCTCTTCTCTTGCTCTGGCTGTGAGGTGCAGGACACAGAGGCCGGCCCTCTCCTTGTTTTTAGTCCATTTTCTTCCTGCGCCGCTTCCTGGGGCTGCCTGTGGGTGAGGGGCTCCTCGGGCCTCACCCCGAACCCTCCCCTCTCTGTGCTGGCACCCTCTCTGGCCCCCTGACCCACCCGTGCCTCCACCCTCCTCTCTCTCCTTTCTCGGGAGCTGCAGATCATTTCTTCCCAGATCTTGACCCGAATGACTGTGGCCCATTCAGTTCCACGAGCGCAAAGCCGAGGCTTTCTCCCACCCTCACTCCACGTTCTTCCCCGCACAGATGAGTGTCTCACTGTCCATTCCATGCCCAGGGATCAGCCAGAGCCCCCCCAAGGCTGGCGGTTTTCCTGCGCTCTGCTCTTTGCCACCCTCCAGACTGCTGCCTCCCAAAGGGTGGCCCTGCCTCCTGTCCTCCTGCATCCTCCCACTCCCGGCTGCCTGCCGAGACCCCAGCTGGCCATCAGGGAATCCTCGAAATAACCTGCTCAAGTCGCTGTTCCTCTGCTCAGCAGCTTGTAACACTCTCCGCTGCTTTTGGGATAAGTGGAAACCCCTTGGCCTGGCAGACACAGTGCTTCCTGGTTCCTCCTCTGCTGACCTCTCCAGGCTCCCTGCCCCAAGCTCCCAGGCTCTCTCCCGCAGCCCCCTGCTTCCCAGCCTCCTTGACGTTCCTGCTGGCTCTCAGGGGCATTGCCCCTGTCACATCTCTGAACCATTGCCCTGCTGTATCTTCTGCCCAGAGCGCTGACTTCCCTATCATCTCTCTGGCAGACACAGTCATATCTCAGGAACCATTCAAATGCCCGCTCGTCTGGGAGGCCTTCCAGATCCCTCCAGGCCCCTGTGGGTTCCCTCAGCGACTTGTCCTTTGCCTTTCACAACATCTATCACACTGAATTATAATTACTTATTGACATGTTCCTTTTCCCCTCCGGACGGAATGCTGCTTGGTGGCAGAGGTCTTTTACCCTTTTCTTTCCTGACTGTCTGGAGCATAGCAGGTGCTCAGTAAATATTGGTTATTGCAAATGTCCATCCATCACGTGTCTGGATCAGAATGTGGTTTTCAAGTTTTGATTTTGCTGCTTTCTGCGGAGAGTTCATGTGCTGACAAGGCAGGCAGATGGACTGGTGCCTGTTGAGTTACAAGCTCTGGAGTCAAATCCAGGTCCTGGGCTTGGCTTTACCGTGTATTAGCTGTGTGCTAAGTGACTGACCTCTGCAAGCCTGAAAAATGGTAATGGTAGCCTTTGCCCAGTCGAGCGGTTGTGAGGGTTAGTGGGGAGGTCAGCCAGGTGCTAGTGAGTATTTGAGAAAGGACAGCGAGTGTTATTGTCCGGTTTCAAAAGGAAGAGATGCCGGGGAAGTGTCTCCTGAGGTTGAGTCTGGAGGCCCGTGTTTCAGTCCCAGCTCGGCCTCTGCACACCTGTGGGACCCTAGGTCAGCCACAATCCCTCTCTGGCGTCTGTGGTGGGAGCAGGTGGCCTCCGAGGGCCCCAAAGGTCTGACCTGCTGCTGCCCTGTGGGCCCCAACGAGGATGTCCTGGAGGGCGAGATGTGTGAGGGCAGCAAAGAGTGCTCAGTGTCCAGCAGAGGGCCCTGCCCAGCCCCTGGCCAGCCGGTGGGAGGGAGCAGCTCGAGTCTACTGGAGCAGGCTGGTGATGCCAGACGCCTGACTGGAGGCAGACCAAGCGGCCCGCTGCCTCTCTCTGGTCAGCCCGGCGCTCGGGTCCCTCGCCCTCACCTGCTCTTCGGGGAGGCGTCCGGCCATGCAGCGGCTGTGGCCACTGGCCGTCTCTCTTGCCGTGCTATTGGTTGCGGGGCTGAGCAGAGTCTCTGGGGGTGCCGCCCTGCCCGCGGGCCGGCACAGGGCCGAGGCCCAGGAGCAGCAGAGCCGGTCCAAGAGAGGCACCGAGGATGAGGAGGCCAAGGGGGTGCAGCAGTATGAGCCCGAGGAGTGGGCCGAGTACCCCCGGCCCATCCACCCTGCTGACCTGCAGCCCTCCAAGCCCTTGGTGGCCACCAGCCCCAACCCAGACAAGGATGGGGGCACAGCCAGCAGCGGCCAGGAGCCTCGGGGCAATCTGACAGGGACGCCGGGCCAGAGGCTGCAGATTCAGAACCCCCTGTACCCGGTGACTGACAGCTCCTACAGAGCTTATGCCATCATGCTCCTGGCCCTGGTGGTGTTTGCCGTGGGCATCGTGGGAAACCTGTCGGTCATGTGCATCGTGTGGCACAGCTACTACCTGAAGAGTGCCTGGAACTCCATCCTGGCCAGCTTGGCCCTCTGGGATTTTCTGGTTCTCTTTTTCTGCCTCCCCGTGGTCATCTTCAATGAGCTCACCAAGCAGAGGTTGCTGGGCGATGCCTCTTGCCGGGCTGTGCCCTTCATGGAGGTGAGTGTGCGTCCTGCCGGAGCTCGGCTCTGGGCTGTCCGATGTGGGCTCTGTGGGTGTGCAGGACCCCAGAGGCCTGGAGCTCTGTCTCGCTTCTCCTCCCGTTTAGGCAAGGAGACAAGTGCTGCATTGATTCCTGGTGGCTCTCAGGTAAACGCAGCCAGCTAAGGGGAGTGGGGAGGTGGGCAGGAGCTCTGGGGGCCAGCCCCAGCCCGGTCTCTTGCTTCCGGAGCAGCCTCAAGGCCAATCTCTCCCCCTTTCTCTTTGCTCTGAGCCGTCCCCTCCCCTGCCTTAACCCCCCTCCATTTGTCCGCCCAGGAAATCGCTCTTTCCGCAGTATGTCTCCTTTTCTCCCTCTTTGCCGCTGCCCTGCCCTTCTTTACTTCTGAATATCCCGCTTCTCCAAGCAGTGTATGAAGGGAGATCCCAGTTTCCTGCAGTGCACCCCAAAATCAAGTCAGTGTTCACTCCCCATGAGTGAACTGGCAAACGCCAGAAAGAAAGTCCCTTCCTTACTGTGATGGTCGTTGCTCTCTGAAAGCGTGCTGGAACCCAGGGGTGAGGGGCTCAGTAACAGTTCTGTCTCTGACACACTGGGTATCACTGGGCGGGTGATGCCCCCTGTCCAGTTTGCTTAGCTCCCAACCATGGGGTAGACCAGATGGCCCCTCTGGCAGGTTTCTTCTGTAGTTCTGAAGTAAATGGCCATCCTTACCTCTGGGGACTTCCACCTTAAGATAGGTTCATGGGTGATGACGGAGGTGTAGATCATATACAGACAGCTTAAATCAAAACATTACAAAAATATACCAATCTTTGTGCATTTAGGCAAGATCCAACAAGGCCAGCCACTGTGTCTGTACAGGAGCACAAAATAAGCCAGCAGCCTTTTAAACTTTGGCTACATCGAGGGGAGTGGGTACTCCCGAGGACGGGCGTGACTGGCCTCCCCATGAAGGCTGCTGCTCTTCCAGATGCGTGGAGGATGCTGTATGCCATGGGTGACATGCCCGGGATGGAGAAGGAATCAGGATCAGGCATCTGGGCCCTATTCCCAACTCTGTCCCCAGTTCCCCATATATTAGTGATGATTTCATATTTGGACAGCCTGAGGCTCAGCAGTTGGTGCAGCCCTTCGTGTCCTTCCCAACCGAGGGAGACCACCTAACCGGAGCCCAAAGGTACTCAAACCTCAAAGAAGATCCTGCAACTGGGGCTAGCCTTGGCATCTTAGTTATCCTGTAGGGTGCAGAGCCCAGGCGCCCCGTGAGAGGCCAGACACAAGGACGAGGTTAGGAACTGGGCTTTGCCCCTCACTAGCTGAGTGACCTAAGTAAGTGACCTAACCTGTCTATACCTCAGCTTTGCCCTCTGTAACTTGGGGATAATAATAATAAAAACCATCTGAATGAATTCTTGAAGGATTAAATGGGTAATATCTACCAAGTCCTTAGCATTAAAATAATTCAGTAAGGGGGCGCCTGGGTGGCTCAGTCATTAAACATCTGCCTTCGGCTCAGGTCATGATCCCAGGGTCCGGGGATGGGGCCCCGCATCGGGCTCCCTGCTCCGCGGGAAGCCTGCTTCTCCCTCTCCCACTCCCCCACTGTGTTTGCTCTCTCGCTGTGTCTCTCTCTGTCAAATAAATAAATACAATCTTTAAAAAATAAAATAAATAAAATAAAATAATTCAGTAAGTATTGGGTTTTGCCAGGAAAGGGTCTAAGAACAGGAGAGGAGGGGGCCAGACATATGGGAACTCTTGTCTGCACGGAAGCCTGGCCGTGCCTGACTATGGGTCTCAACATACCTAATACCCAGGCTGTGGCCTCCATCCTCCTAGGTTACTGGCTCCACACCTCCTAGAGGATGGAGATGGTCATGAGCTGGTAGAGCCCCCCACTTCAGGCTAGGTGATGGAGCCTGAGTTAAAATACCCTGCTCTGGAACCCTTTTATAGGGAGGATCCCAGGACAGACCCCAGGAGGGAGCAGGAGAAGGCAACTTGGAATTTGTTTTTTTTTTTTTTTTGGTTTTGTCCAAGCCCCAAAGGCTGCTCATCCGCAGGGCTCCCCTGCCAAGGGAGGGGCACGGGTTCTCACAAAGATCACTTGGGGGCAGTGCTAATGAGCCAGGGATTGTGTTCCCCTGGCCAGAAGAGGGAAGAATTTGGACAGAAGTGGGGATCTGAGCACAATCCCTGAGTGTGGTCAAACATCACCCGACAGCTTGGGAGGGTTCTTTTCTTCCTCTCTTCTCTCTGGCACTTTCTTCCCCTGCTGCTCTGGCTTCTTTCTCTTGGCTCCCGGGGTGATTTTCCTCAGTGCTCAATGAATAGCATCCGGGAGGCTGGGTACAGGCTGTTTTGGTGGGGGGCTGCTTCCCCACACAGCCAGGCCCTGGGCTTTTCTGGTTAGGATGGGGAGAGTGAGTGTGTGTGTGTGTGTGTGTGTGTGTGTGTGTGTATCTCAGCCATGTTTCGAAAACCTTTCACCTGATGCACATAATGGGATGTGGGAATGGAAGGACCTGCAAAGACCCAGAACTTCTATGTCTTTGTCTTGATGCTTCATTTAAGATGATTTTTCCCAAAGTCTCAGAGAGCACGAGGGTCTGTGGGACCCAGGCCATTCATTCCCTCGCCCAAGAGGCAAAGAAGCAAGGTGGAAAGAGTCAGACCGGTCTGCACGTGGACTTCAACTCTGCCATTGACCTAGTCACTTGCCCTGCCTGAACTAGTTTCTTCCTGTGTGGGATGGTTGGCTGCAAGGATTTGGTGACAAGGTGCGAAGTGCCTGATGCCTGACGTGTGAGAAATGCTCACTAAATGTCATTCCTATCATTTCTACACTTGCCACTCAGCTCCCCGTCTAGGCTGGAGACCAGGCACCCTCCCCCCACCACCCAGCCCCCACCCCCACCACCGGGCCCTCTGGGTTTGACCACATGCTCCTCTCCTCCACGCCTTTGCCCACAGGTCTCCTCACTGGGAGTCACCACCTTCAGCCTCTGTGCCCTGGGCATCGACCGCTTCCATGTGGCCACCAGCACCCTGCCCAAGGTGAGGCCCATTGAGCGGTGCCAATCCATCCTGGCCAAGCTGGCCGTCATCTGGGTGGGCTCCATGATCCTGGCCGTGCCCGAGCTCTTGCTGTGGCAGCTGTCGCAGGAGCCTTCCCCCACCACGGGCACCCTGGACTCATGCATCATGAAACCTTCGGCCAGCCTGCCCGAGTCGCTCTACTCGCTGGTGATGACCTACCAGAACGCCCGCATGTGGTGGTACTTCGGCTGCTACTTCTGCCTGCCCATCCTCTTCACCGTCACCTGCCAGCTGGTGACGTGGCGGGTGCGGGGCCCTCCGGGGAGGAAGCCCGAGTGCCGGGCTGACAAGCACGAGCAGTGTGAGAGCCAGCTCAATAGCACGGTGGTGGGCCTGACGGTGGTCTACGCCCTCTGCACCCTCCCCGAGAACGTCTGCAACGTCGTGGTGGCCTACCTCTCCACGGAGCTGACTCGCCAGACCCTAGACCTCCTCGGCCTCATCAACCAGTTCTCCACCTTCTCCAAGGGGGCCATCACGCCCGTGCTCCTCCTGTGCACCTGCAGGCCACTGGGCCAGGCCTTCCTGGGCTGCTGCTGCTGCTGCTGGGGGGGATGTGGCAGTGCCTCGGATGCACGCGCCTCAGACGCCAAGCTCAAGGCCGCCGCGCCCTCCTCCATCTACTTCCACAAGCCCAGGGAGTCGCCCCCGCTCCTGCCCCTGGGCACGCCTTGCTGAGGCCAGGCTCCAGCCTGGGGGAGGCACGGGGGCAGGGGCACGGAGGGGCAGGGAGGGTGTCCCCCCTCCCCCCGCAGCCTGGGTCTGGTGTTTCTGCCCCCATAGGTCTCGCTTCTCTGCCGTCTTGCTCTCTAGTGATGGACTTGGTTCCTCCTGCCGGGGTTTGGGTTCAGGCACGGCAAAGCCCCCTCCCCCAGCAGGACCTTCCCTGTCACTCTGTGGGGCCTTTCAGCCCTGGGCTCTCAACTGGCGGGTGGTGATGCTTCCGGGTCCTTAGAACTGCCTAGAAACCCTCAGTCTCTGCCCCCCTCCCCCCACCCCTCCAGCCGGGAGCCAGAACTTCACCTGTCTCTGTCTTGGAATCTGCTATACTTTAGTTGGGCCCTCTCTAAGTATCGTCTCCCTGACACTCATCCATCCTAGAATAGAGGGTCCTTTGGGGGCCAGCCCTACCTGGCTCTTCTCTGGACCAGATCTTCCCTAGCCTTGGACACCTCCTCCTCCTCCTGGCAACTCCCCTCCTTCCAGAGGATTTCTCTCTCCTTCCTCTTCCTTCTTTGACATATCCTGGGTTGCCCTGTCCCCACCTCCCTTGGTGGGTCCCCCTCTGTAGCAGGCCCTTCTTCAAAAACAATAAACTAGGTAGAACTATCCCTGTGCCCACTGGAGTTTCTTGTGCCACACCCTGACGGTGCCCAGATGCACCTGGCCCTTCTCCAGGACAGGTGGGACCCTAGGGGGATTCGTTCTGGCCCCCTTTGGCCCTTTCTGGCCTGTGGCGGATATCCTGCCCAGCCCTACAGCCCTATGGCTTTTGAGGGGCAGAGTGGTGGGAGGGCTTGGGAAGTGGAGACTAAGTCTTCCTCCTGACATGAGCCCGAGCATCCTTGAGAAGTCAAAAGGCTGCAAACTTCTCTCTTTTGGAGCCCCCACCTCTGCTCCTCACTCTCCACAAAGCCCCCATTTTAGAGAAGCCAGCAGCCTTCCCTCCGTGAGCCCTGGGGGTTCCAGCCCCTCTGACTCTGAGAGAGCTGCTCTTGTTCAGTTTCTTAGAACAGACTGTTTTGCCTGTAGACGGCCCAGCTGCCTGTTGCCCGTCTGCCCCCATCCTGCCCTCACCACACCCCCTTCCTGGCAGCCAGAGCTCCATCCTGTGCCCCCAGAGACCCTTACCCTTGAGCTCCTCCTGCTGGTCCTGCCCCCATATCCCACTTCCACCGGGTCCCCCTCTGGGGCCCTTCCAAAGGCCCCCTTAACCCTGTTTGGGCCCAGAGAAGCCGGCCCGAGGTCAACCAGAAGGGACACCTTGGCCTAAGCCACAAATCACTCCCTGCCTCCTAAGCCCAGCTTCCTTCAGAACCACCCTTCCCCATCCAAAGTGCAGCTCTGGGTCCCACCGGCAACTTCTGGCTGCCAGGTCTACCTTAGAACCTCTACAGGGGGCCTTGGAAGGGTCCCAGGGACCCGGGATGATGAGGGACAGTGGTTGCTGAGTGCACTGGGCCCCATTCTCCTCTGTCCACCCCACCCACACCCCTTGGCCTCAGCCCGGCCCCGGACCCAAGCCCCCTTCCCCCGCCCCTTGGGGATCTTAATGGCCTTGTTCTCTCTTCCTGGCACCCACCCCCAGGACGGGTGACTCCAAGAGAGAGGGAGGCCGTTGCTAAGTGATGAGGCCGCCATGCGCACACTCTTTGTGCTGGGGAATGACACCCACCCATCTCTCAGCAGACCTGTTGCCACAGCGACCGAAGCCCTCAGCTTTGTCTGTAGAAACTTAAGATGGGTGGGTGGGGGGCAGGTTGGAGAGGGGGCCAAAGGCAGGCTTGAGGCACTGAGGTTACCAGAGCCATTTCTCCCACACACACCCCCCAACTTCCTCTCTACCCCCACTCCCACCCCCAGTCCTAGACTCACCAGGAGCTTCCTATGGGATGTAGGGAGGGGGCCCGGGGTGAACTGAGGTAAGGTCTGGCTCCGGGAGAGGGCTGAGGATGGAAGGCTGGGGAAAGGGGAGGGGAGAGCCTCAGCATCCTGTTTGGGAGGACTTTTCCAGAGGGCACCCCTCCACACACACACACCCCTGCCTCTCCCTCCTGCTGGTTGGCCAGCTCAGAGCTGAAGGGAGGTGGGGGGATGGTGTCTCCGGGGCCCTGCCACCACCTCTGCCTCCCACGCCTGCCAACGTGAATGGCTTGCAAGATTAGTCAGCAGGCCAGCAGGGCCTTGGGAAAGAGCCACTGTCCCTCCAGCCTGGGCCAGCTGGGGGAACAATGTGGCATTTGTTGCTTAGGGGTCCCAGGCTTGGGATGGGGGTGCAGGTTGGCACAGTGGTGGGCGGTGGATTTGAGCTGGGATGCTCAGAGGCAGCGCAGACATTCTCCCTCCCCCCAGGGCGGACTTCAGACCAGCCCTCAGGCCCTGATGCGGGGGTGGGGGGGGAGGGCAACCCACTGAGCCTCCCCCCTCCGTTGGGAGTGCGGAGCTGGGAGTGCGGAGCAGAGAGCATGAGCGCTTTGCGGTGAGAATCACCTCCCTCCAATCAGAGTGGACGGTTACTGAGCCTCTGTTTCCTCATCCGTAAAATGGGAATAACCCCTCTCAGAGGACTACAGTCGTTAAATGGGACAAGATACATAAAGCATCTGGCATGACACCTGGCACTTTTTCTTCCTTTCCTCCTTTTGGGAAATGAATTCTCTAGTACTACAGAGTAGGCTTGGCCAGGGTACTCTCAAAACTCATCCAGGCTTTGGCGCTTCAAAGGGCCCCAAGCATGAGGATTTACAGATAGCCGCCCAAGTCTGTTCCCTGTCCAAGTTTCACAAGTTCTTTGGGCCCTATTAGGCACCTGCTGTGTGCAGGCAGGGCGGTAGGATACCTACTTGCTCGTCACCAGCTCATCCTGACTAATCTCAGATGTCGCCCCTCATCGGGGGATTCAGGACAGGGAAAGGCAGGTCAACCCTGCCACCTGCCCCCGTCCTGCTCCTCGTATGAGTGACAGGCCTCTTCCGGCCTCCCAGGCCAGGGGCAGCCTCTGCAGCAGGGGGAGCACAGGGGCAGGCTGGCCCCAGCTTCGACCTCCTTAACCAGGGGGCACGTTTCCTAGTCCTTAGAGCTGGAAGACACCCTAAAATCATTTTGCTCCCTTTGCCAAATTCCATCCACGTTCTTTCCTCAGACTCCTCTGAAGCAAGTCATTTCTGATGAGAAAAGTGCCTCCAGGAGGAAGCTCTGGGCCCTAAGAAAGGGTTGGTGAAGTTCAGAGCCAACAGGGCAGGCTCAGGACCCTGAGCCCTGGGCTCCCTGCTCCCAGATCTTAGCGAACCGTGTGGCTCCTTCTTCCTACAGAGGCAGGACGAGAGGGCATGGAGCAGCTGTAGGGGCCTGCTCCTTTTTCCAAGGGGGAGGGAGGCTGGGGGTGGGCCAAGCAGGGGCGGGGAGGCGGGGCTTGCTGCAAAACTGGGTCAAGATGGCCCCGGATTTGGGTAAGCAGGTCCCACAAGGCTCTAAGGCAGCAGCTGTGGGCGAGGAGGAGGGGGGACCAGCTCTGGAGGCTGGGGCCAAGCGGGGGAGAGGACTGAGATTGGGCAGAGGGATAAGGGGGTACCCTTTCCCAGAAAACCAGGAGCACTGACACCAGCAGGGGAGCAGGGAAGGAGGGACGCCATCGGGCCCTAAAGGCCCTGGGGGACAAGTAACTGGCTCATCATGGGTGGGGACAGAGTTCCGGCTTCGGCCCAGCTCCAGCTGCAGGTGGGGTTCTTTTTTTTTTTTTTTAAACATTGGTTTTATTTTATTTATTTATTTTTAAAGATTTTATTTATTTGACAGAGAGAGAGCGAGCGAGAGCAGGAACACAAGCAGGGGGAGTGGGAGAGGGAGAAGCAGGCTTCCCGCGGAGCAGGGAGCCCGATGCGGGACTCGATCCCAGGAACCTGGGATCATGACCTGAGCCGAAGGCAGACGCTTAACGACTGAGCCACCCAGGCGCCCTGCATGTGGGGTTCTGAATGGACTCTTGGGAACCAGAGGCTCAGGCCTGCACACATCGGGATGCAGCCCCACACTCCCGCCACGCTGACCCCCAGCCCCCAGACTTGCTGGGCTCTCCTTGGCAGCTGCAAGCTCAGAGCCGGGACCGCATGCAAGTCTGACGAGGGAGGGAGGAGGAGGCCGGGCAAGGCCCAGGCACATGTGCGGGAGGCTGCTTTGTGAGGTGCCATTGTGCGCCCAGCGTGAGCACGTGCCTTGCTCTCTGTGGCTGTTTGTGCCCAGTGTGCAGGCCCGCCACTCCTCCCGCGGTGTCTGTGGACAAATAACCAGCCCCGGACGCCCCCCCAACACAAAACTGGTCATTTATTCTTGTTGTTAGGAGGCAAAAAATGTACAGTTACAAGAATCATTTTCCAAACAGAGGTTAAATATGAGCTAAAAGTGTAAAAAAGGAAGAGGAACATCACTTTACAAATCATTAAATTAAACAAATAAACAAACAGAAAACAAAACCCAAAGAACCAACCCCCCATGCTGAGTTCTCTCCTTGTGCAACTCTGCAAAATGAGAACAGAAAATGAGGTGGCCCATGGAGTTGGGGGCCCTAGGAAGGGGCAGGAGGGGCTGCCGGGGCCGCGTGGAGGCTGGCCTCCTGCCCTTTGGCCCAGTTGTCTCTGGCACTCAGGTGTGCCTGGTCGCCCTACTGAGACTGGGGTCAGAGAGGGGCACCTCTGGAGGCTCCTGTCGGCCTGTGACATTCAAGCACTGCAGGGACAAGCCAGACTGAGAAGTGGAAACAAACGGGACATGGGGACGCCACCAGTGCCCAGGCTGGTACCTGCCCTAGGGGCTCTCACCTTCCTAATCTCGACCTGCCCTGAGCCAGCCCTGCCTCTCTTGCCTTCCTTCCACACCGCCCCCCTCCCAGATCCTGACAGGCCCCTGCAGCATCAAATGGTTGATTTTAGTCTTTGCTTAAATTAAAAAATTAAAATATATATACATATATATACTGTACACACAGGACAATAACAGAAGAGTGTTGAAAAGGGCAGCGTAGGGGCGGGACACGGGAGAGTGGAGGGCAGGGGCTGTGGGGCCCGGGCTGTTAAGGGGACGGAAGCGGGGGGGGGGGGGGGGAGGGAAGGGGGAGGGGCAGAGGTTAGGGGACCAGAATGGGAGCAGTTTATTTTACAATAAAATCAGGAGTTCAAACCTCAGCAGAACAGGACTCTGGGATCCCCAGAGGGCCCCTCCCCACGCTGAGTGAGGAGGGGCAGGCTTAGGGGGGACGGCGGGGTGGGCGGGGAGCTCGGCTTCGGGTTTGGATGACAGCAGGTCCCTGGTCCGAGGGGGAAGGACCGCAGTCTCAGCTTCTCCGCGACTTTGAGTGTTGAATAAGCCACTGTAGGGTGATGTCTGGGTGGAGGACAACGGAGAAGTTTAGAGGCCTTCCCGTGCTGGGCAGACTGGGGAGGTGGGGAGCAAACACCCAGGGGCGTGGCATAAGCCCAGGGCTTCCAAAACTGCAACTGGGGATCAGCTCTAAGGGCACCAGAAGCCCAGAGCCATCAAGCTCCAAACAGCCCCAGATGCGTGGCGGGGTGTGTGTGGGTGCTGGGAAAGCTGGAGCCGTGGGATGTCACAGCCAGGACTGCCTGATCCAACCCTGTGATGTTATAGTGCGGGACGTGAGGCCCACGGAAGGGAGTGATGGGCCGAAGATCACACAACCAGTCGAGGGCAGAGCTGGGGTAATGCTCAGAATCTGAGCTCCCTGGATACCGGTCCCACCCCAGGAGACGATTCGAACTTTGGGCTTCAAGGAAAGTTGGGGAGGTTAAAGCTTTGAGAGCCACTGTATGAGAATCCCCAGGAGTGCCTCTCTGCTCCTCCCCTCGCCCTGTGGCTGTTCCCAGAATGTCAGCAACTCCCCCATACCCACGCGCACCAATGTTGTCCTTTTCTTTGCAGGAGATGGAGTAGCAGCAGATCTCTCGGTCCTGGATGGCAGAAAGATTCCTGGGGGGGAACCAGAGGAGAACCTGCTGAGGCTAGGACTGCCCAGGGGGCCTGGGGCTGGGGGCAACCGAGTCCTTTTCCTGCTGAAGGAGCTACACCCGGAAGGGCGAGGCTCCTGGCGAAGTGGGCTCTGCTGCCACCGTGTGGCGGACACTGGGCACAGCAGCAAGCCGTCTCTCCGTTGCCTGGGAAATTTGGGGAGCAGGCAGGAAGGACAGAGAAGAGTAACCAAACTCACATTTTCTCAATCAGCTCCTTCTCATCCAATGCTCCCGGGAGGTCTCGCTTGTTACCCAGGACTAAGACCTACAGAGAAGGGAGGACAGGGACTATGTCCAGGGCTGCTGCGCCAGGATAGCCATTTCCCCTCCCCCACCCCATGGCCTTCACCTGCCTCCCGCCCTGCCCCCAGTGACTTCCCAGCTGGCTCCCTCCCCTCCCACTCCATTAGGCTGCTGACCGGGATGCCCTGCAGCTGGGGTTTGTCCAGTAGGTTGTGCAACTCATTCTTGGAGGCCTCAATCTTCTCCTGGTCAGCGGCGTCCACCATGTACCTGGGGGAGAGCAGGTGGGGACAAGCATGATGACACTACAGGCTGAGAGGGAGGCACAGGAGCTGTGCTCGCAGGAGGAAACATCTTGCTGGGGCTTGGTCACCTCTGGATCTATGGGCTACCTGGGCCTCCTCCACGGCCTGTCATTGTCCTGTCATCCCAAAGTCCCCTCTGGACAAGCTGCCACGTAGGGGTGAAGCCTGGCCCTTTAAGATTAGGTGTAAATCCCTTCCAAAATGACCCTCTTCGGTCTGCACGGGAAGACTAGCCCTGGTTGAGGGAACAAAGCAAAGGCAGCCCCAGATTTTCTTACAGTAAGACACTTCTAAAAAATGAGGTCAAACACAACGAAAACAAAACAATCTTTTGTTGGGCATATATATGTAGGATAAAATTATTTTTTAAAAAAAGCAAGGGAACAAACCATTTAAATCATACAAATTTCAGGATAGTGGTGACTCTAGGGTGGGGGAGGCAGGGAGACACACAGGTACTTTCGGCTGGTTGATGCTCTGGCTCTCAGGTTGCCCGGGAGGTGCTCAGAGCGTTTTGCAGGCAAGAAACACGCAGCACACGAAGCAAAGGCAGGCTTCCTTTGGACTGGACAGTGTACCCTGAACCAAGGATTGTGACTAATCCAGCTCTGCGCCTCTGGTCCCTGCAGGCGGTGAAGTTTGGGGGGGAAGCCGGGGAGGGGTCCCTGCAGGCGGTGAGGCCTGGGGGGAAGCCGGGGAGGCTGAGCCCCATGTCCAACCCGGCCCTGCACTTACACGATGGCACTCACTCCTCGGCAGTAGCGCTCCCACATGCTGCGGAATCGGGGCTGTCCCCCAATGTCCCAGAGCTGAGTGAGAAGAGGGCAACATGGTCTCAGCAATAGGCAGGCAACCAAACCCCTCTTGGCTCCCCGTTCCGCTCCCCCACCCAGGGATTGGTTTGCTGTCCATCCCTCCTGTGCCTACACCCCTCTGACTGCCTCAGAAGTTTGGTGCTCTTTTCCCACCTCTCCAAGCCTCTGCCCTCCTTTGGCTTCTCCCAGGGGTCTCAGATACCCTCCCCAACTCGTTCCGGGGGTTCCGCCCCAGCAGGCACACAGGTGCTCTTCTGTGCCCAGAGTTTCTGGCTTCCTGCCACTCACCTTGATGGTCACATTCCCTTTGGTGATTTTGCGCATGTTGAAACCCACAGTGGGGATCATATCCTCATTGAACTGTCCTGACTGGAAGGAAGAGTCAGAATTGGAAAAGGGGACCAAGTCGACAGAACCCAGATGTGCTGTCCCTGGCAGGCAGAGTCACAAGGGCTGCAAGAATACAGCAGAGGCCAGGCCAGAGCGTCACAGGCACCCTCTGCAAGGGGCACGGGGCCATCTCCTGAGAGTCCCTTGCTTTCAGGCAGGACGGCCATCAACAACCCAGGTGTCCACCCACTCCGTGCGGCTCTCCTGTGAACAAGAGGCCCTGTCTTCTCCTGCCCGCCTCGAAGTCTCTCAGCCTAGACAGAGAAAAAATTCTTCCTAAGGTCTAACCACCATCTCTCGGTGGCAACAGATGCCCCTTTACTGTACTGAGTCTCCAGTAGAGCAGAAGAGCAATCAGCTGCCAGCAAAAGGACTTCAAACAGGTCAGGGCAAACAGGGGGGAATCTCAAGGGAAGCAGACATATCTTCAAATGAGCAGTAAATATTTTGATGGAAGGTAAACAGGCCACCCCAAAATGCACTGCACACGACGTAATTTCTGGATTATCCATGGTTCTGGTTTATCTGCACTATACTCCATTTGTTAGGGCGGATAATCCACACTCTACATTCCCTGTTGACTCATGTGTCTCCCACTAGACTGAGAGCTTCCTGGGGAGGGGAACCATGTCCCCATTAACAACATTAGCAAATGTTTGCTGAATGATAAGAAGTTGACTATTATTCCATATCTCATAACCCATTTTCAAATTCTAATGATCTTCATGTCTCCCCCTCTGAATCGTCTCCAAGATGTCTAGATTGCTCTAAACTAGCCCCAGGGGCGCCTGGGTGGCTCAGTTGGTTAAGCCACTGCCTTCGGCTCAGGTCATGATCCTGGAGTCCCGGGATCGAGTCCCACATCGGGCTCCCCGCTCAGCAGGGAGTCTGCTTCTCCCTCTGACCCTCTTCCCTCTCATGCTGTCTCTCATTCTCTCTCTAATAAATAAATAAAATCTTAAAAAAAAAAAAAAGAAAGAAAACTAGCCCCAGGCCTCAAGTAAGGCCAGGCCAAACTCCCTCCAAGGTCATCTTCATGTTCCCATGTAGGACACTTCTGCTTACCACCCTCCTCCCCCAGATGCAGGAGATGGGGCTTATTTAACCTTGAATCTGAGGGTGACAGCCTTGTCTCTGTACCATGCCATTTTCTTCTGCTAGGTGGCAGGAATAATTTACCTCAGGTCACATACAGAAGTCAGGCGCTCTGAACATTAGCCAAGGTGTAGGAGATGATGATTTCTTATTCAGAGCCTGTAGGCCTGAGGGAAGACTCCCGAGGTCCCATCTGAATGAGAGGTATTGATTCCCTTTTATCTGCAAGAATCACCCAGACTCATTCACTAAGGCCCTTGGAAGTGAGAAGTGAGTCCCCATGACTGATGCTAGTGACAAGGTGGAGCAAGGGTTCCTAACCTGTGGGCCACAGATGAACTTCAGAGAGTCCCCGAACACCCTGAAATTGCACCCAATCTGCATGTGCAAAATTTCTGTTTGTATGGACACTTCTCTGGGGAAAGGGTTTCTAATGTGTGTTTTGTTTTTGTTTTTTTAGAGAGGGAGAGAGTGCAAGCAGGGGGTGGGGGGCAGACGGAGAGAGAATCTTAACCCGGCTCCATGCCCAGTGTGGAGCCTGACTTGGGGCTCCATCTCACGACCCTGAGATCATCACCTGAGTGGAAACCAAGAGTCGAACGCTTAACCAACTGAGCCACCCAGGCACCCTAAGGGTCTCTTATTTTTATCAGATATCAAAAAGACCCAAGAGCCCTAAAAGTTAGGAATCACTGAGAGAAAGGAGAGCCCTGAGGGAGGACGGCTTCTATTCTCACTAAGGATGGAGACCCTAATCACATGCGGTCTAAGTCCCAAACCCCAGCAGCGTGCCACGGTGGGGGCATCTGCTGGACCAAAGTCCACTCCTCCTCATCTGGGCTCATGAAGAACATAAAGGTCTGAAGAAGAAAGCCCAGTTTTTGTTAATCACTCATCATGGAGGAGCTTGGACAAGGCACTTCAACCTCTCTGGGCCTCAAGTTTTCCTTCTGTGAAATGGGGAGAAGGGTTTTCGTTTCCTAGAGACTGGCAAATAAGGCTCACAGAGTGCTTGGAAATGGCCTGGATATAGCATGAGGACCCATCTGGCATCTCTGGGAACTAGAAGACCCACAGGCTCCCAGATAAAGGAAAAGCCTAGCCTGGCCGAATATGCTCCTGGGTAGGAGGACCGCCAGGGAACCAGGCTCCCGGGCACCCATATTTCCAGTTCAGCTGTGAACCAAAGCTAAGCTGGAACCAGGCTATGACTTCACTTCCCTGCTAAGGCCTGATCTCACAAGCTCCTCATTTAAGGGTGGAAGTAACCCCAAAGTCATGTGGTCTAACCTCTGGTCTCAGACTTGAATACGCTCTGGCTCATTCCCTCTTGGGTGGGCTCCGGCTCTCTGAGAGTTCTTTCTTTCTTTATTTATTTAAAGATTTTATTTATTTATTTGACAGAGAGAGACAGAGCGAGAGAGGGAACACAAGCAGAGGAAGTGGGAGAGGGAGAAGCAGGCTTCCCGCCGAGCAGGGAGCCCGATGCGGGGCTCGATCCCAGGACCCTGGGGTCATGACCTGAGCTGAAGGCAGATGCCCAACGACTGAGCCACCCAGGTGCCCCTATGAGTTCCTTATAATGAGTCAAAAATCCATCTTCTTGTAACTCCCATCCCTTGTTCCAAAGGCTTGGGTACCCGGAGATGAGTTCTTCCATAGGAAGGCCTTTACATATTTAAATGGCTTTAAAGGGCTTCAAATATTTGAAAATGGCTCTCTTGGTTCCCTCAGGCAAAACAGCTCCTACTTTTTACATCACAATTTTTTCAGAAGAACTCAAAAGATCAGTTTTAGGTTCTTAGAAGCATTGTGAAGTCTCTATATAATTATTTTTTCCAGTTCACATTAGCCTGCTGAGCGGCTAGACACATCAACTCCATTTCTATTTACAGTCAGACCTCATATAGCGAGTAGAAAAAGCCAACCAGGGAAAAAGCTGAGACAAACAGATGCTAAATGAACAGGCAAAGGTGATTCAGAGAGTCGGTAGTGGGCATAGGAACAGAGCCCAGGGGTCCCAATTCTTCATTTCTTTCTGAAAGACACTCTACTGTGTTTATGCACAAGGTGGGCAGAAATACCACTGTCGGCGCCCTGAAGATCCAAGAACACAGGTTCCCCTGATGCTGGAACTCCCACTGAAGTCTACAAGGGGTGGTTTTTCTTGGGAAGCCACTTTAAAGGGAAACTTTGCTTGCACTTTTAGGACGTGCAAGCCGAAGTGGCAGATTGAATATTAGAAAGGGGAATGCACAGGGTGGGGAGGGGGGCGCTCCCTGTACCTCTCAGAAACTCTGCCCCTGACAGTGTCATTTGTGACTCCTGAGCTCTGTTCCTGTTTTAGATATGATGCAGGTCTAGGGGAGGCCCTCCTGACCAGGAAATGGAACCCACCCGGGGACCTGTGGGTCTCTGGCCAGGAGCATGGCTTTCAGAAACGTTCCATGAGGAGAGTTTCCCTGGGGACTGGAGGGGACAGGGAGGCTGAGCATTAGAGCAGCAGGAACTTCCTCCTCTTGGCCCTACCCTGGAGACACCTCCCAGATCGAAATGCCTAGAAGCCAAGCCACGCAGGCCTGCAGGATTAGAGTTCACGCACTATGCTCCCAGGGGGCCCAAGAGCCCGAGTCAATGCCCGATCTAACTAGAGGCCAAACTCTAGGCCCAGCGCCTGGGCAGACGGGAGCTCAGGGGCACATGCTGGCTAGGAAACCATCATGCCAAAACACCCAGCATGGGCCTGAAGGTCCTGCCCTGTCCGATGAGGAGCCAGGAACCATGGGGTGGAGGAAGGGGCAGAGGTCATTTGCCAAGCATGTTTGGAAACGGAGGCCGGTGCCCAAACATGAGGCCATGGGGTACCCGCAGCTCCAGCCCTCCCTCTGCCCTCCCGCCTCTGGGATGCTGCGATCCATCAGGGGGCTCTCTTCCGGACGGGCAGCAGCACAGGCGCGGGGAGGTACCTAGGTTGCCTGGCCACACTTCCTCGCTGACCTCTCTTAGGATGCGCGTTTGGGGCCAGTATGTGGCCAATTCACAATTCTCAGAAACCCTAGGATGGGGACTGGGGCCGGGCCGCGACAACCCCAGCGCCCCCTGCCCCAAGCCTCCCTCAGCCCCACACGCCCAGTCCTTCCAGGTTCTTTAAAGCAGGCCGGCCCAGTCCTTCCAGGTTCTTTAAAGCAGGCCGCAGCCGTTACTGCAGCCTCAGCTCACACACCCATGGAGCTCGTCTTCCCTTTTTTTGAGAGATTTTAACTCCTTCCCCACCACTCCCTAGCAGCGAAAGACGGAATACTGTCCACCTCGGACTCGACTACCCAAAACCCTCAGAGCCCCTCTCTCCCGTGTCCAGAGTGGGCAGCGCCCCTCCAAACTCATCCTCTGGTCCGAGACACCTCCAGCTGCAACTTCTGAGCCAGGCGGAGACTCCAAACTCCCTTTCTGATGCCACCCTCCCCGGACCCCCAGCGAAGACGCCCCGCGGGTTCCTGGAGGGGAGGAGTCTGGGCGCGAGCCAAGGGCCTCAGCTGATTCCACTACCCCCAGGGGGTACGTCCCCTCCCCCTCAATAGCGCGGGGCTTCCTCTTCCGGCAGAGAGGGGTTAAAGCCTCCGGGTGGGGCTGAGCTCGCCCAAGCCCCCCCTCCCCAAGCCGCGACCCTCCGCACGCGGGGCGGGAAGGCCCGGGCACTTTCGCCCCGTCATGCCCCCATGCGCGGGGACCGGAGGGGACCTGTCTCTGCAGGCGGCGGTTCCCTCCTGCCTCGTGACCCCCAGGGACCGCCAGTCCCAGGGCCCCAGCCCGTGTCCTCGTCCCCCTTCCCCGCCCCCCCCCCAGCTGTGCCATCCCGGCCCGGACGGGAGAGCGGGTCGCGCGCCACCCGGGTCCCCCGCGGGCCGTGCTAGGCCCCAAGCGCCCGGGGCCGCTCCTCCCCCGCCCGGCGGTGCCCGGCCATGCCAGGCGGCGACCCCGGCTCACCAGGGCGCGGCGCGGGCCGAGACAGGCCCGACCCTCGGCCGGCGCCCCGGGCCCGCGCCCCGCGCCCCCGTACCGCGATCACGTTGACGAAGGTGGTCTTGCCGGAGTACTGCAGCCCGACCAGCGTGAGCTCCATCTCCTCCTTCCAGAACAGGGCCTTGAACCAGTCCAGCAGCTTGTTGAACAAAGCGATCATGGTCGCTGCCGCCGGCCCCGCCCGGCGCCGGCTGCCCGCCGCCCCTCGCTGCCCTCGCGCTGCGGCCCGGAGCGGCCCCTCCCCGGTGCGGCCCGGGTCCCGCGGCTCGGTGCGGGCGGAGGCTCGAGCGCAGCGGCCGACGACTGCTGCCCCCGGATCCGCTCGCCGATGGGTGTGGCTTCAGCGCCCTCCTCCTCCTCCTCCTCCGCCGCCGCCGCCGCCGCCGCCGCCGCCGCCGCCCTCCCGCGCCGCCGCTGCCCGGCGGTGTCCGGCTCGCACCCGAGCGCGCGCCCCTCCCTCGCCCCGAGCCCGGCCGGCGGGTGGGCTGCGCGGGGAGACCTCGCGCCTCCGGGGTACGGCCTGCGCCTGCTGGCGTCCGGGGGCACTCGGGGAAAGAGGTCGAATCTATTTTCCCGGGCTGCCGCGCCCTGGCTGGCACCCCGTTCCTTCCTAAAGGGTGGTGGGCCCGAGGTGGGTGAGGTCCCCGTTAAGCAGGGTGGAGGAGGATGGTTCACCCACTTGCCAGGACCCGGAGATGAGATCTCTATGAAAGGCCGGCCAATGGAGGCTTTTTGTTCCCTGAGTCCTTGCCTCTGAATTATCTCTGGGGACTGAGTCTTATCCTCTCAAATCCTAACCAGTGGAGAGTAACAACCGGGTTTGGGTGTGTTAATACTCCATCTTGTTTTGTTAACCACAGTTTACCTGAACTGCTTGTTTAGGAAGCCACTGGCCCTAAGTGAAATAGCTGTTTGAGGCTGATGCTGATTTTCCCTAGTATCGCCATAATTCACAGATAAAATCCTGCTTGGGGGTGGGGGCGGCTTCCAGAGAGGAAGATGTGTGGTGGATGAAAAAGTTGGCCTGTTTTGCTCTTCCCCCTAAGCGGCCTGAGGTGACCTCTGAAAATGGTTCGCTATTCGCTTGACCCAGAAAACCCTACGAAATCATGTAAATCAAGAGGTTCAAATCTTCGTGTTCACTTTAAGAACACACGTGAAACTGCCCAGGCCATCAAGGGTATGCATATCGGAAAAGCCACCAAGAATCTGAAAGACGTCACTTTACAGAAGCAGTGTGTGCCATTACGTCGCTACAATGGTGAAGTTGGTAGGTGTGCCCAGGCCAAACAGTGGGGCTGGACACAGGGTCGGTGGCCCAAGAAGAGTGCTGAATTTTTACTGCACATGCTTAAAAATGCAGAGAGTAATGCTGAACTTAAGGGTTTAGATGTTGATTCTCTGGTCATTGAGCACATCCAGGTGAACAAAGCCCCCAAGATGCGGCGTAGAATGTACAGGGCTCATGGTCGGATTAACCCATACATGAGCTCTCCCTGCCACATTGAGATGATCCTTAGTGAAAAAGAGCAGATTGTTCCTAAACCAGAAGAGGAGGTTGCACAGAAGAAAAAGATATCCCAGAAGAAACTGAAGAAACAAAAACTTATGGCCCGGGAGTAAATTCTGCAGAATAAAGGCAAATAAAAATAAAAAGAGAAAAAAAAAAAGTTGGCCTGTTTTGGTGAAAGCCAAAGTTTTCTTAAGGAGGAGAACTGTCGGCGGGAGGTGTAGGGCAGGCCAAGATGCCGCCTGCCTCAGAGGATGTTGCCACAGGGCCTGCAGAACCCCAGGGCTGGCTGTTCCCCAGTGGTCCCAGGCTTCAGGGCAGGCCCCGACCTAGGATGGGTGCTCCTTAGTATTTGGCTTTCTTCCTTCCTTCCTTCCTTCCTTCCTTCCTTCCTTCCTTCCTTCCTTCCTTCCTTCCTTCCTTCTTCCTTCCCTCCTTCCTTCCTTCCTTCCTTCCTAAGATTTTATCTATTTATTTGAAAGAGAGAGCATGAATGGGAGGGAGGGGCACAGGGAGAAGGAGAAGCAGACTCCCTGCTCAGCAGGGAGCCCCCCACACGGGGCTTGATCCCAGGACCCTGAGATCATGACCCCAGTGGAAGGCAGACGCTTAGCCGACTGAGCCACCCAGGCACCCCAGTATTTGGTTTTCAAATGTACTCACACGTAGTCTCTTGTTCTAGTTAAAAGTGCATAAACTGTCGACCTAAGCCATATCCCTCAAACATACCCAAGATGACCCCAAATGATCAGACAGTGGCCAAAGTGGAGGGATCACAAAGTATCATCTTTCTAGCTTCTGCCCCTTAATAGGTCCCTATCTAGCTCCTAGGGTACACCTCTGCCCTATTTCCTAAACTGACTCCCCCAGTGTCACTTTGATGTCTCAAGAAGAGCTAGAAATGTGCATATCCTGGGATAAGGATCTGCAGCCTATTCCTGGCCTATGGATTCTTACTCTATTGCTATAAAGAGGCTCCGGAGGCCTGAGAAAAAGATGGAAAGAAGGAATGTCATCCAAAAAGCCTTTATTCTCCCACTTGGTTCCTTTTCCAGAGCTTATACTCTCTAAGTTCTAGAACAGGGTTGGGGCAACAGTGCCAGGGAGGGGAGCCTCTGGGCCCATGCTCATGCAGTTGCTTTCCTCCCAGCTGGGTGTGAGCTAGGGCAGGATCAGGCGCTTGAGAACTCTTTGCCCAGCTTCCCGGTCACAAGCTGTGAGTGCCTCCCATAGGGGTTAGGCAAGGTGCTGCTGCAGGTGAGCCCACTCCCAGGGCTGTAAGGAAGGAGGAATTCCATTGTGAGACCAAGCAGAAGCATTAAGAAAATTCACTTAGGTTTCAACATTGTGGGTTCTTCCGAAGAGATGTCATGAATGAGGAGGCTCAGCTGTTCTCCAGGACCCAGCTCCTTGGGGGATTCCGCAGAGAACTGGCATCAGCCAAAGCAGACCCCAGGGGCTGGGTGCCTGGAGAGATGATGCCTTCCTTCATCGCCACAGGCAGCCCATCTTGGTTTCAAGGACGAAGGATTTAGATGTCTTCCCGGAGGTGTGTAGGTGAGCCCTGAGATAGATCTTGGGTGCCCTGGAAATTGTGTTGATACTGAGATGATGAAGGGAGTCTGTTCTCTGGGATAGACTATGAGGGACCCCAGTTTAGTCTGAGGCCCCAGGTCTGCATGGAATGCGTTCACCCAATTGTTCGTGGAAGCAGCCAGGCTGTCCAGGTGCCTTCTGCAAATGCAGGGGGTGGGGGCCGGGGGACTGGTTTTCTAAAATCAGGCCAAGCTCTTTGTTTTTCCCTCACTCCTTGTTCTTTTGTACTTCCTTCTACCCAGGGATCCTCCGAGGTCATGGAAGGAGAAGACAGAGGATGCTGGGCCTCCCTAGGGAGTAGCTGGGGTGAGTGGCTGGAAATTATAGAGGTAAGGGTAGCCCTCTGGACCGCTGAGGGGTCCCCATACTTTCCCTCTTCCAGAGGTTTCAAATGCTTGGCCAGGTCACCTCTGTAGCCTGATCCCGGGACTCAAGTGTGGGCACAGGGGTAGTCTGGGTCCTTGTTCTCTTCGGCGGGGTATCCGGCCCTCACGGATGTGGGGTCAGGAAGCAGAGTCACTGCTGGGATGTTGAGAACTTGGCCGTGGTCAGGACCAGATTTTTCCCAGCTCTGGCTGTTTTGGGGCAGGCCCCAGGCAGAAGATCTTGGGATCACTGTCTTGCCAGCCCCAGGAAGGAGATACAGCTGGAGAGGCTTCTGGGAACTTCTCTGATTACTTTTCCCTATGGCAGCAAAGCACCTAATGTCCCTGTCCTAGATGGAGAGATGAAGCTCACAGAGCACTTTGGGTAAGACAGGACTCCTGGGCTCCTTTCTCAGCTCTGTCCTAAATGCCGGCTCCTAGCTCGAAGGTCAGAGAGACACGGGAGGTCCCCCAAGTGTCCGTTTGGGGCTACTAGAGGAAGCAGAAGAATGGCCAGTGGTAAAGACCCAGAGTCTGGTCCCAGTCCTTGCTGATGCAGCTTCCGGTGACTGCCTGTGCCCCCTGAGGGGCACCCCTTCTCCAGGCCCATCCAAGGGGTCTCTCAGATCACAAGGCCCACTTTCCCAGACTCACCTGCCCAGGCCTGGGGGACTTTGGCACCTGGGGCTGGTGGAAGGCGCCAGGGCTCAGGGGCAGGGCTCCTCTGGCAGCTGGGCCGCATACAGGGCCAGTGTGTGATGCAGGAACTGGTACTGCTCCGTGGTCTGGATCATTCCGCCCCTGTGAGGGAAGCATGCAGACCGCAAGCAGAGGGGTCAGGCCAAACATCTTCATAGTTCACCGGGGAGATTCTCCCAAAGAACCCGTCAGCTACTTCATATGTTCCTCCTCTGGGCTTCTTACTCCTGTTTCCTGCCCCTCACACCTTCCCCACAAGGACAGCCTCTCGGCCCCATACTCAGGGCTGGGTCCCGTGGCTGGCTGTGCCGAGGAGGAGACAGCCCACACTGAAACTTGTTCTTCTCCAGCCCATCAGCTCCTGGGGCAGAATTGGGCCCCCGATCCCTCAGGCCGGACCAGGAATATTCCTGAGCCTCAAAGTTTCCTCCTCCCCATCTTAAATGTAAATATAATAATTCCATATATGTGTATAGTAGGTTCTTATATTCGAAAAACACATTCACAGTGATTTAACTCATTCCTTACAACAGCTGTCTGGGGGAAGGAGCCATTATTTCTGGATAAAGACGTGGGGGCCCAGAGAACTATCATGATAGCTCAGTGAGATACAAGGCAGAATTTGCATCCTGGGTCCCTCTCTCCAGATCCAGTGGGCTTCTGTGCATTATCTGTGTCTACCTAGTGTTTAGAACCAACCATCCCCTATTCCTCCACCTTTCCCTGAGTAGGGAATTTGGAAAAAACAAAACCAAAAAACATGTAAGATATCCACAGATACCCACAGAGTGGCATATTTCATTCTCGGCCCCCAAACTAAAATTCTAGATAGAGATTCTTTCCTGGGTGTTAGGTGCAAAAGAAACAGCTCTTTAAGCCGAGGGCCCCTTCCTTTCTCGAGGGAGGTGCTTGATGGTGATGTGCCTGTAAGTGCTCTGGAGCTCAGGAAGCACGGAGGCTACTCCTCACTGGTGTTGGTCCCGTCCACATCCGTAGACCCACCTGTCCAGCCGCAGTTGGCACACGATGCCCAGAATGTCCACTTCCCCGCGGGCCTTCAGCTGTTGACAGCCAATTCGGGTGGCGATGAAGCAGCCAGTCCGGCCAATCCCTGCACTGGACACAGCCAGGGAGGGGACAGGGAGGTCACAGGAGACTGGGGAATATGGGGGCCAGGCGAGTGGGGAACATGGGAGACAGGTGACCCGGGAACATGGGGGCCAGGCCTCAAACTGCAGAGAAAGTCGTAGGGCACTCTGTTTTAGGGGTGGGGACATGAGGCTGGAGGAAGGCCGCAGTACCCTCGCAGGTTAGAGCTGGCGCTTGAGGAGGTTACATTTCCTACTAGCCTCGCCCTAAACCTTTCCCAGGTCCCCCTCCAGGCCCCGTGGACATTTCGAGGAGCTGTCTTCTGCTTTAGCAGCAGGAAGTGGTTTCCAGCTATCAGTGCTTACCGGGCTTGCGGAGCCCCTGTGACCTCCTCCGTCACCACGGCTGCGGACACTCAGCCCCCTTTTCCCACCTTGAGTCCTTCCCACAGCTGGCCCTCCACTCTGCTCTGTCTTGCTCTTTATTTCAAAACCTTCTCATCCTCCCTCTTTAGGAAGACTCGTCCGAACTCTTGATAGAAGCCACACAGGACTTCTCAGCACTTAATGTCCAGGTGCCACCTTCGGGGAGGGGGCTCATGAATCCCCTCTGTCTGTACTTTTTTTTTTTTAAAGAAGATTTTATTTATTTGTCAGAGAGAAGGGGAGAGAAAGAGTGGCAGAGGGAGAAGCCGCCTCCCTGCTGAGCAGGGAGCCCGATGCGGGGCTTGATCCCAGGACCCTGGGATCATGACCTGAGCCCAAGGCAGACGCTTAACGACTGAGCCACCCAGGCGTCCCGCCTCTGTCCATACTTTTGCCACTATGTTCTTTTTAGGGTGTGCACTCCCAAATGGTTTCCTTATTGTAAGCTTGTCCCCTGTGTTACCCCGGACTCCATCGCAATCAGATTCTTATTCTGTAGCCCAAGTATTCCTTTGGCTAAATCCAAGTTTCTTAGTCAGTCCTATGAGGCCTCGGGCCTTCCAGACTCATCTCTTATCACTCTCCTCCCCTCCCCCACTTGACCTCCAGGCCCCCATCCCCATCCTCTAAGTCTACTCCCCACAATGTGTCCATTTAAAAATGTCATCTAGGGGCACCTGGGTGGCTCAGTCGGTGAAGCGTCTGCCTTCAGCTCAGGTCATGATCCCAGGGTCCTGGGATCGAGTCCCACATCGGGCTCAGCGGGGAGCGTGCTTCTTCCTCTGCCTGCCTCTCCCCCTGCTTGTGCTCACTCTCTCTCATTCTCTATCAAATAAATAAATAAAATCTTTAAAATAAAAATGTCATCGAGGGGCCTTTGCACACACTATACTATCTGTCTGGAATGCTTCCCCTTTCCACTCTTCACTTGGCTAATTCACCTCTCAGGTTGTCACTTGGTTTAAATGTCCTTTCTCCTGGAAAACTGTCTCTGGCCAAATTCTGAGACGAGCGACTTGGTTCTATGCCCCCAGACACTGCCGTCATAGCCCTTGTCATACTGCGAGCCTGTCAGGGCAGAAACCAAACTGTCTCCCTAGCATCTATCACTCTGCCTGACAATAACAGGTTTTCAATAAGCATTTGCTGAGTAACCGACTTTCTCAACAGCAGGGACCATGTTTACCTCCCACCCCAGCAGACTGGGAAGCTTTCTGACAGTCTTTCCCCTCTCCGGCTTGTGCCTGAATGTCCGGCCCACGGGGCCAGGTTCTGCATGAAGGAGAGAATAAGCGCAGGGCACTTTGCTGAGTGACCTAGGGATTCCCATCCTGGGAAGAATTGGGCCTGCCTGATGCTGTCCTTCCTGGACCCTTTCCAAGGAGAGACCCAGTGGCAAGGGAAGAGGGGCCTGCGTCAAGGCTGCCAGGGAGGGCAGGGTGCATACCTGCAGTGGACCACGATGGGCCCAGTGTTGGCAGCTGTCTCTGGGCTCTCCTCCACCTCGGCCACCAGGCGCAGCAGGGGCCCAGCCGATTCTGGGGTCTGGTGGTCAGGCCAGGCGGAGAAGAGGACATGCTTCACTCCCCGGCACTCCTCCTGGTGCTGGCAGAGGGACAAGGCATGAGAACCAGGGTCAGGGGAGGGGGCAGTGCCAGCCTTCTCTGGGGCCAGAGGAGGTCAAGGCTAGAATGACTCCATGACACAGTCTGGGACCCCGAGCAGGCAAGGTCAGCTCTCCCTTCTCCTGCTCATCAGACTCCACAATTCCCTCCTCTGAAATGCTGGCAGGAATGCCGTCCAGGGAGGAGAGAAAGACCCAAGTTCAAGTCCTGGCTCTGGCTCTGCCTCTTACTAGCACATGACTTTGGGCAAAGTCCCTTAACCTCATTCTCTTCACTTAGAAAAAGGAGACAGTGATATCTTATTGGTTTGCTTCCCTGGATGCTTGGAGGATAAGGAGTTGATAGAGAAATGCTTGCTATAAATCAAATGCTAAATCAAATGCTATATGATAATAGAAGGCATTTTAAAGCACTTCACATGTGTTATCATACATCTCTCTGGACTTCCTGGGGCTCCTTCAGCATGACTCCGGGACCCCACCTCTCCTTTCCTGGCCCATTCAGCACAGAGGGACAGGCCTTCCCGGTGGCTCCTGCTTGGTTTGTTGGCTCTGCCCTATTAAACCAGGGCAGTACCCATGTTTCTCTTTCTTCTGTGCCTCAAGCTCTTCTTTTAGATGTGTGTTCAAGAAGGTTTAGATGAGTCAACCCCCGGCTCCCAGTGAAGATTGGGCCTGTGTTTCAGGGATGCTGGAGGTGGTCTGAGTTCCCTGTACCTGGATGGTGAGCTGCCGCACAGTGTACTCTGGACACTCTTTTGTGTCTTGGATGCGGAGCCGGAAGGGTCCGTAGGTTTCCTCTTCTGTGGGCCAGTAGTGGACACATTTCTAGGAGGGAGGGAGCTGGGAGTCAGAAGGGGGAAGTGTCTATCAGCCGGAGCAGGGGCCAGCACAGAAGAAAGGGGAGTGGGGTCCCCTCCCAATTTCCCACCACGCTGCTGGAGGGGCTGCGCACTGTGCTTCACATCTGCTCTGTTTTCTCGGTTGGTGGCTTGGCACCTGGGGCAGGCTCTCCTGAGCTTGGCATGTGCGGGTGAAGTGCGCACCCTGTCTGCCATTCTAGCTGTGGATAGCCCCCATGGCATATAGCTCAGAAACTTTTCTAGAAGTGCAAGCTGGGCCTGGCTATAGGTATTGTCAACTCCCAGGGGAGCCCTTAGTCCTGAGCTGCCCTGAGTAGGGGCATGTGTGGTGGGATAAGATGTAGCCCTTTCTGGGTTCACTGAGGACTGTGGCTCCTACCTCCTTGCCCTCTCGGAGCTGAGTGAGCATGACAATTAGTGACACTTCTTCCTGCCACACCATCTCCCAGAAGTCCGACACAGTGTTGGGCATGGGGCCCTGGGTCGCAATGTAGACCTTCTGCTGCCCATCGTAGCCCTGGGGAGGTGGATGCACAAAAAGAAGGGTAGGAAGCAGTGAGTTAGTTCTCTGGGGGAATCCCGGACTCTGCAGGTCCTGGGATCAGGCCACAGCCACTGAACGTGCACAGAGAGACACACACGTGTGTGCACTGGAAGCCACATGGTGGAGAGGACAGAGGTTCTGGGGGAGGAACACGTGGGTTCAAATCCCTGTTCTGCTGCTTACTGGCTATGACACCGTAAGCAGGTTACCTAGCCTCCGTAAGCCTCAACTTTGTCATCTGTAAATTGGGCATAATACCTAACTTGCAGGAATATAATACAGATTACATTCCACAAAGCATACGGAGAGGCTAGCACATACCAAATACTTTGTCCATGTGTGTCCCCTTCCTCCCCTGCTGCTTTCTACTAGCACAAAATAAGAAAACAGTGTTCAACATTGGTGGAGTGAATGTTTCACTTTTATGTATTACTTGTATATATTTAGTAGCAAGATGTAGCACACTCTTGCTGACCCCTTCCTCTCCCCTTTAGAATCTCAGCTCCTCAAGGTGAGGAAATCCAGACAGACCACCGTTCACCACCGTTCACCAAGTTTCTGTGGCAAACAGATGCGGCAAAGAGATCTTTCCTCTCCCGGCCTTGGCTAACAGCTTTCCACCTCTTGGCACCTGGGACCACTGTCCTACCCACTTTGAGCCACTAGGAGGCGCTGCTTTTACATCTACTTAGGGCCAGTAGAGGTGGGAAGCTGGGGTAGAGAGGCCACCTTGCCTCCCTGGCTCCTATAGTTTGATGTTAAACTATTTCTACCAAGGAGGGGCTGCTTTAGGGAGCACTTAAGCCTAGGGAGAGAGAAAAGCTGAGAGCTCCTATTTGTGCGAGCACCTTCCAAGCAGAGCTAAGAGGGATGAGCCCCGGGGAGGGGGTATGCGGGAGTGGATTCAACAATGCAGTTTCCTCCCTGTGTAGAAGGTGGGCAGGGATGAAGTGATAGCATGCATGAAGGAGACTGGCTGGTATCTTCTCAGCTTAACATCTGCTCTGTTTTCTCGGTTGGTGGCTCGGGGCCTCTTCAGTGTCTGCCCCAGCTTGGCAGCTGTGATTTGGAGCAGGAATTCACAGCTGGAAGACGTTCTCTGGGGACAGATGTCTTCAAAGACAGCCCCCCTGCCCCTGCACCCCCATTCCCTGCAGGGCAGCCTCAGCCAGGCCACTCACTCGGATGTAGTTGGCGTTGATGTAGTCTCCGTCTTCTTGGCTCTGTGCCCGGCCTAGACAGACGCGGCTCTGGGGATCTAGGAGGTAAAAATCAGCAGAGGTCAAAGGTCAAAAGGGGACCAACTAATGCACATGCCAACAAGGTCAGGAAGAGGTGAGTTCCTGTGCTTATCACAGTGTCTCTGGTATAGCAGGTGGCCAGAGACCCACTAAATTATTTTATATGTGGACAATGGGGAGCCACAGAATGTTTCGGAGCAGTGGAGTGACACTATCAAAGGAATACTGGGGAAGGTTAACTGGGTGGTGCCATGTAGGACAGACTGTTGAGGAAAGGGAGTGGAGCCGCAGGGGCCTGATGGGCCGTGAGTGAGATAGTCTAGCCTTGAGATTGGTAAGGGTGTGAAGCAGGATTGTACCAAAATAGAAAAAGAGATGTCATGGAGAAAGAGTTTGTTTCTGACGGTGAATATGTGGATACGGGATTTGGATGAGTGACTTGCCTAAAATCCCACAATGGGGAAGCAGGACCAGAACTCCGGCTTCATTCCTCTACTGGGCGTGTCAGCCTGTCCCTCGAAGGGGGAAGGCTTTCTCCAAATCCAATCCAAGCAGGGACAGAGAACCTAGCCTGTGAGGAAAGGAGACTAGCTCTCCTGGTGCTGGCCTGGTTCTGGACAGAGGGGGATTGCAGGCAGAGGGATCTCTCTCTCTCTCTCTCTCTCTCTCTCTCTCTCTCTCTCTCTCTCTCTCGCCAGCTGGTTAGACTTCGCCCGAGAACAAGGGCTGCTCCCTCCCTCTCACTTCGATGCTGAGTGCTGACCCACCCCTGCGGGCAGAGGGCTGGAACCACAGGAGCTGGTGGTGAGCTAAGGCCTCAAGACTGGGAATTGCTGGAGGTGGGTTGGCCAGACAAGGCTGCTCCGAGTGGGGGGAGGGAGAGAATCTGTGAGGGTCTCACGCTTGCCTCTGAAAGGTGGGAGGTGCTGATCCCTGGGTCCTCTGAGCTTGAGGGGTTAACCCCTTACAGCCCCTGGACTCCCATCTCCAAACCTGTCACTGCTCTCTTGCGGGTGCCCTGCATCTGAGCTGCTCAAAGCCCTCCCTCTGGGAGCCATCCTGATGGTGCCTTTCCCGCTACAGACCTCTGCTGGGCGTTTCCCACAGCGGAGGAAGAGCCCAAAGAAGCTGTGATCTTGGCCAAGTTAGGCAACCTTTCTGTGACTCCGCTGCCTTGTTTGTAAAACGGGAGTAATGATAGCATCGCGTCAACTTCATGGGGTCATTTTGAGAAATGAGTTAACATCAGGGGCTCCCAGCACTGCCTGGCCCACAGTAAGCTTCTGCAAATGCGAGTTGCCGTGTTCTTACTGTGGTTATGGTTCTCGCTCCTCCTTCCCCCAGCCAGGGCAAGGCGTTGGTATTTCTCTGCTGAAAGCAGGTGCCCCGGATAAGCGAGCTCCTCCCTGGCTGAGGCTGTGTGTCTTGCCTTCTGAACCTGTCCAGCCCCAGGGACAGCACCACCTCCCTTGATGCCTGCCACAGTTCTTACTTGGCAAGATGGTCTTATATCGGTCCTTGGAGGCGTGGCCAGGAATATCCAGGTCTTCGGGGTTGACAAAGTTCGAGGGGATCTTCTGGCAGAGGGAGGAAGTGAGTGAATAGCCGATACTTCTTCCCAGCCTTTCCCCCCCCTTTCCCCACCCCGATCTACTGGAGCTGGTCCTGGCTGTTTCCTCCTGGCTTTAGTAGGGTCTGGATGGGGTGGAGGGCAGAAGGGGGAGCAGGGGGTGATGTTCTCTTCCGGCACTGGGGTTCTCATCAATCCTGAGGGCCCAAAGAAGAGACATACCCGCAGTGCCCAACATAGTATGGTGCTCTCTGGCTGTCTGTGATTCAGAAGGGGCAGAGTGACTCGGAGGGGACCCCAAGTTCTTACCAAGAATTCCTCTTCCAGCTGCTTGGGGCTGGGTGGCTGGTGCTGCAGGGCCCAGCGGGTGAGGGGGTGTCCAGCTGTGCGCAGAAAGTGTAGGGTGACCTCCCGGGGTGTGTTCACCGAGCAAATGGGTTCCACAGCCCCCAGGGACCGCACATCCAGCATCAAAGCAACATTGGAGCCCCGCCTGCAGGCACAGGCAACCAGCGCCCAGTGAGCGCCCAGGAGCATGAGCTGCTCTAGCTATTCTTACTGTTACAGGGTACGTGTGAGGAGGCTGCTCCTTGTCTTGCCCTGGACCCAGAGGCCCAGGAGATTCAAGGGTTCAGGCCCCTGCTATATGGCCTTTTTTTTTGTCAGTCAGATCAGGGCAGCCTTGATCCTCCAGCTGCCCACCTCTACCCATTCCTTCCAGGCCCCTAAAGCTCAGACCCTACATCCGGACCCAAGACAGCCCTGCTCCAGGGGCTGCTCAGCCCAACTTAGGGTTCGGGGCGCAGGCACAAAGTTGACGTGAAACTTTATACCCCAGCCATGCAAATGCCATGCAAATACCATGCAAATGAACACATTGGGATTTTCCTTTCCAGATTGGAGTCAACAGCTGAGGACCCTCTGGACCCAGCTGTCAGAGCTGGAGGGGGCAGATGGAGGGAACCGGGCAGGGTCTCAGGGCTGGGAAGGCCCCCCTCTCCCAGGAAAGATCTCACCTCTCCTGCAGCCGCACATGCTTCTTGGCCGGTGCCTTGGTGGGTGGAGGCTGGGTCATGGCTGCCCCCAAAGACCAGGTCGGCAGCTGTGCTCTGGAGCACCCCCCACGGTCTTGGACCATGCTGGGGTGGGGTGCAGGGCCCAGGGGAGGCTCACTCAGCCATGAGGTTTGCCTGAAAGACAGGGCCCCTCAGCAGCTGACCTCTGGCCTGTCCGACTGGCCGGGAGAAGGCCCCCAAGCCCAGGCCAGCTGCCTGCTTTCCAGCACCTCTGTTTTCACTGGGGTGTCTTCTGCTTTCCGAGCAGAGCTGTCATTGTCACTGCGGGAAGGCCGGGATCCCTACAAGGGGACCCAGGGTGGTAGGCAGTCTGGGGTTGGGGTAGGGGCCAGACAAGGCATAGAGATTGGGTGGAGGGGGGTGGCAGGAAAGACTCCAGAGGGAGGGAGAGAGGGGAGAAGCGGCTGCCTGAGGCCAGAGCAGAGAGGGCTCTCAGCTGGGGCCCAGGTGCGAGAAGGCAAGGGAGGAAACAAACGACGTGTTCTGTGTAGAAGGGAGAGAGAAAGCTCACAGAAACCACCTCTAGTCCAGGCCTTCTCTGAAATGAGAGGGTTGAGGCCTCGCGCAGCATTGGAGCCAGTTGGGGACCCTTGTAGACCCTGTCCTAACTGCTGGCAGTGCCCAAGTTCATTCTGGCTTCTGGGGTCTCTGTCCAGGGAGGTAGGCTGGGGGGGGGTGTTTCCTTCCTCCTCTGCCCATCCCCCCATCTCCCGCCTCTGTAACCGTCACAGGAAATGGCCTCACCAAACCCTTAAGCAGCAGTGCATGGTGAGGCGACAGCTGGGGGCACAAGAGGGGGCATTGAGGTGGTGGGGCCCGTGTCCTCTTGGGGGACAGTCCCTATCTTCCAGAGCCAGTTCACAGCTTCCGAGGGGTGGGGGCGGTGTGAGAGTCGCTAAGCCCGCAGGGAGGCACAGAGGTGAGGGGACAGAGTGGGCCCCGTGCAGATGTGGGTGGTAGAGAGAAGCTCTCACGAAGCAGGCAGGGGGTGGTTGGCCTTTGCTGTCCTTGCAGCCCCCCTGCGGCTCCCCTGGCCCGTGTCCCTCGGGGATATCAGCTAGGTCAGCGCCCATTCCCCAGCCAGGCCCTACAGCTCCCAGTGCAGCCTCGCTCACACCCGCCTTGGAGATGCCTTCCCACCTCCCCAGGGCTCACACCACCCCAGGACCACAGGGCCCCTCCTCCCCCCATTCAGGTACTTACTGAAGCAGCTGTGTCCCCCAGGCTGCCTCTTACCAGCTGTCTGTCTGTCTGTTGGTCTCTCTTTGAGGGCTGAGGAGGCTTCAGGAAGCCAGCTTCCTCCCTCTGCCCCTCCTTGCTGCCACCCACGCACACCCCAGCGGCGTGCTGCCCTCCTGCGCCTGCTGCCACCACCAGGGGTCGGGTGCCTCTTGCCTGTGCCCCTCTGGGGGTGGCCTGGCTGTGGCCCAGCACTTTTGCCATGGGCCTAAGGCCCTGCTCTGTGGGGATGGAGAGGGAGGGGCCGGCCTGTTCCTGACCACCCTGGCTCCCCTAGCTCCCAAACCCCCTTGCTCCCTGGACTCTTGTCCTCTGGGTATTTGTCACACCCAGTCTCTGTCTGCTTACCAGGCAGAGCTCAGCTGACCCCCAGCTCCATGCTGTCCCACACAGAAACCCCAAGTTGTTCCTGCTCAAGTTGGCCCTGTCCAGAGACTGACTTCTGCTCCTCTGCTTCTGCCTCAAAGCCCTGGTCCTGGAAGCCCTTGCCCCTTCAAGCCTTGTGAGTTCATGGTCAGGTCCAGGTTGCACCTTCTCAAAGCAGAGGTGGGTGCAGACGTGGGGTGGGGTGAGGGAAGAAGGAGGCAGGAATCCTTGCTCCACGATGGGGAAGAAAGTCCCAGGCCGGACCAGAAGGGTCATCCCCAGAACTTGAGCCACACCCCAGCTGTCAGCTACCTGTGGTTGGAGATGGACCAGCCAGCCAGGAAGTAGGTAGTAGAGACAGCTTGTAGGAGAGTCTGGGGCGCTTTCTCCCTGCCCCCAGCCCCTCCAGGCTTCCTCCCAGAATCCCGACATCTATTTAGAAGACTTACAGATAGCGGACAGTCTCTGGCCCTCACACCGGGGGGACTCCTGCGTCTTCTTCGCTTCTGGGGTGCTTGGATGCCTGGGGCCTAGAAAGTGGCCCCCGCGTCCAAGACTCCACTGCCCCCCACCCCTGCCTCGCCTCGGCAGGCCCCTTGCTGGCCAGCAGCCCGGCCGGTTCATGCTCGCGGCACAGCTTCTTCTACCTTGTAACATTCCAAACACCCTTCCCTTCCCGGCCCCAACACGCGCAATCCCCATCCTCTCTCTTCCTCCCACTTCTCTGATTCAGCTGTCAAATGGTGACAGCAAAAAAGAAATGATTTACAATAGACACAGGGGGTGCGCACACGGGCGGGGTGGTGGGGAGGGTGCTGGCCTCGGCTGCTGGCCCGTGGCGGGAGGAGGGGTGGGACGAAGGCCAGGATGACCCTTTGGAGCTCGGGAGGCCTCCCAGTGCCTGTTGTTGCTTCTGGAAGTTGAGGGGGGGACCAGGCGCCGGGTCCTTTCTGAGCCCTTCCTGGGCCAGCTGGTCCTGGACCCTTCTTCACTCTGGGGAGTGGGTGGTTTCCCTGAAAGGAGGGGCTGGAGTAGTAGTCAGCCCTGGTACCCAGAACAGGCTGGAGGTGGGTGCAGGATAGCCTGGGAATCCCTGGTAAATCAGTGGGAAGTGACCTGAGGCTGGCTTCTGCCTCAACGGCTCCCCCAAACCCACCAGTATCTCCACAGATGGATCGTGGGGCCCTCGGGATCAAAGAAAGGGGCAGGAGGGGATCAGAAAGAGAGCCACCCCCGTGGGGCCAAGCTGTTGATTGTTATCAAGAACAGGAAGCTAGGATACCACAGGGGTGGGGAGGAGGAAGCAGGCAAAGCCTTCCCCCCACTGGTCCACCAGTGCCTCCAGGTTTCTACTAGGTTTCCAGGGTCTGAGCCCCATGGTGGGCCGTGAGCACACCCTCTAACCTCCCAAGGCTGGGCCCGGCAGCAGTTTGAGGAGCAGGAAGCTGAGCTCTTGGGTGAAGAGCAAGGAAGCTGGGGGCCAGGAGATGGGAGAGGTAGTTGGGGGTGGGGGTGGAGGCAATGGCATTAGGCAAGACCCTGAGGATCTCTCAGTTCCCTTTGGGTGTGTTTGGGGTTGGGGGGATATAGTCACTCCTTTCCTCCTGCCCCCTCTCTCCCTTCTGCTTAGAAATGCCTGGACATCCATGGGGGTGTGGGGCTAGAGCTCAGGAGGGGTGAGCGCACCACCCACGAGCCGCGGATGGGACAAGATGCCCTGCAGCAGCTCCTCCCCAGACTGGCCAGGCTGCTGGAATGGGGGAAGGCCCAGGGTTCCCTGGAAGTGACTCCTCCGCCCCCAGAACCTTCCTAATTCCTGGGGTGGAACAGCCCCAGACGGCGCTCGAGCCTTCATCTTTCCAGTAGCTGATTTGCCTTCCAGAGCTGGGATTTAGGTTCTGGCCACCCTGGACTCCAAAAAAAGCACGGCAACAGTTGAAAGCCAAAAAGACCCACGTGCAATGAATCTAAACTGTGGCCCACTAGCTGTGTGACCCTGGGTGAGTTACTGAATCTCCCTGAGGCTCAGTCTCCACATCAGGCTCCTCCCTTCCCAGGTGGAGGGTCCTGGCACCTCTCTGATCCATCAAATGGGGCTGGGCCTCTGAAGGGCTCAGGAGCTGTCAGCTGGAGAAGCCGGCCAGCGGAGGGGGCCGGGGGAGTATGTTCTAGAGGGAAGATCCATGTCCCCTCTCTCCCAGACCCTCTTCCTCCTGACTGCTCCTTTTCTCCAGCTAGTCTGCAGGGACAGAGCTGCCTGGGCACATGCCCCCCTCCTCTCGCCATTCCCCAATCCCAGGGCTGCCAGTCACCACTTGCTGTCCCCAGTGTCAGAAGCCCCTTGGAGGGGCAGCTGTGTCTGGAATTCCCAGAGGTTCTTGCTCCCTGGCAGCACCTGGGGAGCAGGCCGAGCTGCTGCAAGCTCCAGAGTCAAAGCCTGCCATCCTGTAAAACTCCCAAGGGGAGGATCTTGGGCCCGGGGCCTGCTGCTGGGGGCCAGGACTCTGGGGTCCTGCACACTCCACATGTCTTGCTCCCCTCCCTAGCCCTCTTCATTCCTCTCTCAAGCCCTAGGATCATAGGTCCTCCCCGACACCGCCCCCAAATCCTGGGCCAGCCTAGGCCTGCTTCTGCCCCAGTGTTACAGGCTCCTGCTTGCCCCTGGCTGTGTGGGGGAGACAGAGATGCAGTGAGCTAGGAGCTGGGAGGCCTCATCCCAGGAGAAGCAGGGAGGCACTGCAGGAGAGACGAGTGGGGCAGGCTATCGCTGTTAGGCGGTGTGGCAGTGATCTGGGCCCGCTGGTGTGAAGTCTGAAGCAAGAGGGAGACCCACCGGGCCTGTCCCGGGGCCCTGCCTCTGTGCTGGCCATCCGGAAGCTCATCCCCCGCCTGACCCACTTTCCCTGACACATTTTGGGGACCTGTTGGTGAAGGGGACTTTCCCATACCCCACGCCCCCGAAGGACCAGTGATTCCGGCCAGCTCAGCACCTGGGGAGCCAAGGCCGGCCTGCCTGAGATGCAGGAAAGAGCCCCATTCTTTGCCCGCTTGCTGGAACTCAGGTCCCTTGTAGGAGGCACGCTAGGACGGGAGAGAGTCCCTCCCTCTCTCCCAAGGCCAGAGCTGGTGAGATGGACATCTATTGTACGACATGGTCCTTTCTTCCAGGGACCTTCCTGTCCCTCTCCCCCTCCACAATGTCCCTGGACACCCCCATGTACACGCAGATGCCCACACATGCACATTCATCCAGATAGGTATGTGCACCCTCACGGCTCATGCACACACGCGTGCACACAGCGTGTCCTTCCACACACGTGCCCGTGCCGCCGGCGCACCCGTGCACACCGTCACCAATCCGCTGCCTCCAGCCCCTTGCTGCCTTCCCACAGCCTGGTCAGGGGAATCTAGGTCTGCCCCTCCCTGGTGACCTTCCCCAGGGCGTGGGAGGAAGAGTGGGAGACTTGGCTGTCCGGATCCATCCTACCCCTCTCTTGCCTGGTGATTGGCTTCCCCTGGTGTGGGGGTGCCCAAGGCCTAGCTGCAGGCCGTGGGAGCGGAGGGGGAGGACCGGAAGGGAACCATGTGGGGCAGCCGCGGGGAGAGACCGGGCTGGCTCACATTTGGGAATCAGGATGCCTAGACCTGTCTCTTGCCCTCCTCTGCCTCCTGGCTGGCTCTTTCCAGAAGGAATCAGTAAGGTGCTTTGAGACCTCAGGAGGACCCCGGGGGTTCTCTAGGGAGAGGATGTGGGTTTGTCTGTGGGAGTGGTTGCTGGGCAGGAGACACAGCACTTGTGGTACTTTTTTGCTGAATGGAGAGGGTTGGGCTGGGGAGGCTGCATCTTATGGGTCAGATCCTCTCTACCCCCTTTCTGGAGCCCCCCCTTCCATCAGCAAGGCTGGCAGGGGGCCTGGCAGATGTGCCTTCTATGGCCAGGTGCCTCCTCCTGGACTGTCCACAGAGTCCAGCTACGGAGTCTATGCTGTCCCCAGCAGGCTCCTGTTTTGTGGGGCCTCTCAGGCAGGGTTTGAGATCCGCCCCCCTTACCTACAACCGTGTCTTGCCACAGCTCTTCAACTAGATTCTGAATTAGGATGTTTCCACCCCACTTCTCCCCTGTTGCTGCTGCTGACTGAGACTCTGCTAGAAAGAGCAGAGTGAGGTGCCCCAGGTGAGGTGGGATGGGGGAGGGGAGCAGGGGAGGATGTTTCCCCCACCTCTTGGCCAGACGGGGACGGGGACCTTGTTCTTTTGTATCAGCTTCCCCAGTTGCTCTCTGCATGCCCCCCCGCCCCGCTCCCCTTTGAAAGAACACATGCGTGCATGTACACACACACACACACACACACACACACACGCACGCACATGCACACGCAGCCTGGAAAATCTGATGAGTCTGCAGTGCTCAGTTTCCAGGCCCCTGTCCAGAGGCCGGGTGGGTGGCTCTGAGGTTTGGGGCTGGGTGGAGTGGGGGAAGGGCAGGGAGCAGCCCCTGGCTCTGAACTGAGCTGGAGCGAGGCTGAGCGGGTTTCTATGCAGGCCTGTCCTCCCTGCTGGGGCTGGCCCCTGAGAGCCTGGCTCCCAGGAAGGGGTCCTGGTGTTCAGTTTCTATACCTGCCTGTTGTCTGCTTATTCCTTCTCCCCACTTCCTGAGTTAGTGCCTGAGTCCTGGGCTTCTTTCCCGGGGCCCAGAGCCATTTCTTCCTTCTGGTCTCCCTCCCCTCCCCGCCTCTCCCCGCCCCTCCCCACCGTCAGCTGTCATGGGGTGGGGACACCTGGATGCAGTTCCAGGTGAGCAGCAGGCTTTAGGCTGGGGTGAAGCAGCCTTGCTTCTAGGCCAAGCCTCAGGGAAGCTCCCCTGGGCCTTCACCTGCCTGCAGCCTAGTGGCGGCTGGGGGGGATGGGTGGGCACCCACTGATCTAGGGAGGAGGTGGGGGAGAGAAAGCAGATATCCTAGAGATTCAAGTAGCTCTTCAGAGAGTTCCAAGCAGAGAGGACCCCAATTTGGGGGTGAGGAGCAGGGTTTGCCTTCTGGGGCTGGGCTCTTCCCCTCTCTGGAGATCAGCTCCCTCATCTGGGCAGTGAGGGAGTGGGAACAGATTGGTCGCCAAGGGCCAGGTGCACTCTTCTAGATCTATAATGTCTGTGACTCAAGGCCCTTAGAACATGCCCCTGTGCCTCTGTCCACAAGGGCATGACGCCACACGGGTGCACAGAAGCGGACACACACTCCCAGCTGGGCCATCCACTCCACAGGGACACACATCCATGTGGTGTCACTAGGACCCCCTCCCCTGACTGAACACAAACAGCCTATCTGCCACGTGTTGATAGTCAACAGAGCCACACTCTTCTGGGGTCAGGGAGTGGGGAGCCAGCTGCCTTTGCTCTGTGTGTCCACTGGCAAGGCCATCTCTTGTCTTGGTCTTTCCCAAGTCCTCCCTGGAAAGTCAAGTGCTGGAGGAGGGGTGGAGGCAGGGGGGAGGCAGAGGGAGAGGTGGGCTTATCTGCAGCCTGACAGGGGAGTCCCCTTCTACCTTCTGGGCCCTGGGGTCTTTCTCCCCTCACGGAATCTTGCCAAGGCTGGGCGGGGTGAGCGGTTAGGGTCCGGGTTGAGAGGCAGCCCCGTGCTCTTTGGCTGTCTGCTGCCTGCCATCTGCCTGGAACTCGGCCTTCCCACCCTTGCCTGCCTGCCCGTCCACCCGCCAGCCAGCCAGTCAGCCAGCGGGGCAAGGGGAGGGTTGGGGGGACTGGCTCCTCCCCTGCTGCTTCTTAACTTTCCTTTACAGACATCGGGATGAGGCCCTCAATCCTGTTTGCTGCCTTCCTCTGGCTCTGGGGTTTCTTGGCCAAGGTACGGTGGGCACTGGGGGCAGGTGGGCACTGGGGGCAGGTGGGCGGGTGGGGCCCTGTCCTTGGGGGCCTGTCCAGGCTCCCACCCCTCTGCGGGGGCCCCACAGCTGGTCTGCATTAAGCAGAGCAGGGGCTGCTCCTTCCCAGCCACTGCTCAGAGCACAGCAAGAACAAATTGCTTCTGCCTGCCCGGGGCTGGCTCCCGGGCCTTAGGTGTGTCTAGCGGTGATGTCCTTTTGGCCCTGTCTGGGGGAGGGCCAGACAAGCATAGCCTTCCCTCTGATCCGGGCCCTGGCCCCCAGTGGCTTTCCCGGAGGCGTAGACCCCAGAGCCCTCTGCCCATCTCCTCTCCCCTCCTCCCTTCCTTCTTACAGGGAGATGAATGTCACACCCTGGCAGGGAGCCCGGACGGAGAGAGTGGAGGTAGGTGTCTTCAGTAGGGAAGGGAGGTCTGGGAGGTAGGGAGTGGGGGTGCAGGCTTAGTTTCTCCGTGCCAGACTTGGCCTCTGCTCTGGCCCCCTTTTTTTTTTGCCTTCCCTCCTTCTTTAGAGGAGAAAGGGCATTGGGAGACTCTGAATGCACCTCCTTCCTCCAGGACCACCTCTGAAAGTGAACGTCAGCAGCCAGGGGAAGCCTACTAGCCTCTTTCTGAGCTGGGCAGCCCCGGGGCCAGACAAGTTGAGCCATGCCCTCCGCCTCACCCACCTGAGTACCCTGGGCTCTCCAGAAGGGCAGCCGCTCCAGGCCCACACCGACGCGTCCAGCTTTGAGTTCCGGGACCTGGTGCCAGGAAGTCGCTACCTGCTGGAAGTGACTGCCCTGCGAGCCTGCGGACAGAATGCCACAGTCACCCTCACTGCCCGCACCGGTGTGTGGTCTGCAGGCTAGGGGGGCCGGGAGTGGGCAGGCATCACTCGCGGTCCAAGCAGCTGTCCTGGAGGATTGACCAGGGACAGGGTAGCCAAGGAGGGCAACTTCTCTGAGGACTATGCCTGCTACGGTGACCCTTGTAGAAGCACTAGAAGCACATGGGTGATGCCCCTTTGACCCTGAACTTGGTGCTTCTCTCTCCCTCTGACACAGCCCCATTGACTGTCTACAACCTACAGCTCCACAGCCCTGGGAGCCCATCCAGCCTCGAGGCCTCATGGGGGGCTGCCCCTGGGGAGCAGGATGGCTACCAACTTCTCCTCTACCACCTAGAATCCCAGACATTAGCGCATAATATCTCCATGCGACCGGGCACCTTGTCCTACAATTTTAGCAACCTCCTACCAGGTAGCGAATATGTTCTGGAGGTTACCACCTGGGCTGGCAACCTCCAGGCAAAGACCAGCGTCCACCAGTGGACAGGTAAGGCAGGCACTTGGCAAGGCCCAGGTGGCAGCCAGTCTGGGAGTGGTGGGGGGTGTCCAGAGCCTCACAGGCAACCCTGTCCCCACATAGCTGGTTGGCGGCAGGATCCGACTCCAGGGCTCTTTGTAAGCCTGGCTTTGCTCTCTCCATCCTTCTTCCAGCCCCCGTGTCTCCTCCTGAGCTGGTGCTGCGGACCCTGAGCACCAGTGCCCTGCAAGCCTCCTGGAACAGATCTGAGGGGGCTGCCTGGCTCCACCTGGTGCTCACGGACCTCCTGGGTGGCACCAACCTGACCGTGGTAGTCAGACGCAGGGTCTCCAATCACACCTTCCTTCACCTCTCTCCCGGCACCCCCTACAAGCTAACGCTCAGGGCTGTTGCCGGGCCCCAGTGGGTGGCGGGGCCCAATGCCACCGAGTGGACCTGTGAGTGCTTGGGGGGGTTCCGGGGAACACAGCAGAGGCTCCTCAGCTCTTCTCTGACTGAGTGGGTGGGATACAAAGGGTGGAGGGGAGTGCCTTTGGAATCCTGCGGGGAAGGGGTGAGGCTTGGAGGGAGCGCCCCCCCGCTGGCCGGGGGTGGGGGGGGATGGCCTCTGAAGAGATGAAGGTGGTGCAATAGTTATCATCACTTGCAGCCTTCACGGGCCAGCCATGGTGATGTGCACTTGCTGTGGATCATCTCATTTAGTCCTCAAACCAACGGAGCCCTGTCAACCCCCCCGCCCCGGGTAGGGTAGAGGGAGTTGAGGTGCAGAGAGAAGGGGCCCAAGGTCAAGCAGCTGGTGAGCGGCCACGCCAGTCTGCGCCTGGGCTGGGTGCCCGTGGAGCCCACGTGGACGTCGCCACGTTTTTGCTCCGAGATGCCCCGTCTCGCGGTGGTTAAGAGTGGAGGGATCGTTCCACTGGGTGGGTTCCAAATTTCACTGGTGCCTCACACTGGCTGGGGGCCTCTGGACCCATTACTTAGCATCTCTGTGTTTCCATTTCTGCTTCTTTAGAGGGGGATGGTGGTAAGAGGGCCCTATCGTGGCAGCGTTGCGGGGAGTGCTCGTGAGGCGGTGCGTGTGGGGCGCTTAGACCCCTGCTGGCATCCACACACTTGGTCAGTTGAGGTGTTCTTTCTGTGACTGTTGTTCGAGGCCAGATCCCAGAATTCACTGGGAATGGCAAAGGGCAGCCACCTGCCTCTGGGCGAGACACAGCCTAGAGCAAACGGGAAGAAGCTGGCACGAGGAGGGGAGGATGTTTCTCATCCACCGGTTAGGTTGTTCTGCACACATTTGCTCCTCGTCCCCATAGATCCCTCTGCCCCTCTGGACCTGGTGCTCATTCCCCTGCCCTCCGTGCTCTGGGCAAGCTGGAAGGCTGGGCCTGGTGCCCGCGAGGGCTACCTGCTCAGGCTAAGCGGGCAGGTGGAGAAGAACACCACTCGGGGCCCTGGAGCCCTCAACGCCACATTCCCGGGGCCCCTGCCCGCTGGACACTACACTCTGGAGCTGAGGGCTCTGGCTGGGCCCTACGGCGCCTGGGCCCGGGCCAGTGCCTGGCTGGATGGTGAGTCTGGGCTGGTGGGGAACGGGCTGGGGTCCTGCCCAGGGGCACCTGCATGGAGAAGCAGCTGGGTCCTCACTCCCCAGAAACTGCATCCTCTGCAGATTCTACCGCCCAGCCCAGACGAAGCAATGGTACCAACCTGCAGCTGGATGGGCTGGCGGCCACCAGGGATCCCAGGAGGCAGGCACTGCTCTACACTGAGGGAGCCCCAGACCTCCTCAGAAACATCTCCGTGCCACCTGCCACCACCCGGGGCACGACCTGGAGCCTCACAGACCATACCAGTGAGTGCCGGCCACTGTGTCCCCTGGCCCTGGGGTGAGGCCTTGCCTTGGGGAGGGACATCTGGGTAGAGGGAGGCTCAGGAGAGCTGGGAGCAGACACTATTTGGTCCCCTGACCAAACTGCCCCTCTCTTCAGAGCCCTTGGCGCCACAGTCCCTGGAGGTCACCAGCAGGGGCAGCCCCTCTGACCTGGCCATGGGTTGGGCCCCCAGTACCAGGGCAGCAAGAAGGCTCCAGGGTCACCTGGCATCAGGAGGGCAGCCAGAAGTCACGGGGCAGTCTTGTCCCTGGGGACCGGATAGTTCCAGATAGTTCCTGACTCTGAGGGCTCTAATGCCCGGCTCCTGCTACACTGTATCAGTGTGGACCTGGACAGGGAACCTCAGCTCCAGCATTGTGAGGCCGCGTGCCTGCCCCCGTTGAGTTCCCAGGTAGCCTCTAGGAGGCCGGCCCAGGACAATGGGGGTGGGGGCCCAGCTTCCTTTACTGTCTGCTCTTCTGTGTGCACGTTCTGGATTTGGAGGGTCACGTGCCCATCCAACAGGGGCCTTTGGTGAATCTGTTTGCGAGCATCTTCCACCTCCTACCATCGGGTCAGCCATCCATCCCTCTATCCATCTATTCAACAAATATTTAGTGAGTGCTTCCCATGTTTTAGGTATGGGGCGAGATGCTGAGGCTAAAAACCACGAACAAGACAGTCTAGAAAGGAAGACTGACAGTAAACAGAGGATTATATGTAGATATATACACACATGCACATATATAATATATACTATTTTATATATCAAATTATAAATGTAAATGCGTGATAGGAATGTGCATAATGTATTTCAAACCACATGCAACTGTGTTCTTATAGGTTAAAATTGATGACTATCAGGAATTTTATGTGGTATGTGGTTCAGTCTAATCTTTTAGGGCTCACAAGAGGGAAACTGGCTTAGGGAGTCAGGGAAAGCTTCCTGGAGGAGGAGGACAGTGAGCTGAGAGGGCTGCAGTCGGAGTCGGACAGACAAGGGCTTTCTGGAGAGGCTAAACATGCACCAAGGCCCTTAGGAGGTTGGAGGAGAGGGAGAGAGAATGAGCTTGTGGGAACTGAATGTCAGCAGGTGAGCTGACCAGGGTCCTAAGGGGTTAAAGAGGTGGGTGCTGAGTCTTGTGGGGACCCTGTGAACAAGACATCACACCCTCAAGAAGCTGACAGTGTGGGGAGGTGGGGGCGCAGACATCAGGGCAGAGACCCATGTTTTTCAAGTGGTTTTCTTTTTTCTTCTTTTTAAGACTGATTTATTTGTATGAGAGAGGTGGGAGGGGCGGAAGGGGAGAGGGAGAGAGAACCTCAAGCAGACTTCCTGCTCAGCATGGAGCCCGACATAGGGCTCGATCTCACAACCCTGAGATCATGACCTGAGCCAAAATCAAGAGTCAGAAGCTTAACCAGCTGAGCACCCAGGTGCCTCTCAGGTGATTTCCTTGGGAAAGAAAAGTGAGTGTGCTTGGAGTCCCATGGAAGCTGGATTTGTAGGCTGGCAGTGTTTGGGGCTCTTGTGGAGACCCAGAAAAAGGGTGCAGGTAGTGGGAAAGGGGAGGCGGGGGACAATGTCAGGGGATTTGGGTCATTCCAAATCTGTTTCTTCCTTGACCTTGCAGTCCCTGCTCCTCCTGCCAACCTGAGCCTGGGCCTTGCCTCCCAGCCTCCTGCCCTGACTGCCTCCTGGAGCCCCCCACCCGGGGACAGGGATGGCTTCCAGCTGTGGCTTTACCGCTTGAGCCCCCTGACTCTGGAAAGCAAGGAGACTCTGGCTCCGGAGGCTCAGAACTTCTCCTGGGCCCAGCTGCCCCCAGGCACTGAGTTCCTGGTTCAGCTGGCCACCCTGCGGGGTCCAGATGAGAGCAGCAGAGCCAACGCCACGGGCTGGACGCGTGAGTGCCGCCCGCACACCACTTCCTTCCTGGCCACCCTTGCTGGCTGGATTCCCTGGGGACTACGTGTTCTCCTCCATGTCTTTGTCATCTGTGGGCAGGCAGCTGGGGTGATGGTGGTTGTTCCCTGACCTCTAGACACCAGGAGGTCCCACGTCCCTAACTGGGAACCCCTGGGACCTCCTAGAAGGTGGGCAGAACCCAGGGATCTGCTCTTGTGCGGCGGCCGGGGCATGCCACTCTCCAGGCTCTCGCGTGGTCAGTACGGGGGTAGGGGGCAGTGGGGACCCAGCCAGGACCCAGCCCCAAGCCCACCCTGGGCTGGGAGTGTCTGATAGCAACAGCAGTGGCTCAGGTTCACCGGGCCCTTTGCTAAGTGTTCTCCCTGTGTTCTCTCATTTCCTCCTCATGACGACCAGCCTAGCAGGTGGATGCTATGGTTCTGTCCATTTCACAGATGAGAGACTTGAGGCACAGATAAGCCAAGTCACTTGTCCTGGGTTCCTCAGCCCTAAGTGGGGAGTTGGGATTCCATTTCCAGCACTGTGACCCAGGGTCTGTGCTCCTTGCCACATCCTAACCTCCAGAGGTGGGGGGAGGGTGCCGGCGCTGGAAAGGGTCAAGCGAGGGACATGCTGTGCATCACGCAGCAGGGTTCTCCCCTTTGCCCCTGAACCCTCCAGAGCCACAGAGCTGGGTTTGGAAGCTCCCTCTCACACTGGCCTGGGTCCTCCTGCCTTTTCTGCTTCCCGCATTCTTGCTGGAGCCCTTCCCCCACCCTCAGCATCAGCCTTCTCCAGTGTGGTGACTCCCCCACCCCCTGCCCTGCCCTCCTGATTCCTCCCGGGGACTATGTGACCTCAGACAGGCCTGAGAAGAAGCTGGAAAGAGCTCTGGCCTGGGAGGCAGGAGAACTGGGTGCTTGCTATGGCTCAGTCCCCAGAGCAAACCTTGTTCCTCACCGAGCCTCAGTTTCCCCCAGTTGCAAAGGAGGTGTTGACTAGGTGACTGGGCCAGGCTTATGTGACTTTAGGGCTTGGGCTCCCGCTGAGGGTGAAGGGGCACTACTTGGGCCCCTAGACATTGCCTGTCCTTGAGAACCTGCCCAGTCACGTGGAGGTCTTTGAAAGCTGCTTGGGTACAGGGGCTGGAGCTGGGAAAAGGCACTGGATTTAATTCCGGTGCTGCCCAGTCCAGCCCTGCCTCCAGGAGGGGTGCTTTGGTAGGGAGAGGGATTAATTCGCTCATGCACTACTGGGCGAGCTTGTGCACAGCTCTCCGGGACGAGCCATGAGCCCAGAGCCCTGATGTGGTGCTGCTTCTGTTGGGGAGAATCCTGGGCTCACTTGACCACGCTGAGCTGCTGTTTCCTGACTGGAAAGGATGGAGGGACACCCAAGGGAGGAGGGAGCCAGAGATTTGGTTTGTATTCTTCTGCATTCATTTGCCAGGGCTGCACAAAGCACCCCAGGCTGGGGGCTTGGGTAGCAGAAATGTATTGTCTCTCAGTTCTGGAGGCAGGAAGTCTGAGACCAAAGCGTTGGCAAGATCGGTTTCTTCTGAGGGCTTTGAGGGAAGGATCGATGCCAGACCTCTCTCCTTGGCTTGCAGGCAGCCATCTTCTCTCCCTGTGTCTTGACATGGTCTCCCCTCTGTGCGTGGGTGTGTCTGAGTTTCCTCTTCTCACGAGGACATGGGTCATGTTGGATGAAGGTTCCATTCTCATGACCTCATTTTACTTAATGACCTCTTTGAAGATCTTATCCCCCAAAAAAAGTCAGATTCTGAGGTCCTGGGGGTTAGGACCTCAACATGAATTTTGGGGGGGTGTAGTTTGGCCTATAACACCTCTCTTCTCTTCAAGCTTCCTGTATCTTGCTTTCCCCACAGCCCCCCTCGCCCCTCCTCTGGTAAATGTGACCCCTGAAGGTCCCACCCAGCTCCGGGCATCCTGGGCCCATGCTCCAGGGGCACGAGATGGCTACCAGGTGACTCTGTACCAGGCAGGGGCCCAGGCAGGCACCCGCACCGTGGGAGCTGAGGTGGACAGCACCAGCTTCTCAGCTCTGACTCCGGGCACTCAGTACGAGGTGGAGATCGTCTCGAAGGCTGGGCCCCTCCACACGGCAGCAGCCAATGCTTCCGGCTGGACCTGTGAGTGGGGGCTGGAGAGGTGGGCAGGGCTGCCTCTGAGACCCCCGGATCCTTTTCTCGACAGTACCTTAGCCCCCTTGCTAGTTCCATTTCCCAAACTCCACACCCGAGGGCCCCGCCTGGGGTCAGCGCGCCTGTAGCCTCGTGTGTTGGGCCCTCAGCAGCCTGGTTCACCCGCTCTCCTTCCCTCCACAGCCCCGCTCACGCCCAGTGAGCTGCTGGTGTCCATGCAGGCGGGCAGCGCCGTCATCAACCTGGCCTGGGCCAGCGGCCCCCTGGGGCACGGGGTGTGCCATGCCCGACTCTCAGAGGCTGGGCACCTCTCCTGGGAGCGGCCCCTGGGGCTCGGCCAGGCTCACCTCATTCTAAGGGACCTCATGCCGGGACGCAATCTGTCCCTGTCAGTGCTGTGCCGGGCGGGGCCGCTGCGGGCATCCACTCACCCCGTGGTGCTGCCTGTCGGTATGTTGGTGCTGTCGGGGTAGAATGAAGGGGCCCTGAGCGCAGGCTCCAATTCAGGCTGTGGCACTGCCCCTTCTATTCAGAGCCACCTGCTGTTCCCAGGTGGGTGCTTCCCCACCCCTGCCCCAGGGATATGCTTTCTATGCTTCTCCCAACGGGCAGTGATGTCCAGAGGAGAAGTTTCTCCATGTGGCCAGGGCCCCTTTCTGTGGACATAAATGCCCAGTCCCTTTGTACCTGCTGGTTTTGAGAGCAGCTGACCCAGATGCCAGCCTCTTGGGGTGTCCCGATGCCCACACAACATAGATGCCTTGATTCCTGCAGAGCCTGGCCCTGTGGAGGACGTGCAGTGTCAGCCCGAGGCCACTCGCCTGGCCCTGAACTGGATGGTGCCCTTGGGGGACGTAGACATCTGTCTGGTGGTGGCAGAGCAACTGGCTGCCGGAGGGGGTGCTCACCTCATCTTCCAGGCCAATACCTCGGGGGACGCTCTCCTCTTGCCCAACCTGGTGCCTGCCACCTCCTATCGCCTCAGCCTCACCGTGCTGGGCAGGAACGGTCTGTGGAGTCGTGTGGTCACCCTGGTGTGTGCCACTTCTGCGGAGGGTGAGCCCTTCCCGTGGCCTGGGGAGGCCCCTCTGCTCTCCTAGCCCACCTCGAGCATTGCCCACAGGGGTTCTCACTGCCCTGGCTCTCCCTGCTGGGGGCTCTCCCTGTTCCCCAGCCCCCAAGCCTTTCTTTGGCCCTGGCCCACATACCATATGCTCTTGAGCCTCCTGTCCAGCACCCTGGCCCATCAGACACCAGTTGCCAGGCATTGTCAGAGGTGCTGGGGATATGACTGCATGACCCCTGCCCTTGGCCCCTGGCACCTAGTTAGGACCTCAGTCTTCCCCTCGCCATCCCCAGGCTGGCACCCCCCGGACTTAGCTGCAGCCCCCCAGCTAGAGCCGGAGGCAGAGATGGGAGTGATGATCACACAGGGCATGTTTGGCAAGGACGATGGGCAGATTCAGTGGTACGGCATCATTGCTACCACCGACATGTCACGTGAGTCCTGGGCCGGAGATGGCGGGGAGACCCTGGTGACTGCCTAGCATGGGCCGGGCGAGGGGGCTCCAGACACCGGACTGGTAAGGGGCAATGTCTGAGGCTGGCGTGAGAGCTGGAGCAGGGAGGGGGACCCGGACCATTCTTGAAGATAGGGCTGATGTCGTACTGTGCATGGTGGGAATATGCTAGAGAAATGGGGTAGCTGCTTTGTGGCAGGGAGAGCCGCTTCAGCCCCACTGCTGACTCTGCCCCTTTCCTGCTCCTCTGCAGTGGTTCGGCCTCCCCAGGAAGCCATCAACCACACGTGGTATGACCACTACTATGGAGGACATGACTCCTACCTGGCCATCCTGCTTCCCAACCCCTTCTACCCGGGGCCCTGGGCTGTGCCGAGATCCTGGATGGTGCCTATGGGTACAGAAGACTGTGGCCAGACCCAGGAGATATGTAATGGGCAGCTCAAGCCAGGTTCCCAGTATCGGTGAGGGCTAAGACTGAAGGTGGGGGGAGCCCGTTTTATAAGTGAGTTCCACTTATGGGTGGTTTGCACATTTTCTCCACAAAAGATCTGGACTGACTTACAAAGAGAAAGCATTTCCTGGTCCATAAGGGTCCATTGAGTTATTTTGACTGGGCTTCCTGGTAGGCGAGGCAAAAAAGGGAACACCCGTCTGTTACATGGTTCTTTTTTTCAGAAAATAAAAAAGGGGGGCGGGGAATGGATTCTGCTTCAGCTTGCCAAGGATATGTAGGTACCTATTTCTGAGGCTTCTTGCTGTCAGACTAGGGCAGGGAAGATGGAAGAGAGGTTAGGGGTGGCTTGTTCTAGAGTTACAGGCAGCATGATACATCGCCTCTTAGCAGGTGAGGAGGGCTCTCACTCTTTTTTTTTTTTTTTAAAGATTTTTATTTATTTATTTGAGAGCGAAAATGAGAGAGAGAGAGCACATGAGGGGGGGAGGGTCAGAGGGAGAAGCAGACTCCCCGCCGAGCAGGGAGCCCGAGGCGGGACTCGATCCCGGGACCCCAGGATCATGACCTGAGCCGAAGGCAGTCGCTCAACCAACTGAGCCACCCAGGCGCCCGGGCTCTCACTTTTTGAGCGTCTATTGCTCATGACTCCGTTTCCTGGAAAGGCTTTGCCCTCTTTGCCCCTCCCCAACAGAAGGTCCTGTTTCTCTGCCCCAGGTTCAGTGTTGTGGCTTTTACCAGATATAGCCCTCCCGAGACCATTATCTCCTTCTCGGCCTTCTCAGGTAGGATGGGCACCTGGCTAGGGTTCCAGCTGGGCCCCGGGTGGGAGGGGAAGAGGGCGGGGATCCCCCCCCTCTGAGGCTCACCCCCAATCAGCAGCAGGAGGGATTGAGCTTAGACTCCAGGGAGAGGAGAGCTGGGAGACCCAGAGCCAGGGATACAGGTGCTCCTGGCACCAGACTTGGCCTAGGTGGGCTGAGGGGGTGAGTAGGAGAGGAGAGACAGAGACACACCATTAATGAAATGCTGTGTCACTCCCCACAATCACACTACCTTCCTGTACTGACCTTCTCTGTGCTGCTCCTCCCAGACCATCGAGGTTCTAGAGCAGTCCAACAGTCTAGAACTGTCCAGTAGAAACATAAAGCAAGCCCCAAGTGTGAGCCATATATGCCGCTTAATATTCCTCAGTAGCTACATGAGACAGGTAAAAATAAACAGGTGAAACAAATTTTTGTAATATTGTATTTAAACTAAGATATTAAAAATATCATATCCACATGGGATCAATTTAAAAATTATTAATGAGATATTTTACATTCTTTTTTTATTACTAAGTCTTTGAAATCCTATGTGTATTTTATACTTAGAGCAAATCTTAATTTGGAGCAGCCATATTTCAAGCACTCGGCAGCTCCAAGTGGCTAGTAGCTACCATGCTGGACAGTGCAGCCCTAGAAGGTCTAGGAAGCCAGGTCCTCACCTCTTCTTTTTCTCTGAGGGTGCCAGGGAGGGGAGTAGAGTCTCTGGGGCATGCTCAGATGCCAGGGGCAGGGAGAGTTGCCTGTCGGGCGTTCTGGGTCTCCATGTAGGGTGGTCCCGCCAGCAGCCATCTCTGGCCTTGGGTTGGGATTTGGGACTTCCGGAGGTGGGTTGTCGACGTGCCCTCCATCCAGAGGGTTTCAAGTCCAGGAGAGGTTGGCATGTCACTGCAGGGGGACAAGGGTGACTGTATTTCACCCTTCCTTTGCCCTTCCTAGAGCCCCGGGTCAGCATCTCCGGGGCGGTCATGCCCCTCCCAGCAGCGGTGGGCATCACGGGGGGCTGTGTCCTCACCGTCTGTGCCATGCTGGGCCTGCTGTGCTGGAGGAGGGTGAAGGGGCAGAGGTGAGTGTGAGGGCAGGCTGGGGCCAGCGTGGCTGTGGGAGGAGTGGCATCTTCACCAAGAAGCTCCCCACACCCCTGCCCCGTTGGGCTCGCTCCCAAGTGCCTCTTCATCCTTTGCAGGGCAGAGAAGAATCGGTTTTCCCAAGAGCTGACAGCTTACAACCTGCGGTGAGGGCAGCTTCCCGCCTCTCCTCGTGACACGCTGGGCAGTGTGGGTCTGCCTGGCACGGGCCACGGTGGCACTGCCCCCAGCCTCCCTGGCAACCTGCCCCTCCGGGACCGCATCCATCCCCGGTCACCTCACACCTTTGTCACCCCTTCACAACGGTGTCCGACCCCAGAGCTCTCTGGCTCCTCTCTGCCCATTCAGCCTCCTCCTTCCAATTCACCTTCTCCAGTGCTGCCCTTATCCCTGATACACCTCTGGATGGAATGGGGCCGAATGTTTTTCTTTCTCTCGGGATGTTAGGTCTGTCACTCTATGCTCTGTCCCTCCTGTGCTCCCTGACATTGACTTCACCTGGAACTGACATCGGGGAGCACCGGCTGTGCACAGACGCCCTCCTCAGCACCAGGGCCGGGGTCTGAAAGACTCGCGGGTGCCTTCCCGGGTCGAGGCTGACCGCCCGCCCTCCTCCCGTCCCCTTGTCTGTCTCTGCACTGGGGGTTGGCAGCCCCCGCCATGCATTAGCCCGCACTCGAAATGCATCCTGGCTCAGCTCCGGGGAGGTGGGGCCCAGGTCTGTCTGTCCACATGCTCCCTCGTGACCCGGGAAGCTCTTTTCCCACTGCCCGCTGAGCTCAGGGCAGGCTCTGCCGTGGGCCCACCCCCTCCCTCTCCCACCAGGCGGACCCACCGGCCCATCCCGATTCAAAGCTTCCGGCAAAGCTATGAGGCCAAGAGTGCACACGCTCACCAGGCTTTCTTTCAGGAGTTCGAGGTAAGGCCTCTACCGCCCTCGGGCTCAGAGCAGAGAGGACCGGGCCCTCTAGCTCAGGCTGGACCTGCCCTGGCGCCCGGGGTGGGAGCTCCCAGCTGTGCACACCCAACCCCCATCCCTTTCCTGGGGTGGGGTGAGATGGGTCCTCTTCAGCAGCAATCCCAATCTCTGCAGGAGTTGAAGGAGGTGGGCAAGGAGCAGCCCAGACTGGAGGCAGAGCACCCTGCCAATGCCACCAAGAACCGTTACCCACACGTGCTACCCTGTGAGTGCCGGCAGCAGGGCCGTGGGCGTGGGCAGGGGGCTGCGTGTCCGCCGGGCACCGGATGCTCAGTTTTTCCCCTCTGCAGATGACCACTCCCGGGTCAGGCTGACCCAGCTGGAGGGAGAACCCCACTCCGACTACATCAATGCCAACTTCATCCCAGTAAGGGCCACCTGCGGGGCTGTCTGGCGGGGGGGAGTCTGCTTGGGAGACGGGCCCTTGTGCAGGACACACTGTCCTACCCTAGCTCTAGCAGTTGTCCTCGAAGATCACCAGCTTGTGTTCCTCCAGGTCAGTCCGGCAGGTATTTGTTGAGGGCCTACAGTGTGCCAGGCACTGTGCTGGGCCTGCAGGAGGCAGAGCTGGCTACCTGCATTCTTGCCTTTGAAGGAGCACACCGTGTGTGCGTGCACACGCGTGCATTGCATGAGTGTGTCACATCTACCGCTCAGTGTGACAAGTGAGGTATTAAGGGAACAAGCATGGTACTCAGAGCACATGGAAGAAAGACAAATTAAGTCTACCTGAGGAATCAAGAAAGGCTTCCTGGAGGAGGGGACATGTACTCGCTTGAAGGATGAGTAGAATTCTGATAAAAATGAAAGAGAAGAAGGGCATTCTGGCTGACAAGAACAGCCAGAGAAGAGCTGGGTGGGAGCGTACAGGCGGTGTGTGGGGCTGGGGTTGCCTGGTAGTGGCAGATGAGACAGGAAAGGCAGATTGGGTCTGGATGAAGGAGGGGCTTGATTGTTAAGCTAAGGGCTTTGGATTTTACTCAGAGGGCAGTAGGGAGCCATGGAAGACTTTTGAGCATGGAAGAAACATGGAGTTTGGTTTAAGAGAGGGGTTGGTGAAGAGGTTGGACTGGGGACACTACTTCTGGCACGTGAGGACCTTGTTATTTTCATGCAGGTTTTTCTGGCCTCTTCAAGGTTGCACTAGGGTAGTGTTGGCCGTGTCTCTGAAGCCGCCCCTCCTGGTTTGAATTCCTGGTGCACACATGTGTTCATGTGTTTGCACATGAGTAGGCACAATATCCTCACTCCTGGAGACCACACATGGGACATTTACTGCTGTGTGCTTGGTGGGGCCTGGGGGACCAAGGAGTCATCGAGTAAGACATTCCTGTCTTCCACCCCCACAGGGCTACACCGACCCGCAGGAATTTATTGCCACCCAGGGGCCTCTCAAGAAAACTCTGGAGGACTTCTGGCGGCTTGTGTGGGAGCAACAAGTTCATATCATTGTCATGCTGACTGTGGGCATGGAGAACGGGAGGGTGAGCATGCCCTGTAGTTTCCCAGAATGGACACCAGGTGGCACACGTTCTCCTTACAGGAATGGCCCCCTTGCTGTCTTAGTCTTAGGTCTGGGAAGGTGGATCAGGCAGGAGTGAGGCCAGTCAGGCCTGGAGGTTGGTGGGGGTCCCCAGGGCCACCCAGAAGGAGAAGGCAGGAGGAGGGACCAGGTACTTAAGCTCCCAGGTTGACTCCGTTTCCTCTGACTTCTGCTGTTTCTGCAGCTCCACTTGCTCTTGCTCTAGGCAGACAGCCGCAAAGGGGTTAGGAGAAAGAATGGGGTATGGATGGCCCCAGGGTGGGCATCAAAGATAGGGCATTCTGCATCCTTTCTTTCAACAAGCCCGGTGGACGTGTCCTCTGTGCGCTGCTCAGTGCAGGGCCCTGGGACAGAGACAACACCTGCTGGGTTTGTCCTCCAGCTGGTGCAGCGAGGCAAGGCCAGGCAGCCCTAAATAAAGCCACCTGGTTTTGCAAAGGAGCCCAGCAGCTGCCCTGAAGTCCTAAGGGTCATATGAGAGGTGTGGGGGGTGATGGTGCCGGAGGCCAGCCAGAGGAGAGAGGCTTCTGGATGAGGTAGCCGTGGAGCTGGGTTGGTACAGAGAGCAGAATTTCAGCAGGGTGGCAGAGACCAGAAAGATGGGTGGGAAGGGTTGTCTGGATAAACCAGTGCGTGGCAGTGATGGGGCTGGGCCCACAGCCACCCCCTCTGCTCTGACCCTCTGGCCCTAGGTGCTGTGTGAGCATTACTGGCCGGCAAACCCTACCCCCATCACCCACGGTCACATCATGGTCCACCTGCTGGCTGAGGAGCCCGAGGATGAGTGGACCAAGCGGGAGTTCCAGCTGCAGCATGTGCGTGCCCCAGGGGACAGGGCGGGGTGGGCACTTGGGCGGAGACTCTGAGAAGGTTGATTCACCTCTGGGTCCCCTGGCCTGCGTCCTTCTGAGAATTCTAAGTGCTCAGCCACTGTCCAGGGAAGTTGGTTAGGGAGGGGCCAGGAAGGCAAAGGGAGGTTAAAGTTTTCTCCAAAGCTGCACAGTGTGTCAAAGGTAGAGCAGGGTGAAGCAACGGTTTCTGCCCTGCCCTCGGCTCAGGGCTTCCCGCTTCACCCCACACCCCTGGTGCCCATCTGCCTTGCCCGGCTGTGACAAGGGCAGACCGGGGCAGGAAGCCCAGGGACCGGCATCACCCCTCTGCCTGGGCACCCCCTAGAGGCCGAGACTACCCAGGAGGGTGGGGAAGGCAGGGGGAAGCATCGGATTTGGGGGGAAGGCATAGCCGCCACCCTGCTGAGGGGGCAGGCATCAGCCTCCCTGCCCTCAGGGATCTGGTGAGGAAAGCCGAGGGCTGAGCAGAGGGACCCCAGCGTTAAGTCCCTGCTCCCGTCCCTTGTCAGATTGCCCAGCAACAGCAGCGGAGGGTGAAGCAGCTGCAGTTCACCACCTGGCCCGACCACAGCGTCCCGGAGGCCCCCGGCTCCCTGCTCACCTTCGCGGAACTGGTACGGGAGCAGGCGAGGGCCACCCAGGGCACCGGACCCATCCTGGTGCACTGCAGGTGAGGGCAGGTGGGCCGGGGGGCGGGGGGCGGGAGGGCTCGGGGCCTTGGGCAGAGGCGGGGCTGCCTCTCCGCCCACTCAGCCCCAGGGCTGTCCCCACAGTGCGGGTGTGGGCCGCACGGGCACCTTCGTGGCCCTGTTGAGGCTGCTGCAGCAGCTGGAGGAGGAGCAGACCGTGGACGTGTTCAATGCTGTGTATGTGCTGCGGCTGTACCGGCCCCTCATGATCCAGACCCCGGTGAGGGCTCCGCAGGCTGGGCCGGGCGGCCAGGGACCTGAAGGAGTGGGCGGGACGTGGGTGGCCGTGGGGCCAGGAAAAGGAATCTCGGGGACACACAGGGGATCTGGGGGGGAGGGGCTCGAACATGTCGTCATCCTCTCCGGGCTTCTGTCTCCCTTTCTGTCAGAGGGGAGGTGGGACAGGCCCCTGCCAGCTTTGACACTGTGTGGCAGCGTGGGCAAGGTTCCCAAGCATCCCGCCCTCCTCGCCCCATCCCTGTCTTGCTGGTTGGAGCCTGGGAAATCTCCCTGCTGGGCCACTGACGCGCCCTCCTCCTGCCAGAGCCAGTACATCTTCCTGCATAGCTGCCTCCTGAACAAGATTCTGGAAGGGCCCTCTGACACTTTTGAGTGAGTCGCAGGTCCCCTGGGGCCCTTGTGGGGTGGGGGCACAGGTCCCTGTGCCCTCCCACCAACAGGCCCCTGATCCTGTCCATGGGCAGAGCTGAGAAGACTAGAAGCAGGAGCTGGGGAACCCCGAGTGCCTTCTCCCCTCTCCGCCCCTCCCCCAGGTCCCAGCCCATCTCGGTGACGAACTTTGCACAGGCCTGCGCCAAGAGGGCGGCCAACGCCAACGCTGGCTTCTTGAAGGAGTACAAGGTGTGTTTCACACCAGGGGGGTGACAACTCGGGGGGCTGTCCCTGCCCAACAGGCACTTCTGTGGGCTCTGTCCAGCTGAGCCTCCTGACGCCCTTCTCCACCCCCGCAGCTCCTGCTCCGGGCCATCAAGGACGTGGCTGACTCTTCAGCGCCCCCTCCTGGCTACGAGCAGGACAGCATGGTCTCCTGTGAGTGCCCATGGTCCGGGTGGGTGGGGCCCCGACACTGGGCCTGGGTGGAGGGCTTCTGGCGGCCTCACCCTCCCCATCTTCCCTCAGACGACTGTTCTCAAGTGCGGTTTTCTCCGGGGGAGGACAGCCCCCCTAAGGAGATGCTCGAAGCCTGGCTCTTCCCGGTGAGATGGTGCCCTATCACTTGCTCTCTGGGATCGTTTGTCCTTCTCAGGCTGGAGCTGGGGTTTCTGGGGGGGCCCTGCAGCTTCGATGGGCAGGCGGCACCCTCAGTCCCTGGGAGCCAACCACCTGTGCTCTGCAGGGCGGGCCTTCTGGCCATGACCACGTTGTGCTGACTGGCCCTGCAGGGCCCGAGGAGCTCTGGGAGCTGGTGTGGGAGCATGGGGCCCACGTGCTGGTCTCCCTGTGCCCGCCCGACACCTGGGAGAAGGTGAGGGGGGCAGAGAGACAGGGCGGGGGGAACCTCAGGTGTTGGGGCAGGGCTGGGAGAGCTTGTGGTGTGGCCTGTGACCAGGGTGTGGGCAGAGAGCTTGGGAAGCCGCCTGAGCAGCCCTGACTTGGTCCCGGTCACAGGAGTTCTGGCCAACGGAGACGCAGCCTATTGTCACGGACATGGTGACGGTGCACTGGGTGGCCAAGAGCAGCGTGGCAGGCTGGCCCTGTACCCTCCTGAGGGTCACACATGTAGGTGTCGGGGCCACAGGCTGTGGGGTGGTGGGCTGCGTGCTGGTTTCCCTTGCTTCTCCCTGGCACTGGTGCTGATGGCTTTGCCCCCAGGAGAAGAGCAGGAAGGAGAGAGAGGTGCAGAGACTGCTGTCCCCATGCTGGGAGCCAGGGCATGAGCTCCCGGCCACCACCTTGCTACCCTTCTTGGCTGCCGTGGGCCGGTGCTGCTCTCGGGACAAGACAAAGCCAGGCACACTGCTCAGCCACTCCAGGTGCTGCTGGACAAAGAAAGGGTGGGGAGTGGGTGCCCGGACCCCCTCACTGCCTCTGCCGCAGGCCCTCACATCTCACCGAGCCCTCCTTGGGTCATGGGTCAAAAGGACACAGTCTCCCAGTGCTCCCATCTCCTTACTCTGCCCTGATATCTCTGGGGAATATGACATCTTTTAGGAATTTACCCTTTCCTGGCTCGGGCCCCAGCTGCTGGGCCCACCAGGTGCCCAGTGTCCCTTCCCAGTCCCCAGGCCCAGGTTGGGTTTCCCCATATACCTGGATACCCCAGCCTTCTCCGCCCCTCCACCCCCCACCCCGGTACCCCGTCCAACTGGAGGGTCAATTGCAGCAGGTGTGTGGCCCAGCTGGGCACCTTCCTGGCCATGGACCAGCTGCTGCAGCAGGCGGGGGCCGAGTGCACCGTGGACATCTTTAATGTGGCCTTGCAGCAGTCACAGGCCTGCGGCCTCATGACCCCAACGCTGGTGAGAGGCCATCAGGGCTCAGTTGTGGGAAGGGGCAAGGGGGCGGAGAAGGTTCTAGGAGCCACCTTTAGGCAGCACTATTTGGGCAGCCACTAGGTGGTGCTGGGGACCACGATGCTCCTGCATGGAACCCTAAGGGTTGAGAGACACAAGGGAGCCTTTCTGCAGATACGGGCAGGCAGGGTGAAGTTCCTTACCCCACGTGTGCCCCCAGGAGCAGTACATACATCTCTACACCTGTCTGAACAGCGCGCTCACGGATGGGCTGCCTTGAGTCAGCAGTGGTCACTGTGCTTGTGCAGGAGCAGAAGAGGTCTGGGCCCTGCTGGGCAGTGACAATGAGCCTCAGCAAGCCCGCTGGGGCCTGGCTTCCCTGGGAGGGCAGCCTGCACACTGGCCTTGTGTTGGGAAGGGGCAGAGTTGAGGAATAAAGAATGTGGTCAAGCCTGAGATTGAGTGTGTTCTGTCCGTCCACCCTCCAAGGAGGAAAGAAATGGCCTCAAAGACTGGCACCAGTCTTTGGTGGGGCCCAATTCAAGGGCCTGGTGGGCAACCCTGAGCAGGGGTGGGGTCTGGCTGAAGGGGCTGACCAATGGCCTGCCTGCTGACAGCTTTTCCTGGGGAGCAGCCCCTGATGCCCCATCTCCCAGTTTTCCAGGGGCCTTAGACTTTGGTCTCTAGGGTTTTGGGGTGCCCCAGATTCAGAGCCCCAGTTACTCAGGGTTCTCCTGCCAGGAGGAGAAACAGAAAACAGTGTGGGGTTGAAGACCCAGGAGAAGCAGTCCATCCCATGCCTTGGGACTGAACTGCACACCACGTTACATGATATGGCCTCACGAGCTCCTGTCTGACTCCCTGATTAGACTGCACGATTTTGGATGGCAAGGTGCCTGGGGCTCGACAGCAGTTGCCCCTGGTGGAGGGCCCTGGGGTGGGGGCCAGGGCCCAGAGAGAGCCCGGGCCAATCAGAGCGGGAGGCCCTGAGATGCAGTTAGATCCCCAAATGGAAGAGGAGACAGAACTCTCACTGGCCAACCTGAGTTCCTGGTAAAGTACAAGGTGCCAGGGGTCAGAGAGGGCCTTTCTCAGGCCTGGCTAGAGAAGGGGAACAGAGGTAGGGCTCTCTGCTCCATCCGGAGCCTTCCCAGGATGAGGTTAGGCTCTGGTGCTCCCCCCCGGGGGAATGGATGTCATGGCCTCTTCTAAACTATGTTTATCAGGAGTCCCAAAGGTTGGTCCCATCGTGACCCTCAAACTGGCGGGCAGGAGACTAGCTCTGAGGCCCCCACGCCTGCCATGAAGGGCTGCTGCTGAGGTCGGAACGGGGCTCAACCATGGTTTTTCCAGTCTGGGCCCCTCACACTGGAGCAGAGGGAGCTGCAAACAGGCAGGGGAATGGAGCCAAACTATGGATGAGTGAGGCCAGAAACCCAGGCTGATCTGGGAAGGCAGGGGCGGCTTCCATTTGTGGGTCTTTTCTGGTAATGAGAGCCAGGACCATCTGTGCAGGACCTTCTCTGGCCTTCCTGGGTGGCTCAGCTACATTCAGGGCTATGGCCCCAACTGGAGCCTGGGTCAGGGTCTGCTGGCTGACCTGGGGACCCAGGAGGTTAGCAGCAGTAGCAGAGAACGGGGTCGGGTGGGGGGCAGTTGATGTGAGGTATGGAGGGGTCTGGAGGTATGGGGTGGAAGGAATAATGGCTGCCTCTGAGTCTCCAGGCTTTGGGTATACACTCTGGACGGGCCATGGGAAGATAGAGCCCAAATGGGAGACAGAGCAGGCTCTAGCTCTGCACTGGGGTTTGGCTCAGCGTGGGAGAGACCAGAGAAAGCAAAAGGCTACATGAAGGAAGCACAGCCAAGCCCAGTCTGGTCTAAGAAGAGAGTAGGGACTTGATGCCAGCCTTAGCCACCATCTGCCCTGCCCCTCAAGGCCCTGGGACCCGCCAGAAGGACCCTGGGATTCCAGCCTCAGGGCCGCTGGGCTGCAGCTGCAGTGCTGGGCTCCAGGTGGCGCCAATCCGCAGACTTTCAGGGAAGCCTCTGACCACCCAGCCCGCTCAGTCCCTCAGTCTATCTACCTAGCTTGCTCCCTTGGACAGCATCAAGGTGATCCCAGGGCCTTAGACCTGACTGGGGCTGCATGCATGCAAAATACGCTCAGCGGGTGGAAATCCGCACCCATTTCTTTGGTGGCAGGGCCGGCTGCTCAGTGAGAAAGCCCTTCCTCCTTGCCCGCTGCCCCCATCCTTGCATAAAGTGGAAACTTTCACCGCCTGACCCCTTTGAGGACAACGCCTTACTTCCCTCCTCCAGGAGACAAGGTGACAAGGACAGACCCTGAATTCCAGTTCTGGGGCTTCCCCCCTCCCCCTCAGCCATGTGACCTTGAACAAATCACTTCCCTCTTCAGTCTCTGTGGCAAATGTGGTAGAGGGGTTGGGGGCCTGTGGGAACTCTTAAGATTGCTTCCAGAGGGCCTCCTCCAAGTCCCGCGGAGCCGTGGCTGACCCTGCAGGCAAGAGGGTCCCCAGTCCGCAAGCCTAGGTCCTGGGACATCCCACGGTTTCCAAACAAGTGCAAGTGCAGGTCCCTGACATGCCGTCTCTGCTCACTCTCTTGGGGTTTCTTTGCCTTTTTTTTTTTTTCCTTCTTTCCTGGATGAAATTCCTGCCAGCTCGGAAGGAAGGAGGGAAGGGGAGCGAGCCACAGCGCAGAAAGTTTCCTTGACTCCTCCTCCGCCTGTGTCTCCCTCCCTTGCCAAGCCCAGCCTGTGAAACTGAATAACGAAGATCACTCAACAATGCCTGCCCCTCTCTGACTGCACCGGTCCTGCGCTGCCGCCGCTGCGGCCGACGACACCCAGCAGAGCCCACGGGGCGGTCCCCACCGACGGCGCAGCCAGCCCGCTCCGCCGCGGGACCCAGAGGCGAGCAGCGGCCGTCACCGCGCCGGAGCGTCCGCCAGGTGCCCCGGCCGCCGGCCGCCGAGATGCCCAGCCCGCCCGGACTCGGGGCGCTGTGGCTGTGCGCCGCGCTATGCGCCTCCCCGTGCGCCGCCGGCGCCCCACAGCCCGGCCCCGCACCAGCCGCCTGCCCGGCCCCCTGCCACTGCCAGGAGGACGGCATCATGCTGTCGGCCGACTGCTCGGAGCTCGGGCTCTCCACCGTTCCCGGGGACCTGGACCCCCTGACGGCTTACCTGTGAGTACTGGCCCGCACGTCCCTCGCCGCTCCCGTCTGGCCATCCGCTAGCGCCCAGCCCTGGCCTCGGGCTAGGGCACCTGCTAGGCGCCGGGAAGCATGGGCATCCGGGGAGGGCTTTTCCCCTTCCAAGTGGGCTGATGCGGGACTGGGGTGAGGCGTGCCCCTGAGCGGGTGGGAGGTGAGTCCGAGACTGTGGACCAGGCAAGTGGTGAGGCTGGGCTTCCCTTGGTTTCTCAGTGGCCCATGTCTGGGGGTTTACTGTGGGAGCTCAGGCTTGGTAAGAGGTGGGTGTCTGGACGCTGGAGCTGGAGGGCCCCCGGGGGCTGCTTTCTCCCCCTACGCAGCAGTGCCCAGACGGTGGCTGAGCGTGAGGCTGACTGATTTGGTGGTAGAGCAGAGGGGAGGGGCCCCAGTGGGGTGCAGAGATGTCTGTTCCTCTGCATGCAAGGAGAGCAGAGCTGTCACACAGGCTGGGTGGCCTCCCGGGGGGGGGGTCCTAGAAGCTGGGAGAGGGGCCTAGCTACTCTTGGCTCCACCAAAAGGGCCCCTGCCAGCACCATCTCCCTCTGCTGAGGCCTCCTGTCTCCCCCGGGGGCCTCCCTGAAGTCATGTCCCAAGAGGCCGCGTTGGAGATACTAATTTGTGGGCAGGCACCGAGGCCGAAAACCAGAGAACCATTTTTAGAGCTGAGTTGGGGTGAGATGGCGCGTGAAGGGGACCCTATTGGGGGCAGCTGTCCCGGGGAAGGCTCAGAGGAGCTTCCCCCTCAGAGCCTGAGGGCTGGGGGCACTCCCTGCTCCCACCTGGGCAGGAGGAGTGTGTGAGAGTGCATTCCAGACCACCTAACCCCACCCCCACCTCTGCTCTGGGAAGGAAACCTGCCCCCCCCCCCCCCCCCTGCCCAGACTCCTTCACCTTTTCTCAGAGGAGTTCAGGTGGGAAAGTCCCAGACCATCTGTCCCAGGGATAGGTTCTGGGGCTCCAGGACCTGGGAGCTCTGAGGAAGAGGGGGCTGGGCTAGTTTTCACAGGAGCCCAGCAAGTGCCTGTTGAGCTAAATGGGATCCGACAATCACTTGTGAGGGTGTCCTGGCGGCACGTGGAGGGTCCTGATGGCAACCCTTCATGGAGCTCCCTTCCCAGTCTTTCTGTCCCTAGTTGGATGTCCGTCTCCACTTCAAGAGGCACAGGCTGGGGACCAGGGCAGGGAGTGTGAGGAGAAAATAGTGTCCATATTCCAAAAGGGCAAATTGAATCCTTCACAGCCCAGGAGGTGAAGGCAGCGGTGAACACTGTGAGCCCCTTGGGGGGCTGGGAGGCTGCCCCTCAGCTGGTAGAGGAGGGCTGGCTCTGGCCCCCATGTCTGCTACAGCTAGGGCAGCCCCACTTTTAACCATTTTATATATTGGGGGTATATGACATTGTTTCATTTGAAGACAGGGTTCTGGGGCTAGAAAGAGTTTGGAAATGGCATCTGTAGGAGTCTTTCTCTGGGGGAGCAGAAGGAAGGGGCTTTTCCTGGGTTGAGGGGGGGGGCTTCCAGAGATTGATTGTTCCAGTCTCCTTTCTCAGCACCTGTCTTTCCAGACTGACCCTTTTACTGGAAGAACTTGGGGAAGGAGAGGTACAATGCCACCTTTGGAATCCAAGCATCCCACCATCCAGGCTGATGGGAGATTTTCCACCACCTTGTCACAGTTCCTTGGAGCTGTGAGGTCTGCACTTGGGTTCAGTGGAGGTGGCACTCTCTGAGTTTGTCTTATGTCTCTGTGGGAATACAGAAAGCCTCTCTCTCCCAAGACGCGGACTTGTGGGAGAGGGGAGGAGACGGAGTAGGGTCCTGAGGCAATGTGGGGGATTTAGCAGTGGGCTCTGGAATACTGGAGGGAGGTGGGAGAGAACCATGTCCCCTGCCCTGGGCTGTGGACGGGTCCCATGTTCATGGTGGATGAAGGAGTCTCTGCTGGGGGCAGCTGGCCTGAGGGTGGCTCAGAGGAGGAGTCTTCTTTCTTTGCCTCTCAGGAAGGTGGAGCAGGCATGAGGGTTGTCACTGAGAATAGTGAGGGCAGGGAGGTCATGGGGCTCCCTTCCTCCTCAGCAATGTCAGGCAGTGCCCAGTCTGGCCTCAAGGAGCCCAGCTCTAGCAGAGGACAGTGCAGATTTATATTTGATGATGGAACCCACAGTGCCTCTCTGTCTCGGCCCCCAAACCCTGGTTCCTTCCCAGCTTTGTCACCTGCTGAGTCACTGAGCTCCTCTGAGCCTCGGGCTCGTCATTTGTGTATGGAGAGAAATGGGTAGCAGGGAGGATTAAATGAGACAATATGTCAGTATGAAGTCCCTGGCACAGCGCCTGACACACAGGGGGTGATGTGGAAATGGTGGCTATTATTATCATGCCTGCTGTTGTGTGTGTAGTGGAGATGGAAGCAAGCTCCCAGGACACTTCACACAGGAGGGAAATTGAGTCCAGGGGTGAGTATAGAACTCAAGGGAGGGGCACCAGGCTGGCTCAGTCAGTTGAGTGTCCAACTCTTGATTTTGGCTCAGGTCCTGATCTCAGAGTCCTGGGATTGAGCCCCACATCGGGCTCTGTGCTCAGCACGGAGTCTGCTTGTCTCTCTCCCTCTGCTCCTCCCCATCTCCCCCAACTCTCTCTCTCAAATAAATAAACAAACAAACAAACAAACAAACAAATAAAATATTTAAATAAAAAGAGCCCAAGGGAATGGTCTGTGGCAGGAAGAAGAGAGGTGTGTGCTAGGGAGTCATCTGTAGGTGTTGGTCTTGCTCAATGCTTGGTTGTTCTGGGGGCCTGGGGTCCAAGGAGTCGGTTGACAGTGGGGGTGGGGGTGGAAGGGGAGTGGACCCTTAAGTCTTTCTGACACGGGGTTGAGAAGGTGAAAGGTAAGATTAAAGCACTTGGGTGTACAGGAAGTGGCAGGCCAGAGGGCATTTGAAGATCCTTAGAAGGAGCCATAGATTGAATCATAGGCAGTACCAAGGAACTACGGACTCCAGAAGATACCTGGGGGTCCTAGACCTGCCCCAATAAAAATTACTTCACATCTGCTTACCCATCCTGGGAAGGTGAGAGTCCCTCCTTCTAGTCAGTTACCTCTCATGGTGCACACACCTCTACCTTCCTCCATCTTGGTTCTAGTGAAGACCAGAAAGTCTTTATACCCAACTGCTACCCTTTGCTTTGACACCTAAGTCCAAAAATTATGATTCTTTTGGGGCCCAACGCCAGCCCTGTTTGATCAAGCTTAGGAAGACAGACTTGAAATACCCACAATCTTTCAAGGATCTCTCATTTTTTGAAGTCTCCTCCCAAACTGAGTTGCCATGAGCCTCACTGGGGTTTAGACCTTCTTCCTGGGTAGGGCCTGTTCTGGGAAACCATTTGGAGGAGGTGGAGCTCTGGGGCATTCCAGCTTGATGGTGACATGAAGACAGAAAGCCTCTTGCTGTATTCTACCCCACATACACACAGTGAAGGGACAGGGATGTCCAGACAGCAAATACTTGTTGGCAAAGACGCAGAATTGTCCCCGAGTAGGAGAATCTGAGTAGTTACTATCTGTTCCTCCTTTTGCTCCCAAAGTTGAGCCGTATCAGGAATGGATGGTGGGAGAAAAGCCTTCTTGGGAGGGGAGTTGTAAAAGGCCTGAGGTACCTACACTTGCAGTTGGCCCTGAGCATCCATCTCCATCACCCACTGCTTTGGGGGCAGAGAGAGGGGCCGCCCCTCCGGGCAGCCCTAGTCAGGCTGCTCATTGCCCTCTTGGGACTTCACTCCCTTTCAGACTGCCCATGATAACCACTAAGCTTGTTTGCAAGGTCAGCAGGTTGTGTGTGTGTGTGTGTATGTGTGTGTTTGTGTGTGTGTATGTGTGTATGCTAGGTAATTTGCATCCTCCTCATCACTGCGTGGGGGATGCCCATGACCGGATGGAGGCAGGCCACTGGGGGAGGGCAGAGGGGTTAATAGCACAGGCATCAGCCACAACAGAGCAGGGGATGACTCATCACTAAGCCGTGAATCTGGGCCAGCTGGTCTGTGACTTAGTTTTCTCATCTGTAAATGGAGCTAATATCTACCTCATAGGGTTGCTGTGTGGATTCACTGAAATAGTGTTTGTAAAGGGTCTGGCATGGTGTGTGGCCTGTGGGAAGAGCTCAGTCAGTGTTAGCTAGTGTTGTTATTAGGGTGACCGGGGCCAAGAAATGTTAGGCATGGAAGTCTTCCTGGAGGAGGAAGTCCTGGAGCCAGCATTGGGAGGAGAGGAGGAGCACTGTTCCGTGAAAGGCGTGGGATGGTGTGTGTGTGTGTGTGTGTGTGTGTGTGTGTGTGTGTGGTGGGGCCACGAGAAGGAAGAGTGGCTGGCAAGGAGACAGAAGTCGCTATACTGGGAACCTGGAGAAGCTATAGTTTCCGGCTGGCTGGTGCAGTCTTAGGGCATCGGGGCAGGAGGTGGACAGTGGATGGAAGATGCCAGCCTCCTCCCAACATGTCCCGATGGGCCTTGCGGGGTCTATCACAGGAAGAAGCAGAGAAGCAAGCAGCTTCAGTGGATAAGAGCTGGCCTTGGGCACGATGTACCCTGGGGCTCAATGTGCCCGGTCTCCTGTCTCACCTCCAAGGCTACCCTCCCTGGGTCAGGCCTCAGTTTCCATTTCTGGTAGATTCTAAGAGCCTGAGCCATCTCTGCCTTCCTGAAACTTGGGATTTGTGAGTTCTAATCCTCGGTCCCTCAGTTGCTATGATGCGAGCCCCCAAACTTTTCTGGACCTCAATGTCTACACATTTCGTTGAAAAACATGAGTGGGAGAGGCAGGGAGAAATCAACCCTGGGCCTGCTCCCCCGATGCAGGATGGAGAAAGCCTCCAGCGAGAATTGCTTAGTGGAGGTGGGCAGTAGAGGAAGGGACTGAGGGAAGGGGGAGGATCCAGACAGCACCCGGACCAGGGCAGAGAGAAGGGCGAAGCCAGGGAGAGTGATTCCAGGAAATGGGGTGCCAGGCTTCCTCCAAAGTGCAGCCTGGGGGGACGGGCCCATCAGAGGGCAGTCCTGGGGGGTCGCCGGAGGAGGGTGAGTGCGTGGAGGAGCTAACACCCCAGTTCAAAGGAAAGGCAGGAAACAATCCTAGGCAAAAGAAAAAGGAAACCTCTGGGCTCTGGTGGCAGCAGGCCCTGGGCGCGGCCGGGTGGGGCGGCTGGTTGGAGAAGGCCTGGCTCCGAGCAGAGTTGGCCCCCAGCCCGCCCCCCGCTCAACCCCACCTTCCCCCACACCGTGGGCTCTCAACCCTGATGGCCCCACGTGTGCCACAGCCTGCTTCCCGCACTGCCCCTGGCCCACCAGGCTGAGAGACGGACGGGGCATGGGGCACCGGCTAGGGCACCGCGTAGGGAGACCCTGCCGGGGAGGCCGGGAGGCTCTGGCTGTGGTCTCCAGTCTCTCCACCCCAGCAGCTAGGGGCTTCGTGCCTTTGGACAAGTTACTTAACCTCTCCACAGTTAGCTTCTTCACCTTGAACCTGGAAGCAGGAACAGTATTTACTTGGAAGGGGGTGGGGGAAGGGCTCATGATACAAAGCGGGAGCACGGTGTCTTTCATGTTTATACCCACGTTCAAATGTTGACGATTTATATTGTTTTTCTCCATCTTTTCACCTGCAAATGATCTGCTGAGGCCCAGAAGGGGAATAACAGAGCCACCTGTGACAGGGTGGGGATGTAAGGTGCCGGGGTGATCTTCTGGAGCCCCATCAGATCGACCGCCCACCCGCCTCCCTTCTTTCTTCCTCCCTCCCTCTATCTGTACTCATAAAGCCCCCTCCCCTTGACCTTCAGGGACTGGGGTCTTTCACAGAGCCCATTCAGCTCTTGAGCTCCCAGCCCCCAGGATGATGGAGGAAGTGATCCTCCTCACAGGGACACATGAGGAGCTGGCCCCTGGCCTGGTACCTGGTAGGAGACTCTCCAGAGAGGAGAAGTCTAGACTTCCAGGTCACCGCTGTCTGCAGAGCCCAGCTTCTCCCCAGAAGCGGGAGTTCTGTGGAATTAGAGCCTTCTCTGGTACAGCCCGAGGAAAAGTAGGTGTGTGCGGGGCAGTTAGGATTTCTGCCCCGGGACATGCCCTTAGGGGCCAGTAAGCGTTACCTGAGCCCGTCCCTAATGGGCTGTGTGACCCTTAGGCTAGTAAACTCACTCTGTTGGGTGCAGGGCCAAGGCAAGGAGTCCCACTGGGGCTTTGGGAAGGTACAAGAGACAGGGGTGGGGGAGAAATTTCCAACCCTCTTTCTCATATTGGAAATGATGCCTTCTTTTAGTCAAACTGAAATGGACTCATTGACTCAGGGGCTCTCAGGGTTGTGGGAGCCCCTTTGTGCTAACTAGTTCCTTGCAAAAGAAGGGGGTGGTCCCCAATTTCTAATGACAATTCAGGTCTTCCTCCCCCCCACCCCTCCGCCCTTCAGACATGGGAGAACAGGTCTCAGGAGGAGAAAAACACCCAAGAGGCCAAACCTGGGCAGGGAGCAGAGTTATTTTGGAAGCAGCGAAAGGACATGGCGGGGGGGGGGGCGGGGGGGGGTAGGGCTCAGGGGTTGGCACTGTGCCCCCCCGGAGCCATGCCAGAGCAGGCCACGGGCGGGCTGGCAGCGGGCAGGTGGGGGCTGGGCCCTGCTGCTCCAAGACAGGGTACCTCCAGAGCTGCCGAGGTGTCCTCTGTGCCACTGTCTTCTTCCTCCTCCAGAGCTAAAAAGGAAGACCTGTATCTTGAATTTCCCCAGCCCTGGGGCATCGGGGCCCCCTCTGATGAATTGTGTGAGATACAGAATCTAAGGCTGGGGCCAGGGACGTACCTCGTGCCCAGTTTCCAGTTTCCTGCCTCTCCTGTCTACTGTCGCACACGGTGGGGTTGGTTGCCTTCCTGGTTGACATTTTCATTCCCTAGACTGTAACTTTTCTTCCAGGAAGAAACCAGATTGTCAAGAAGGTCATCCTTGGGGCCCAGACAGACATACCTAGGAAAGTGCCACTGTGAGGGCCTCGCTGTCTTAACCTACGGTGGTACCAGTGGGCATTTACTGCATTTGTGTAAGCATCCCCCTGGCATCATCTTGCAGAAACCCCGGGAGAGAGGGGCTAACATTATCTCCATCTTATGGATGACGAAACTGAGACTTCTAGATGTTAAGGGTCTGGCCTGAGGCCGCCAGCCAGTGGTGGGATTTTGCCCTAACCACTGCCGCTAAGGGGGTCAGAGCTGGGGGTTTTGGAGCTCTGAGGGAATGGGCAAGACTGTGGGCACGTTAAACTCCCAGGCACAGCAGTCCCTTAAAGCCTAGTTCCAGTTCTCTTGTCTTTCTCAAGAAGTGTTGGTGGTTTCATTCCCATCCCATCGGCCAGCAGGGTCTCTGGCAACTCCTCTGTGGGGGTTGCTTGAAGGGAAGGTGCTAGGTCCTCTGTGAGGCAGTCAGGATGGGGATGGGGATGTCAGAGGAGACAGGAAGAGTTGGCTCACTGTACCGGATGGTCATGGGGAGTGTCCGAGGTCAGGAGCTCTCTGAGGACGGTGCTGGTCAGGGGAGACCCCATCCTGAGTCCTGAAGGACCAAGGGATTCAGGCAGAGAGTGGACAGGCAAGGCCCTCCAGGAAAAGGGAAAGCAGGAGCCTCAAACACAGAACACACTGGGGCTCTATTACTTCATCACCACAGACTTTCTATCTCACTCCTTGACGCAGGATATTCCAGAGCTGGGCTCTTGGCCTTTTTCGCCTCAGGCCACACATTTAAAAAACAAAAACGAATTCAAGGTGTTTAGCAGCTGGGATAAATCAACTAGGCTGCTCCCAGCCAAAGGCTTCTAGCCAACCCCACCAACCCTAGGCAGCATCCGGCCCCCCAGGGGCGGAGACCCTTTCTCTGTCTCTCTCTCTCTCTCTCTCTCTCTCTCTCTCTCGGCCACACCTGGAAGCACTGCTGTGGAGGAAGAAGCTCGTGTTTGCAGCCTGGCCTCACAGGTTCAAAGCTCAACTCCAGCACTAACTCGCGGGATGGCCCTCCCTGATTCTTCACCTCTCGGAGCCTCAAATGCCTCAGCTTCAAAATGGGCGTAAGGATATCCAGCTCTTTGAAAGACGTTTGCAGTTTGGCAGAGTGCTTGGCACACAGCAGATGCCCGACACATGGGGGCTATTGTTATTACCCGCTCTGATCTCCCTTGGAAGGAGAAGCACTTGAGTGGAGAAATGGAGGCAGGCAAAAAGTAGCCCTGCGTCTTATGGGTATAACTCCGCCAATTTAGGGCTCGGCTGGGAGTGAGACGCAGAGGGTTGGATCTAGAACACCGTTCTCCTCATCCTCTCTCCCTGCCACTGTCCCCTCCCCTTTGCCCTTGGAGGTGCTGGAGGAGGTGGGGGTGTCCCTGAGAGTGTCCAGAAAGGCGGATGGGAGGAGGGTGCTGAGTGCCTTCCGTTGCACTTGTGTCAGGGATTTGGACATGGTCCCTAGGCCCAAAGCCAAGGCAGATGGACTACTGAAGGGGGAAGAGGGGAGGAGTGGTGGTGCAGACTAGGTGCCATCACCGTCCCCATCTACCACCCCAGCCCAGTTCATTGCCAGGGTCACCGCAGGGCAGGGAGGGGGTGGTCGCTTGGGCGGCCCATGGAGGGTGAAGACTGCTAAGATTTATTCCACCTCCCTGTGTGATGTGCAAGTTTGAATGGTCTCCCGACCTGAGTTACCACTGACTCCTGGGAAACAGGCCAAGGCAGCAGCCGCTAAGGGGCTTTTAACACCTCCGGGAGGAAGGAAGCCTGCCCTTAGCTTGACCCCGGCTAAGGATTCTTTTCCCCAGGTCCCTGGGTCTCTCCCAATTTGCTTCATGTTCCTTTGCATACAGGACTGTGCCGTTCCGTGGGGATAGCTCTATGGGTAGAGTGTGTTTAAGCTGGGGTTTAAGCCCAGTTGCCAGAGCGCACTGTTCGCATCCTGATAATACCTCTCCCCCCAGCTCATGCTGCGCTCTCCCGTTCCCCTTTGTTAATGATCAGTGATAACGCCACTCAAACTCCCTAGCCATGTGGGGAGCAACCATTCATTTGGGAGCACCGTGCTGAAGGCTTCCTCGTGCATCCACCCTTGTGGGCTGTTCTGTCCTTCCTCCCTCTCTCAGACAAGGAGGGGGACACCGGGCCAAGGGGGAGAGCCAACGTTGGAGGTCAGCTTGGGGCCTCCAAAGCCCAGGCTCTTTCCTCTGCCCTCAGGGCTCGGAGGGAGAGACAAGACAAGCACACAAATAACTGTGACACTTTGTGGGGAGTGAGACGTGCACCAGGCGGGTCCAGATAAGGAGCAGGGGGCAGGCGCACAGAGGAAGGAAAGCTCATGTTAACTAATGCCATTGATGCAGAAACCGCTGGAGAGGCAGTTGTGCAAGGGAAAAACCACAGGAGTGGGCGTTAGAAGCCCTAGGTGGACACTTATTTGCAAAACAGAATAATCATCTCTCCCCGATGAAGTGGTTGTATTAAGCAAGGTCCTGCTTGGATGAGTGCTTAGCACACAGAGGATGTTATTTCCCCCCGCCCCACGCCGCTGCAAAAATATCAAGTAGGACTGTGTACCCATGTCTGTTGAGGGCGCGTGTGTGTCCACCTGACAAAGGCTCTGCCTCATCAGATTCAGATTCTGGGCATTAGAAGTTGGAGCTCTCAGGGGAAGGGCCAGAACTCAGGCTTCAGACTGGGAGCTTCCTGAAGGCAGGATCTGGGCTCCTGGTTCCCTTCCTCTTAGGACTACATCACACGCCCCCCTTCAAACACATGGGCATGTGCGTGCGTGTACACACACACACACACACACACACACACACACACCAGCCTCTACCTGCAGGGGGCACTCTGAACAGGGTCACAAACACTACAGGAATATGCATTCGGTCTTTCTCCCTCCTCCTCGGCTCCAGATCTGGGGCAGCCCAAGGGTGGGGGTGTCTGAGGAGGGGGAGGTGGATCGAGTGTCCAGGGATTGTGAAGGTTGAGGCAGGAAGGGGCCGTAAATTAATCCCCTGCCTTTGTGGTGGACAGAGCCGATTAGGAGGCTGGGAGGAGAGAAGAAAGGAAGGGGACTATTGTCTAGGACAAAAGCAAGAGAGAACAGGAATTGGGACAGGGCCTGGGCTCCCGCCCTCACTTACCTGGGGGCAGACCCAGAAGAGTCCGGAGCCCGGAGCCAACTCGCTTCTCAGACCGGACTGGACCCCGGCTCTCCCAGCACAGTTACCAGCTTCTGCACTTGTGAGCTGGGTGACTTGGGCTAACCCCTTAGACCAGCGCCTACATCACAGACGTGCCCCCTCTTCCACCACACGGGCCCCGTGCTTGGGTGAATGCTGCCTGCTCTCGCCATCTTACAATTCTACACTTGATCTTAGCCAAAAGGCCGAGAAGCGATCGCCATCTTACAATTCTTCATCATTTTTTAACAAGTGGCCCCACAGTTTTGTTTTGCACTGGGTCCCGTAAATTGCCCTGCTCTTCACCCCTCTGAGCCTTGTATTTCTGGTTTGGAGAATGAGGAAATCTCTTGACCAGCCTCCCATCTCCCATCCCAAGTGGTCATAGATTCAAACGAGACCCCTTCTCCGTGCTCTGTCCTCTGATTCCTAACATGGCAGATACATGTCTTCTGTTCTTACAATCCTGATAGACAGGGGGACGAGGGCAGGGATGGATGGGAGGAGGGGTCTCCTTAGGGATGCCATAGGGTAGAAGAGGCAGCTTCTGTCCGGATGCACCTGAGGTGACCTCGGGGCTGGAAGGGACACTGGGTATCACTGGGCTGGGGGCACTCCTTGGCCTGAGCATGGCATCTGCAGGGTCCAAGGGTTACGGGGTGCGCTGTGCCAAGGTGAGGCATGGGGCGCACCTGAATCTTGGTGTGACTCTGGGGGGCAAGGCCTTTGCTTGAATGGGAGGGCCTCTGTGTGAGTTGCACCCCTTCCCAGTTTTTCAGAGTATAGCAGATTGGTTAAGTGCCTGAGCTCTGGAGCTGCCCCTCCAGGGCTCCGATCCTGGCTCTGCCTTTCATCAGTCTTCGGGGAAAGATTTACTCTTTGGTGCCTTAATTTCCTCACCTGGAAATGATGGGGACGGTAATGATGGCCACCTCGTAGGGCTGTTGGGAGGGCCGAATGAGTTAATATATGGGAAATGCTTAGAACAGTGTCTGACGCATAGTAACCTCAAAGGGCGTTAACTATTACTATTCATTTATTCAACTGATAAACGTTTACTGAGTGTGTACTCCCTCGCAGGCACAGCTGTGCTTGGCACCCTGTTTTACATCCACAGTTCTCCATATAACAGCCACAGTGGCTGGTCCAGGGGGAGGAGACAAAGGTTTAGTGCCCTGTGTGAGCCCCCTCGGGAGATCCTCCCGCCCACCCGCAGAGCCCTGCTGGCCCCGGCCCTCCCAGCTCTCCCACCCTCTGGCTACTGTGCAGTGAAGGGCTGCCCGTTCTGGAAGAATTGGGGGATATCAATAGGTCCCCTCCTCCAATTTTGTCTGAGACTCCCTGGACACCGGCCCACCTGAGCTGTAGGTCCGCTCTCTGTTCAGCGGAACTGGAATCAGGAGACCCTGGGCTAGAATTCTGTCTTTGCCACCAACTTGCTGAGTGCCTTTGGACAAGTCCTCTGATCTCTTTGGGCCTGTTTCCTGTCGGGCTGGCAGTTCCTAATCCCAGGATATTGCAGAGACAAATGATCGTGTTTAAATGAAGAGGCAGAGGGAAGAGAAGGGGAGGAAGGAGCATGAGTGAGGCCATGTTGAGTCTGTGGGATGAGGGAGGCGCCAGGGTCCCCGGAGATCTGCAGTTTCACTCAGTGAGACTTGAGATCCCGGGGGCTGGGACAAGGCACGGCCATCACCAGCACCTCCAGGGCTGCGTGCCCAGCCAGAACAAGGCCCCCCATTAACTATGTGCAGCCAGCGGAAAGAGGAATGCCCACCCCCCCGCCAGCCGACGCCACGCCAACCCTCGCTTCGTTGCTGGCTCCCCTGATCTGAATGCAGAAGCCCAGCGTGCCGCCTCCCCCTCTGCCTGCCCTGCCTCTACCTGCCAGAAAGTATTAGCCTCACCCTCCAGATTGGCATGGGGGTGCAAAGGCACCATGCTGTGGGGCCCGGGGGACCCGCTGGGGGTGGGGCTTGGGGTCAGGAAATACCTGGGCTAACCCCTAGAACCCTGGTGTGCCCGGCGCTGATGGACAGCCCTGGAGCCTGTAGGGGGTCAGGGCTAAAGAGTATAGCAAACGGGAAAGGTTTGGAGACACACACAGAAGCTTGCCCTGGGGGCCCTCCTGAAGTTTTGTTGCAGCCCCCCACCCCTAACCCAAGCTAGAACCCTGGCACAGGCAGACCAAGTCTTCACCACCACTTGCTTTAGTGTGGCTCCTCAAGAATGTGATCCCTGGGAAGTTCTTTCTGGTGTCTCTCCTCCTTCCTGCTGTAATATCCCTGAGTTTCCTTCCTGTTCTGGTCAGAGGGGAGAAAGCCAGCAGCTACTCCTGCTGTGTTAGTCTCACACGCACTCTGGGGTGGACTGGGTTTCACTTCACTTTCTCCAAGAGGAAGGGAGCCTAACCTACAGAGGCAACCTCAGAAGCAGGAGGTGGAGATGTTGCACGGTCCCCAGGGATCCTGGAGGGGCTGCTGAGGGTCTCTGTCTGCCCCTCCACGGGGACTGCACAGCACTGCGGCTCCCTGCCCCACAATGCCCCGGGGGCTGCCGCCAGCCCGCTCAGTGCCCCTGTGGCCCCACCATGCGGGGATGGGGCAGAGTTGGTGAGTGGAGTGAGGGCCAGATTTCAGCCTCTACTTGGCCTTGCCCACGCCAGGCCACAACTGGACATCTCTGTGAGTCAGTCTGGTCAATACTTAACCAAAAAGTGATTGCAAAACTATTTATGAGGGGTTGCTTGAAGAAGATTTATTCTATCTAGTCCCTTGGATCTTCCAAAGTCTTTTTACCCCAAGTATGGGCTGTAGACCAGCAGCATCAGCACTGGGAACTGTTGGAGTGTGCAGCTCAGACTCCACCCCAGACCTACTGAGTCAGAATCTGCGTTTCAGAGTGTGCCGGGCACTGCCCCAAAGCTTATCCTTGCAGTAAGTCAGACCCTCCGCTGAGTCTCTGGCCAGCCACTCCCCCCATGCCGTCCCACCCAGAATTGCTTTAACCTCATTTATCCTTAGGTGATGCCCTATTGGTTTATATCTAGGGCAATAAGAAAAAGCCCCGTAGACTTCACTGTGATTTACTGTGAGGATGTGGTTAAGAAATGGGTTCAGACAAGAAGCCTGCAGCTCTGGGGGCCAGTCTTCAGGGGAAGCCGGGGAAGCATCAGCTTGATTTCAGATACAAGGGACTGACGGAGATGTCTCTTCTTCAGGGAAGCCTTCCCTAATCCCTCAACCCTGGGAGAGGGCTCCCCTCTGTGTGCCTGCTCGGCCCCAGGGCTCCCCGTGGGTTTGAACTTCTGGTCACTTGTCTGTTTCCCAAACTAGACTAGGAAGCCCAGGAAAGCAGGGCCCCAGCCACCAATGCTCCCTGGTATCCTTGGTGCTGGCACAAGCCCCTTGCACGGGGGTGAACAAAAGTATTGGTGGATTGAGTGAAGAAAGGAACGAACGGATGAATACACTAATGAATGGCCAGAGGCAGGAGGCACAGAGCAGAAACCAGCACATGTGCTCACCTGAGAGAGAGGGCTGCGATGCTGGGAGGGAGGGCCGCCCTCTCCAGACTTGGTGGTGGCCCTAACCTGGCTCCACCAGGGGCCGGAGGTGTGGCATCCAAGCCAGACGGCTGCGGTGAGCACGGAGCCGTGCTGGGGAGCCTCTTAAGCTGCCAGTTAGCCAGCTCATGGCCAGGCTTGGGTTTCATTAGAGTGAGACATCTGTTCTATAAACCCTTCTACTTAGAAGTTTTTGTCTTTCCTATTCATTCTCCTTACTACTTTTTCTTTTAAAGAACACTTCTTTTGAAAATTTCCATCCAGTTTCAAACAAACTAAGACGAACAAAAGTATGTGCTTGCCTCTAGGCTTGGATGGAGAGAGGCCTCCAGGGACTTGAGGCTCCTGGTTCTTCAATCTCCAGGGTGTGCTCTGAAGGTCCAAGACGAGTGAGCCCTGTGATCTGTGCTAAGAGAGATCTCAGGCTGGTGGGTCAGAAGGTTACCACCTTGTAAGTGCTTGGATGAGGATAGGCACAGGCCGGTTGTGGGGGTACTCAGGAGGTGGGGGGCAGCAGTGGGGAGGAGTGGGTCCCACCGTGGAATCCTGCAATGGCCCAGGGTGCTGGGGCCGATGGCCAGGGAACTCTGGGAGGGAAGTCTGAGAACACCAAAGCCCTTGGCCATGCCAACAGATGTCAGTAACCTGCTATGTGCCAGAGCCTGGTGCAATGTCCTGGGAGTGCACAGATGAGTGAGATGATATTGAGTCATGGATTGAACTTCTGGTTTCAATTCCATGAGGTAAAATGTTAAGAAGTATTGACAAGATGCTGTGGGAATCTAGAGGGAACGCTTAGCCAGGGTTAGAGCTAGAACCCTTAGCCAGCTTGAGGTTCATGGAAGATTATCAGAATGAGTCTCTCTGTTTTTTAACTAACTTTTTATTTGAGAATAATTTACATCACAGAAGAGACTCCCTATCGCCTGCTAATTTTTTTTTAAAAAAGATTTTATTTATTAATTCACAGAGAGAGAGAGAGAGAGAGAGCACAAGCAGGGGGAGTGGCAGGCAGAGGGAGAGGGAGAAGCAGACTCCCCACTGAGCAAGGAGCCCGATGTGGGGCTCCATGTGGGGCTCCATGTGGGGCTCGATCCCAGCACTCTGGGATCGTGACCCAAGCCAAAGGCCGACGCCTAACCAACTGAGCCACCCAGGCGCCCCTCGCCTGCTAAATTTTTACAAGCTGAGTACACTGGCATCATCAGCACCCAGACCAAGAAACAGAATGTCCACAGCTTTCTAGAAATCCTCCACCCACCATGCCTTCTTCTAGGCACTTCCCGCCCCCCCAAGGGTAACCACTGTCATGATTTCTAACAACATAGGTACGTTCTGCCTGTGTTTTGCACTTCACATAAACAGAGCGCTATTTTATGTCTGGCTTCTTTCCCTCGTTGTGTTTGAAGTATTTTTCCATACTACACTGTTGTTTGCCGCAATAGCTTACTCTTGCTCATTGCTGCGCATACTCACTTCGGGAGAACACAACACAGTCTATCCATTCTACTGTTGATGCGCAGTGGACACGTCCCAGTTTAGGGGCATTGTGGATAGTGCTAACATGGGCAGTTTTGTACAGTCATTTGGTGAGCATCTGGATGTGTTTCTGTTGGTTATACATCCAGGAGTGGAATTGCTGGGTCATAGATCCAGGGGGAGTGTCTAGGGTGAGAATGAGTTTCCTAGGTGAATGTGGGATGGCTCATCAGCTTGGTCTGAGGCTTCAGGAGGGAGGCCAGTGGCAGAAGGTAAGGAGAGAGCAGGGGCGGGGGGAGCCCACAGCAGGGCCTCAAGGACCAGCAGTATATTGAGACCCATCTGACTACCTACTGTATACTTTCCAGTGGCTCCTATTACAAAGTATCATGAACTGGGTGACTTAAAACAACAGGAATTGATTCTCTCATGTGCTGGAGGCCGGAAGCTCAGAATCAAGGTGGCGACAGGGCCCCACTCACTACAGAGGCTCTAGGGAAGAATCCACTGCACGCCTCTTCTAACTTCCGGTGGCTGCCAGCTTCCTTGGCTTGTGGCCACATCACTCCAATCTCTGCCTCTGTCTCTACATCACCTTCTTCTCTGTGTGTGCCTTATAAGGGCACTTGTCATTGGACTTAGGGCCCATGCAAATAAACCAAGATGTTCTCCTCATTTCAAGATCCTTCTCTTACTTACACCCGCAATGACTCTTTTCCTAAGTATGGTCACATTCACAGGGGCCAGAGATTAGGGCATAGACATGTCTTTTGGGGGGCCACCATTCAGCCTACTATACCATCCCTCACTGCCATCCTAAGCACCCCAGCCCAGTCCCCCCCTTTGCAAAGCTCTCCGGCCACTTTCTGATGGCTAAACCTGTCCCTCTTGGCTGCCGTAGGCCAGCTTCCTCCTGAGATTCCTGCAGCACTAACGTTCAAGGCTCTTTCCAGCTGGGTCTGTGGTTCTGTATCTCTCCTCTGGCCTCGGGGTCCTCCCTGTCTGTACACACGGGCACACGTATATGCCTCCTCCAGCGCTCACCGAGGCTCTGCACACAAGGGCGCTCGGAACAAGGCACTGAGGCTGAAGGCACCTTTCCCGCAGGGTCCAGTCCTAGCCCAGGGCACCATGCCCAGTGGCAGTCCAGTGTCCAGCCCTTCTCCATGTCCCTCTCCCCCAGACACCACTACCTCAGAGGGAACCTGACGGTTACCTGGTCCCAGGGCTTCTGTGGCAGTCCTGGTTACACACACACAAACACACACACACACACACACACACACACACACACATCTCAGAGGGAGGAGGGAGGAGCCTGGGAGAAGGGGCAGGAGCCCAGCCCTTTGCTCTTCCTTGGAGGAGGCCTGGGAGACAGGAATGCCTTTGGCTGGGGGACCCTGGCCAGAGATCAGAAGATCAAAGGATGCAAAGATCAGGGCTGGGGCAGGTGGCACTCACTTGGAAGCAGCAGAGAGAAGTAGCAGCGGGTGCCTCCTAAGGGCAGGGCTGACCCAGAACGCCCTCCCCTCCCTTCTCCTCCCCTCCCCTCTGCCTCCCCACCCCATTTCCGTTGTGACCCTACTGTGCTGCTTCTCCAGGAGGAAGGGCTCTAGGGGTTGAATACAGGGGAGGGGAGGGATACTAACTGGCATTCATGCCACTTGGGAGGCACCGCCACTCCCCCCGACACACAAGGATTCTCCCATGTAACCCTCACGATTCCCGTAAGAGGAACCATTACATAACCTGTTAGAGATGCAGAAACTAAAGCCCAAAGAGGAAAGGTAACTTGCCCAATGTCAAACAACTGGTAAGTGGTGGGGCCAAGATACAAACTCTGGGCAGTCTGACACCCGAGCCACAAACCACTACACCCTAACAGAAGGCCCAGAACTCTGTTCAGTCCAACTGCAGCATGAGGGAGTGAGGCTAGACTACAGGAAGGACTTCTTGCTGGGCAGGGATGTTAGACCTGGATCTTGCATCTAGTCTTTGTACAAGTCCGACGAACCCAATAGGTAGGGAGTTAGGGAAGAGGGTAGGTTGTTGGGGCACCAGCCGGAGGGTGGGATGGAGGCAGCAGGACCGGAGAGATTCAGCATGAAGGAGGCAGGAGTCGCCGGGAGTGTCAGGCATTTGGGACCTCAGCAGCCTGCCGGCGGCAGGTGTGGCAGGACCTCCCCGTGGCTGACTGGGCCAGCAGGGCGAGGTGCGCCCAGGTGGGCTTGGAGGAGGGGAGCTGAGTTCCAGAAAGTTCCACTGGCTCTCCGAGGCCCCTGGGAGTGGGACTCAAAGCCTGACAGTGACAAGACGGGTGGGGCTCTCCTGGGCCGGCCCTAATCCCCCTGCATTGTTCCTGGAGCTGCGGCTGCCCCCCAGCTTCCCGGCCCTTCAGCCCCAGGGACAGCCACAGACAACGAGACAACGACGCCGGGGGCCTCTTGGGGACCGAGCTGCTGCCTTGCGCACCGGCTCCTCGGACTCCCGTGTGCAGCAGTGTTCAACAGAGCGAACTGGCGAAGGTTTGGCTCTGCCGCTTATTAACTGTGTGAGTAGACACGAAGTAACTCGATATTCCCCAGCCTCCGTTTCTTCATTTAAAATGGGAATAAATAATGCTTCACTCCTTGGCTTGATAAAAGGATCAAATTAAATGAGACCAAGGATGTACCAGAACTCTATGAACTGTGAAAGACATTCAAATGGAGGGGAACTGGAGAGGCAGAGGGGTGGGGTTGGACGCGATTTGGGACTTCGGCATCAAGGGACCCTGATTTTCTGTCTCCTCTGTAAAATGGGTCTGTAAAGCCTTTATAAAGCACAGTGTCTGCCCCAGCCGAAGTAGCTCTTATTATATGCCCTGAGCTTCCAGTTTCTGCTCTTTCCCACTAGATTCAAATCGAAGGCAGGACCAGGTCCAATTTCGAAAATCTTTTGGCTGTGGGTCTTGGTGCTGCCCCTGGCTGGGGTGGGAGTAGGTGGCAATTGAGTGCTCCTTCATGTGTCCGTCCGTGGAGGTAAGTGGAGTTGCTGGGTCGGGAAACAGAAGGGATCCTGCCGTGAGAGGAAAGCTTCCATCTGGGATGTGGGGGTAGGAGGCATGTGACTCTGAAGAGAGGGGCCTTTCTTCCGTTTTCCGGCCCCAGACACACCCTGTCCCTTTATCCAGTGAAATAAAGGCTAAAGGCAGCAGGACCTGGAGCCTCAGCTAAACAAACAGGGCTCAGGGCTGTGGTCTGCGCACAAAGTGGACTCCACCTCCGGCCCCCATGTAGCCCTAGTCCTTCCCACCTGTGCCACCTCGGCTCCCCACCCCCTTCAGCCCCTCAGGGATTTCCCACTCTGAAGAGAGACACATAGTTCCTCCCCTTGGGGAGGTCTCACCTGATGGCAATGGCACTGTCCTCTCTAAGGTGCTTCAAGTCTGAGAGGGCAGACAATTCACACCCATACACCTCCGTGCACGGAAATGGTGCCCTTTTAGATGGAACTAGAGATGGGAACAAGGGCTGGAAAAGATGCTGGTGGGTCAGGGGAGACCGGAGCTTAATGGGGTTAAGTGGGCAGGTCCCCAGATGCACAGCCACTGCTGCCTTCCTCGGCTGGCTTAATTCTCTTCCCTTGTGCTGCAGGCCGCTTCAGTCCTTCGGGCCAGGGTCTGCCTGTGGGGTGCTCGCCCCTCCCTTGCTGCATTGAAAATGGACCTTGAAGCTGGTGGTGGTGGTGGTGGTGGTGGTGTGTGTGTGTGACAAGCACAGGTAATTGGGAGCCATGGAAGAGCCCCCAGCCTGTGTGGGGAGACCAAACACACGAATGAGCAATCTAAGACCAGGAGACGAGAGATTGTAGTCTAGGACAGGGTTGTGTGGACCTACCTGTGACTGAACCCTCAGAGACTAGAATCAAAAGGCTGTTCGAATTAGCCTGAGGTGGCCCTGTGACACTCAAGCCTCTTGATCCCAGCACTGGTCACTCAGGCTTGTAATTGTCCACTCTCTTGTCATTGTTCCCACTGGACTGGGCTCTTTGAGGGCAGGGATCATACATTATTGGACTTTGCAGCTTCACCACCTAGCACAGTGCCTGGTATATAGTAGGTGCTCAGTAAATGTTGGTTGAATGACATATGGCTGGATGAGTAAATGTATGGATGAAGGCCGGAGCTTCCTGTAGGAGGAGGCGCTTGAGCTGGGCCTCAGTGAGTGGTAGAGGCAGGCAGAGCTGCTTGCGGGCCATATTGGTTGCTTATTTACCCCGTGCCAGGCACTGGCTGAGCACTTTACCAGTGAGAAAACTAAGGCAGAGAAAGGTGAAGTAACTTGCCTAAAGTCACACAGCCAGTAAGCGGCAGAGCTGGGAAGCAAACACAGGACTGACTCCAGAGGCTGTACTGGTATTGTCCAATGTCCCTGCGATGATGGACATGCTCTAGATCCGCACAGTCTGTTGTGGTAGCCACTAGCCATGTGTGCCTATTGATCCTTGAAATGTGGCTAGTGAAGTTGAGGAACTCAATTTTTAATTTGATTTAATTTGATTTATTTATTTATTTGACAGATCACAAGCAGGGGGTGCAGCAGGCAGAGGGAGAGAGAGAGAGAGAGAGGGAGAAGCAGGCTTCCCGCGGAGCAGGGAGCCGGATGCGGGGCTCGATCCCAGGGCCCTGGGATCATGACTTGAGCCGAAGGCAGACGCTTAACTGACTGAGCCACCCAGGTGCCCCTTAATTTGATTTAATTTTAATGGTTTTAAATTGAAATAGTCACATGTGGGGGTTGGCTCCTCCATCAGACAGTGGAGGTCTATGCTGCCTCTGAGGAGGAAGAGAGGAGCAAAGGGAGTCCAGATCCCATCCTCCACAGTTTCCAGAGGCCCTGTCCCCTCCTGTTCGCGGGCTGTACTCAGACCACACTGCAGCCCTGCCTGGGCCCAGGAGGCCCGGGTCTTTAACTTCTCCACCCACAGGTGGCCATGGGGGAGAAGCACATATATACACACATCAGGCAATCCCTGGGCCATGCTTTGCTCTTGAGAGCCTTTGCTTGGCTCTGGGCATGGGCAGAGGGACAGCTCCCACCGGCCCAGCTCTTGACTGTCCCGGGCGAGTTCTCTGAGGCTCATGACTAATTGCCTGGGGCAGGAGCAGCCCTTGCACTTGACCTGTTGTAACACTTCTGACAGGAATTCAGAGACACTGTGGGCCACCCCAGCTTAGCCGCTTTGCCCCACAGAGCCAGAGATGTCCCTTAGCCTGGAATGATCCTGACTCCCTCACAAAGGGATTCCCCTGCAGAACTGAGGGTCAGTCTGCCTTCGGCTCGGGTCGTGATCCCGGGATCCTGGGATCGAGCCCCGCATCGGGCTCCCTGCTCGGCGGGAAGCCTGCTTCTCCCTCTCCCACTCCCCCCGCTTGTGTTCCCTCTCTCTCTGTCTCTCTCTGTCAATTAAATAAAAAAAATAAAATCTTAAAAAAAAAAAAAGAACTGAGGGTCAGAGACCACCCCAGAACTCCATCTCCATCCCCAGTGCCTGTCCCCTTCTTCGCTTTGCCCAGGCACCCACACCTTTGGCATGCTATTGCCATCAGATTTCCCCCTTATTTGTTCAAGAAGAAGAAGGCAGAGCCATAGAGTTTGGGTTGGTTCTGATGGCACCAAACCACGATTTCCCAAATCTAGCATCTTTGAGTGAGAGGGACCTCTCCTGGGCCTCTTCCCTCCTTGGCCTCCTTTCTCTGCCATCAGAACTTGAGACCCACACCGCACAGATGAAATATCATGATACCCATGAGCGACATTCCCTGACTTCTGTGGTCTTTTAACCCAGGGCTTAGAAACAAAACAACAACAACAACAAACCCCTTGTACTTTTCTCTCACCTGACTTGTAGGAATGTCTCCTTCCCTTGCCCTTATCCCTCCCTGCCCCACCTGAATGAACTGGGTCACCTGAGGATGCTCTGGGTGTCCTGGCTTTCCCTGGTTCAGTCTGACTTGTGCGAGCCTCACCTTTGCTGAGCAACCACAGGAGACTTTCTCTCCCCTTACAAATGAGCCCCAAGTCTAGGGGGCTAGGCCCACCCCACCCACCCCTCCAGCTTCTCTTGTACTGTTCATTACACCCTTCCATTGCACATCCTCCTGCCACTCCAGGCAGGCTGGAAGACATGCTTGTTACAAACAAGGGAGCCAGGACATGACACAATGAAGCAATAGCCCTTGTATTGAAAACTACAGCATTGTTCTCACATAGGACTTTGTGTAAAGCCTAAGAGAATGTGTCCTGCTGTCATGTGAAGACAGATACATTTTATTCTGACTGGAGTACACTCCCTTTTTTGGAATTCTGGGAAAATTACAAAAATCCAAGAGAACTTTGTGTCAACTAGTGTGTTTAGAATCTCTAATAAGACAGCTGGTACCACGTCATCTCTGACAAGGAGGTGCCACCTAGGGGAATCAACTGGGCAGGGGAGGCTGCTTTAGAAAACCCAAGATCAATGTGGTGGGGTGGAGAGAACATTGCCCTGGGGTTTAGGAGACCTAATTCTCTCAACTTGCTGTGTGACCTTAGGTCACTTTGTTCAGCTTTGAATCTTGTTTCCTCCCTTGTAAACTGATTGAGTGCAGGAAGAGGAAAGCACCTTTCATTCAGAGGGTGTTTGGAAATGCCTGGGGGGTGTTTTGGAAGGTCACAACAACTGGGAGATGCTACCAGCACTAAGGAGCGAGGCCAGGGATGCTAACAGTCCTGTGGTGAATGGCCAGTCTCATCCACTGTGCTGATGAACCCCCTCCCCCACAGTGTAACATGGGGTGCTCTCTGGGTGCTTTCCACTCCGAACTCAGTTCTGCAAGCTACTTGCGTCTCATATACACCCCACTCTCGTTTCTGCCTCAGGAAGCCATGCTGGTTTACCCTTTCCCCCTTCTGGGCCTCTGTTTTAGTCTTGAGTCTGGACACACAGCTCAGAACTTAATTGGGAGAGTGGCTGTAGGAACCGCTTGTAAACCACAAAGCAGAGTACATATGTGGGTTTTTTGTTGCTACTTTGTGAGTAAACAACCCTTCCCCAGCAACACTGTAAACTCTTGGAGGGCCCAGACCCTGCCCTGTGCTTTGTCTCTGTTCCTCAGGATGCCTAGCCCTGTGCTGGGCACACTGCAGCCAGTCAGGAAAGAATGATCTGTAGGGCTGGACGGGACCTCGGTATTGGCCCGATCGAAACAGCTTCCCTGATTCCAGATTCCACGTTCTTTCCTCTTTACCGTGTCACCTGCCTCTCTTGTTGACCAAGGAATTCAGCAAGTGTTCCCCGAGTGCCAGATGGTCCCCGTGGCATTCAGCCTGTCTACTGGCCCTCTTCGATGGGAGGGACTCCCCCATCCCCCACATTGGGCTATTTCCACACTAGCTCATCCTGCTCCCCGTCAACCCCCAAGCTGTCTCCCATCATGGAGGGAACTGCGCCAGGCCTGGCCCTTGTGCGGAAGGGTGGCTGCTTCAGGATGTTGTGGCAGCACATTAGGCCCTAACCAGAGACCGTTGCCCTGAGAGGAAAAGGCCAAAGAGAAACCTGAAGGTCCACTGTAGGTGCCTGAGAGATCCTTCAGAGGAGGACCTCACTTTTACTTTTTCTGGAGGATGATGGATTGAGAGACAAGTGAACGTTGTTAGCAACAGGCCCCCTGGATTGTGCACCAGACTGGAACTAAGCGCTAGGTTCTTCACAGAGGTTATGCCCTTAATACAGCAGTGGGAGAAACTCAAGTTAGACAACAGGAAGAACTTCCTAGGAGCAAGGGTTGTCAGCACAGGAAAAGAAGCTGGGGAAGGAGATCATCGATCTCCATCTATAATGCATTCATTTGGACGTTTATTACACACCCCTATTTGCCAGATATCCCACTAGGATTGGAGGATACAGAGAGGTCTAAGATTGAGTCCTCGCCTTGAAGCTCATAGTCGTATGGATCACTATAATCATTATAATTCAATTAGATGAGTATAATATTAATAAGGTAGATATATTAAGCACTATGTTTTACATTTAGTAACTCGTATAATTCTCGCTACTAGTGTGAGGTAAGTACTATCATTATCCCTGTTTTACAGATGGGAAAGTGGAGACTTAGAGATGTCAAGTGGCATGACCAGGATCACGCAGCTAATTAGTCTTGTGCTGGGGTAATAATGAAGGTGGGTGCAGCACTAGGTACATGGAGGAGCTCAGTCATCATCACTGAGGGAGCGTGTACAGAATATTGTAAGCACCCAGAGGACGCCACACCAGGTCTGCCTGCAGTGACCTTGGGGCATGGTTATGCCTGGGGACAGGGGCTCATGTCCTGGTCACTCTAACTGCTCTTTACCCGGCCGCAGAGATGGGCAACCTTAGCCCACGGTGGAGACAGTGCAAAGGGGCCCTGCTTCTTGGGCTTCTTCTCCAGCCAGGTGGGGACAATCCTCCCAGGCCCGCCCCAGCAGAGCCCAGGGTCTTTGCCTTTCTCTGTTTCTTCTCCCAGATGAAAAGTGCAAACAGAATAACTTCACCAGCACCCTTGGGTATCAGCCAGATTGTGGGGGGCGGGGGTGTCCCTTATTGCCCCACCCCCCTCCAGTTTCGGATCTTGCTGCTGTCTGTCCCCTCAGTTCCCCAGCATCCTCCCTCTTATCAAACCCTGCTCCTTGTCTCCATGGTGACACTGCCTCACCCAGCTTCCTTGGGTGGTCTGGTTGCCTCACAGGGTAAAGCTCTGAGAACATTTTCCTAATGTGCGGCCAGAAACTTCCACTTCCTGTGCCCAGGGCTGCCCCTCTCTTCTCTCCCTTCCCTCCCCCCCCCCCCCCCCTGCCCCCCCCCCCCCCCCCCCAATGGCTGTGTCCAACTAAAAGAACATACAGCCCCTCTGGGTCCTGCAAGAAAACTTAAGAATGGGGTTGCAATGCATCCTCTCAATCCCCCCACAGTTGGAGAGAAGCAATTTGCAGGGCTCAGTGCAAAATGAAAATGTGGTGCCTCCTGTTCAAAATGTATTAAGGATTTCAAAACGACAACAGCAGAGAATGTAACGAAGCCGGGCCCTTCTGAGTGTGGGTGTGTGTGCAACTGCACACGTCAGGTCGCACTCCCAGGAAGCCGGTCCTGGAGAGCGCTCGAGCGTGCGTGCGTGCGTGCGTACGTGCGTGCGTGCTAATACGCATGCGTGCACACGTGTGCATGCGTAGTGGTCACTGGGCGATAGTAGCGGAGCGTTTGAGTTCGGGAATGGGGTATCTAGTTCAGCCACAAGTTGGACCCCCAAACAGTGTCACTGAGCGACCTGTGCCCCTTCCTGGGGCCAGGAGATAGGCCGGAGAGGAGCCCTGCAGCCGAGAGCAGGAACCCGGCTTGCCAGAGTCACACAGCCAAAGGTTTCCAACCACGGGAGTGAGACTTGGGTGAGGCTGTTTGTTTCTCCCAAAGAATCCCTATCTTGATAACATGTGATGCTCTGAGAACGTTTATGACTTTTAATAGTACACTAGTCCGATGTGCGCATTATAGATACACACGTGTCCTCACACATGGCACACGCGTGCCCAGCACCCCACAAGACAAGCACACCCAAGAGCTCATGTACCCCAATACAGGCCCCCCCCCTTGTAGATACCGACAAGTTCATACAGCCAAGCAGATGCAGCCACAAGCAAACCCCAGGACCCCCCAGGATCGGACGCCCTCTTATTTGCCCTGGGTCCAAGCAGGGCCTGAATGTGCTTACTGGCTTGCACAAGGACAGCTGACCCCCCAGGAAAGTCCTGTCTCAGAACCAGCACTCCATAGGATGACCCCTGTGTTCAGAGTGCCCGCATGCTGCTTCCCTCCTGGAGACTGTCCAGGCATACCTTCCTCCCAGGCAGGGCCCCGTGCCTCTTGCCAGGGCCCTCCGCCATTCCCAGGGCCTGTGGCATCAGCTTGGAGGATCTCAGCTCTGAAACCTGCCTGCACGTTCCTCTCTCAGCTCTAGGCATTTCTCTTCCTCTCCCTTTCCTGGGCACCAACCCTACCCCTCCCCTTTTGTGAGAGGGCCAGGTCTGAATAGGGCTCCGCCCCCCCCCCCCCCCCCCCCCCGGAA